>NC_141003.1:17432358-18012275 GCF_052327205.1 Somniosus microcephalus
CTCCCAGCCTCGACAGCTTTTTGGACGAGAAAGTTCCAGATTTCCACTAAAATTTATAAAAGTAAATTAGAATCTGTGCATTTTACTTCTTGGTTTGCTGTCTGTGAGAATCCTTCAATGTGATTGGCTGCTCAACCTGCTTGATGACATCACTGTTGTTGGACACTGGAGATTAATTTGATTTGGCGCCAGATTTCTTTGTATTTTAATGAAGGTATGTATCTTTATTAAAACAGCGAACAAAGGAATTTCAAATGAACACTTGACCTGCTCATTAACAATATTGTAAAGTCTAATTTCAACTCGGACATACTGGCTCAGTATCTGCAAAGACATTGGCCTGGAATTTGCGGTCAGCGGTGAAGCGACGGTGCTCGCCGCTGACCTCGAAGAAAGATGCGATCTCTGTGGCGTGAATTTCAGCTCTCCCGAAGTTAGTTTGAATCTGGCGCCAAATCAAGTGAATCTCCAGTGTCCAACAACAGTGATGTCATCAAGCAGGCTGAGCAGCCAATCACATTGAAGGATTCTCACAGACAGCAAACCAAGAAGTAAAATGCACAGATTCTAATTGACTTTTATAAATTTTACAGAGAGCGAAATAAAGATTGGGACATACACATAGATTTAAGGTAAAAGCTGAAATATCATAAACAAACTTTAAAAAAAATTATTTTAAAAACCATGTAATACTTAATATTAATGGAAAAATTTGACATTCCACAAATATAAAATTTGTTTTTCAGGGCCAGAATGGTCGTTCAGCAGTCGCTATGCCATTAAAAACCCAGTTACACCTCATTCAACAAGGCTTAACTTTCTCGGGGACCGGAGGGGGGTGGTCTAACAGCAATATTCCAGCGTAATAGGAGAAGTTTTCATCCTTCAGTGTGATTTGAATTGATTGCCGGCTTTGGGGAGTTCCACAGCGCAGCCTGTGGCAGAGGAGGGAACGACTGACCACTACTTCTGGATTTCCACGATTTTCTGCACACGTGCTAAATCCTGAAGCTGCGGTCAGTTTCAGGGGGTAACGACGGCGAACACTGACAGTTTCGGCGTCATTGCCCACTGTGAAATCGGGGCCATTTTAACCTGAGTAAACAGACACGCAAGTCAATTGTGTAGATTATTGGACAGTTTGTCAAAAGATTAGGGATTGACCTAGCTAGGAACGAGGACAAGAACGATAAATTACCTGCACAGCAGGTAGCAGCCTGAACCCATTGAATCCAGACCCATACCAAAGGCCGCTGGCTTCAATGAATTCAGACCAAACCTGTCATGTGTTCATTTGCAGTTTGTAGGAGCTTGATGTGCACACATTGGCCGCCATTTTGCATACACAACAACAGTAACTGCACTTAAAAGGTAAATCATTGGCTGTAAAGCCCTTTGGGATGTCCTGAGGACGTGATAAGGTACTATATGAATGTGGGTTCTTTAGGAACCTAGGAACAGGAGGAGGCCACTCAGCCCCTCGAGCCTTTTCCACCATTCAATTAGATCATGGCTGATCTGTAGCTGAACTCCAGATCAGGTTTGGTCGCCACAGAGCCAGGCAAAAGGCTTTGCTGCCACAGGCCAATTCACTTAACCTAACTAGAGTTTATATGTGTAACGCGTGTCTAGTTGCCTGTTTAAGAATCAAAAATTGAAATATATTTGTTATAAGGAGAAGTTAGCCAAACCAGAGAAGTGATATTGAGGCACTGTCATAGAGCCATTTTGAGTGTGATCACTCGATTGAGATATCAACTCACAGTTGGGCATATTTACCTGTGGGTGATCTGAAAGCAATTTTTAACAAACAAGGAAGAAAAATCAGATTGGAAGTGGGGAGGGGAGAATTGGCCGGCTCAGAATTATCACAGGTAAGGCTATATTGTTCGCATTTAAAACAATAGCCTGGACTCTATGCCTTTAAATCAATTTACAGGGTCCCACTTTAATTGGCCCGAAGCATTGACAGGAGCAAAGACACCCAGAGTAGATGGAATACTGTACTGCACATGTTTATATATTAAAGTGTCTCTTAGCTGAGTTCATCTAACACCCCCCACCCCCCCTCTCTCCCTCAATGGACCACTCCATTGGCATAAGACCCTTAATCTAGGTGGTCTGGGGAAAAACAAACTCACTTATAGCGGGCCGCCCGATTGATATGCTAGTCACAGCTGGGTCAAGCTCGGAGCTTCTGAATACAAACCGGCTTCTGTAATTTATTTTCCTTTACCTGATGCTCCAAGGATCAGGAGGCTTAGTGAATGGACTTATTGATGGGTACAATGGTTGCTTGAGCTGCTCCAGGCCGCAATTTACTTCAACTAGAATGAGGACTAAACACTAACATATGTAAGTCTGACAATTAACAAAACAAAAAAAAAGAGAAAGTAAGTTTAGATTTTGTAGAATTTAAACCAAACTGTTCGCACCCCAACGTCTTTAATTTCATTTTCTCTCGATTTTTGGTTTGTCACTCTCACCCCCCCCCCATCAGCCATCCTGCTGCCAATGCCATTCTGTTTGAAAGACGGCACCTCCGACAGTGCAGCACTCCCTCAGCACTGCACCGGAGTTTCAGCCTAGATTACGTGCTTGATTCTCTGGAGTGGGACTTGAGCCCACTACCTTCAGCTCAGAGGTGAGAGTGCTACCCGCTGAACCACGGCTGGCAATGATGACTAGAAATGTTCCAAACTCGATCCCTAGTCTGTGATCTTGGCCAGAAAGAATGAGAAGAGCACTACAACTGGTGCTTGGGTTAAGGAAGGGGAAATTGGCCAGGGTTCCCATTCCTCATCACTACCCCTTGTTGGAAATGGGCTTGTGTGGATGTTCAGCACGGTGGCATAGTGGTTAGCACTGTTGCCTCACAGCGCCAGGGACCCGGGTTCAAATCTGGCCTCGGGTGACTGTCTGTGTGGAGTTTGCACATTCTCCCCGTGTTTGCGTGGGTTTCTTCCGGGTGCTCCGGTTTCCTCCCACAGTCCAAAGATGTGCGGGTTAGGTTGATTGGCCATGATAAAAAAAAAAATTGGACCTTAGTGTTAGGGGGGATTAAATACATGGGGTTACGGGGATAGGGCTTGGGTGGGATGGCTGTCGGTGTAGGGACCGGGTGCTAGGGTTTGGATGATCAGCCATGATCTCGTTGAATGGCAGAGCAGGCTCGAAGGGCCAAATGGCCTACTGCTGCTCCTATCTTCTATGTTTCTATGAAGGAGTCAGCCCAGTATGGCTTGCATTCTCTTTTGTCCTTTCCAATATTTCTCTTCTCCCCTCCACCTGAAGGTGTTGACTCCTTGCCAGAATCTGACTCCTGGCCAGTTGTCCCCCTGTGCCTTGCCAAGGTGCCCATTTTCCATCCGCCAACATTGACAGTGGGTGTTGGCAGGCTGTTTGCCCACAGGTGGCATAACCGCCAAACCTGATCCTCTCCTAACCCAATGTCCACCCAAGCACACTTGGCTTGACCGCCTTGCCCCATAGTCTGCCAACGCTGATTGTCTAGACTTCTACACATGAAGAATAGCCCCTTGGGCCAGCCATGGAGCCATACCTTAGGATAAGGCATTGCTTTTAGAGGAAGAGGGAGGAAGTTGAAAAAAAGTATCAAACCTTGAAGAGAAACATATTGCACTGAGTAAAGTAACTACTTGCTGTTGCAGCAATGGGAATGGTAGCATAGTGGTAATGTTACTGGGACTAATAAACCAGAGGTCTGGATTAATGATCTGGTGGCTAAGAGTTCAAATCCCACCACGGCAGCTGGGGAATTTAAATTCAGTTAAATTTGGAATAAAAAGCATATCAATAATGGTGACCAGTGTAACTATTGGATTGTTGTAAAAACCCATCTGGTTCATTAATGTCCTTTAAGGAAGGAAATCTGCCATCCTTACCCAGTCTGGCCTATGCTTGTCTCCAGACCCAGAGCAGTGTGGTTGACTCTTAACTGCCCTTTGAAATGGCCTAGTGAGACACTCAGTTGCCAAGAAGGTGGCTCACCACCACCTTCTCAAGTGCAATTAGGGATGGGCAATATACAGGAAACTCTCGCTTAAACGGCACCTAAATATCCGGAATTCTTTATTAACCGGCAAAATTCATACTCCGAAAACAACACTTCAATAACCGGAAATGTGGCCGAGTCCGAGTCTCCCGCGGTGGCTGAGTTAGTCAGTGGGGGTAGTTCTCCAAACTGCCACTACTCGGCTTCTTGGCGCTGTCGGAAGTCCGAACACCTCAATAACAGGAGTCTAACTCTTTGTTTGTTAAAAATAGCCTCGGTAGATAACCCTCTCCGTCATCCGGAATTTTTAATCAACCGGCACCATCCCGGTCCCGTCGGTGCCGGATACCAAAGAGTTTCCTGTAATGCTGGCCCTACCCGTGACGCCTACATCCTGTGAATGAATTGAAAAAAAAAAAATCCATACAGGTTGTACATTTGACCTCTGGTCTCTACTGACCTCAGCTAGCATGGCACAGGGAATTGCTACAATTGACCCCATTTCCTTCAGTGTGGGAAGGGGGCAAAATCGGTCAGTCCTGATCACTGTCTAGTGACCCCTGTTGGAAAGCGCACGATGGGTGAGGGATGGGATCAGGCTCGCCTCTGATATTTCCATAGTCAAATAGACTCCTGATACTTGCACTCTGGGCTCAGATATGAAGAACAGCCACTTGGATAATTATCTGATAATCGCTCCTGTGAAGCGTCTTGGGACTTTTCACGGCGTTGAAGGCGCTATATAAATGCAAGTTGTTGTTGGATGTCAGAAGATCCGAATCCACATGAATTAACACTAAACTTACCAGAGCTGCTACAGCATAATGCAGTGACGCATATGCAGATCTACCGGAAGACTTGCCAAAAATGTTTTCACAATTTGCATCAACCTTCCCGCTTAGGATATCTTGAGAGTGGCAACAGCAAAAACCATGGCAGTTACTTCGGTTGTGTGGAGAGACTAGAGAAGCTGCGTATTGTTCTCCTTGGATCAGAGAAGGTTAAGGAGAGAATTAACAGAGGTGTTCAAAATTATGAGGGGTTTTGATAGAGTAGTTGTGGGGAAACTGTTTCCACTGGCAGGAGCGTCGGTAACCAGAGGACACAGATTTAAGATAATTGGCAAAGGAACCAGAGGGGGAGATGAGGAGAATTTGTTTTACACAGCGAGTTCTTATGATCTGGAATGCACTGCCTGAAAGGGCGGTGGAAGCAGATTCAATAGTAACTTTGAAAAAGGAATTGGATATATAATTTAAAAAAAGAAAAATTTGCAAGGTTATGGGGAAAGAGCAGGGGAGTGGGACTAATAGGAGAGCTCTTTCAAAGAGCCGGCACAGACACGATGGGCCGAATGGCCTCCTCCTGCGCTGTATGACTCTATGGTTGTACAATAATGGAAGAGAAAGGAACATATTTTGTCTGATATGAAATCAGTTGGGCAAATAAAATAAAATGGGCTACTTTTCAATTTGGAAATATGGCTGATAGACTGAAAAGTTCATTTTGGAAGCTTTGGAATCTCTAGTAGCCCTGAGGGGGGAAAAAATATGTCTGCGACGTTCTTCCCATATTCTGTGTTGTGGAAGGTTCGATGAAATGTTTAGCCTCATGTTAATTTGTATGGCAGCTTAAAGCCCAACAGACTAATGCGGTGTCAATGTAAAATGCATCACACAGTGTAATTACTGACTGTCGCAGCAGTTGGAAATGGAAGGCAATTGAAGGCGCAGTTCCCCGTGAAATCTCTGCTTAGTTCTGGTCCTGTTAATAAGCCACGTACCAAGGCTATTGATTTATTTTAAGATGCGAGCAGTACAGGTCGCTCGGCTATTGTTTTTAGATGCAGATTTTGTTTTGTGTGACGCCAATCATTGTATCTTCACCCCTTCCATCCATTTTGTTTGTAGCTCAGGAGCAAGGACATGGTCTGGTAGTGGTGAAGGATTACTCGCACTCTCCAGATGGAGTTTAATGGGATGGCACTGTGCCTTGCCACTGGTCTACTGTACAACTCTGAGCAGTTCCTTACTATTCCAGCCTTTGTGCGAGACTCCACTGCCACCACCCCCTCTTCTCTCTCAGTTACAACTTGTTTGCTAAACCAGGGGTTGGTTGTCCCCTTGCCTTTCTATGAATGCACTGCTGCCGAGTGGTGAGAAAAAATTGACATATAGCTTACGGTGCGGAGTGGTGGTGATTGAAAGATGCATGTTTTGGGATCCGTGTGAGGAAACTAGGTACAATGTGTAATCTGGGAAGGAAGGTGAATTGTCTAATATGGTTTGAAACCAAAAGTCTGGAAAGGCATGAAAAAAATGCTGCCTTTCTCGCTTATTAATAGATTCACATCACATAGACTTGGGGTCGGAGTCAATGCTATTTCCTGAATTCACCTGGAGTTGTTTGAATGCTTTGCTAACATTTAGAAAGGGTGTGTCTCAGTCTTTTACTTATAGAATCATCAAATCATAGAATCTTACAGCACAGAAAGAGACCATTTGGCCCATCGTGTCTGTGAAAGAGCTATCCAATTAGTCCCACTCCCCCGTGCTTTCTCCACAGCCCAATGTTCCCCGGAATTTTCTGTTTGGGCCGCACGGCCCATTAAAAAGTCTGTGCATGCACGCTTACTTTAATTTAATAGTTGGACCATGGGCTGCGTGGGACCCCTGGAACGCCATGCAGCTTAAAGCGAACATTGGCACAAATCTGCAAATTTCTCCCCTTCAAGTATTTATCCAATTCCCTGTTGAATCTGCTTCCACCACCCTTTCAGGCAGCGCATTCCAGATCATCATAACTCGCTGAGTAAAAAGATTTCTCTTCACCTCACCTCTGGCTCTTTTGCCAATGATCTTAAATCTGTGTCCTCTGGTTACCGACACTTCTGCTAGTGGAAACAGTTTCTCCTTATTTACTCGATCAAAACCCTTCATTTTGACACTCTATATTCAACCTCCTCTCTGCTCTGAGGAGAAGAATCCCAGCTTCTCAAGTCTCTCTACATAACTGAAGTCCCTCAGCCCTGGTACCATTCTAGTAAATCTCCTCTCTAAGGCCTTGACATCCTTCCAAAGTGTGGTGCTTATGGGAAGCAAAGTTTTGTGTTTTACATCATGAAGGGGGAGGAAGAGTGAGGGGTAGGGGGGAAGGGGAGGGTCATACATCAGAGTTAAATTGAAAAAATATGAGGCTTTTTAACCATCCTCTCCCACTGGGGTACAAGGCCAGATTTTGCCTGTTGCCCTAGGTTGCCCTAGTGGGTAACTGTTGTAACAAACTAAGAGGTTCAGAAAAGGAGTTTGGTGAGCTCTGAATAAATATTTAAATGAAATTGAATTAATCCTGCTGGAATTCCATGAGGCTATTTTTCAAGCAAGCCCTGACTTATGCTTGGGAAGGTGAATCTGAATATGGTACGCTGTTAAGTACCCGAACAATCTTCCACATTTTATGTATGTTCTGTTGACTACGCTTGTTGGCAGTCGGTGTAAGTTATGCGCAACTGTAGTGAGGTAACCCTGCTGATGTCTCAATGGGTGGAGTGGCTGTACAGACAGCGAAGGGACCACGCTCAATCCCCAGTCCATGTTGAGCTAGCTGGTAAGTCAGAGAGGCAGTGGGGTGTCACAATTGACCCCAGTCTCCGTGGCTTAAGGAGGAGGATAAAAACGAAAAATCAGCCAAGGATTTCCGCTACCCATTGCCCCTTGTTTGGACTGAGGATAGGGCCCAACTCGGCTGTGATGCCTTCCTGGGTGAATAGCCTGCAGACGTTGAGGGTGGGGGGGGTTGAAACTCGTCCCGAGCAGTAGCGCAAAACGTGTGATAGCGAATCGGCATCCCATTTTACATTCCGCCCGATTTTCTTTGCTGTTGAGTTCAATGAGAAAGGCCTTTGGGCGGAGTGTAAAACGAGCGACCGATTCGCCCGAGACTGATTTCCGTCCCCTGACTGTCAGGAATCACAGTGGAAGAATGGCGACACAGGGCAAGATACCGGGGCCACTGCCCTCCCCATTGAACAGGAGTCAGCAGGGGCAGCTGTCTGCCGGAGAGGAGGCCTGAGTAAAAGAATAGGCCTTTGTTTCGGAGCATCTAGAATGATGAGAATAAAATGTATAGTGTAAAAATTGTGTCTTTTGCTTTGGTAGTAAATGCGTTCCATAAATAATGAATAAAATAGTATTTGTAAGGGTGAGAAGACGACCTTGGAGTGATCATGAACTGCAAAGTGTTGGCACCAAGCTCCGCACTTAGGTGAGCAGGCCTCCATAGAAATGAGCAGTGAGGAAGGGGATGGGGAGATTAGCTTATACACTTTGGCAGAGTGTACAGCTTACACTTGTACAGTGCAGTGACAGCGGTCTATGTGAGATCCAACCGTGTGCTGTGGGCAGACTGAGGGGAACAGACAGGCATGTCGTACAAACCATGAACTTGTGCTTATTCAGCTACAGTAAAGCTTCACATTAACTAGCATCAACTTCCTTGGAATCGGTACTTCTTAATTCACATTCCCCGTTTGCATACACATTTCAATCCACAACATAGACATGCAGTTATAGGAACACACAAACATTAGACCCCAGCACACACACAAACAGACATTTACACCCAACACACACATTTATATACAGATGCACATTCACACGTTTATAGATACAGAGACATTTATTTACAACACACGCACATTTAAACCCACAACATAGACATGTATGAACACTCACAGATTTATACACAACCCGCACAGCATACAACACGCACAACATCCAACATACATTTATACATAACATACACACATGCAACATACAATACACAGACCACACCCACGCACGTGCGCGTATTTCCCACAGTACTGGCTGCACACAGTCTTCTCGGCTTATGCTGTGAGCCGCTCCAAAAATGGGCATCAGTGTCACTTTATCATCAGCCAGCAACATAGAACGCAAATGTGTAGCTGAGTAAGCAAATAATGACCGTCTTCGCTCCTTCCCCATCCAAGATGGAGATCTCTGTCACGCGGAAGCATGCCAGCCAGTGGCTGCACTGCGAGTCAATGTCATACTCCTCCCCACACCCCAAACCCCCCACCCCATCCCCTGAATGTTGGCTGGACCCCTTGGAGCCTGGACTGCACTGAACACATACAGGAAACAAACACACACACACACACTTGGCTTGGGAGGCTGTCAAAGTGCTACTGGAGGCAGTAACTTTCAAAGTTGTAAGAATTTTGCAATGTGCTGTAGAATTTTCCACATTAAAAAAAAAAGTTGAAGCCTTTTATTGGCCGAGTTTGATCTGCCGCAGCAAGTTGGAGGCAGACTGAATCATGAAAAAAAAATACATGTTTGTTTGACGGGAAGTCACAGAGGTGAGTGCCAGACAGCAGAGAAACTGGATACGTTACTCTGGAAAAAAGAACTTTGAAATTGAGGTTGAAAATACAACTACCAGAGTTTTGTAACCTGCAGAATCTGAAACAATTGTCACTTCAACAATCCTGACGTGGAAACAGATGGTTTGTTGATCCAACGTTAGCGTGGGAGACTTCCACATGTGATTTTCACCATTTGGTAGTAATTAGTTTATTGAATAAATTAACATCAAGTGGAGTATACTTCAGGCATTATTTGTAATTATCTTTCCCAAGTCCCAAATACTTCTGAAGGGAAGAAAGAATCAGACAATCTTTTTGAAGAAACAAAAAGCACGTTTGATTTTCTTTCTACCTTAAAGCGCTTGAAAATTGGCAAACTCAGTGAAATAAAAAACGTACAAAAGACCAACTGTAGAAGCGGAAATGTAGGGGTTGAATTTGCTGCAAAAACTGACTGCAATGGTAACCACTCTTTAACAAATAATCTTGTTGCTCACTTTACTGGTGTGCCCGTCTGCACTTTGAGAGAGTGCGACAGGAAGCCAGTGTGTTGCACTTCACGAGTATTTGCACAACAATGTGTCCGGCTTAGGGAACCTTCGTCGAACTACTGCACAGCATATAGATTTTTTTAAAAATTCAAAGCTGCTTTTGTTGTGTTACTTCTGCTGATTAACTTTTCCTGTGACTGGCCCCCACCCTATTCCATGATTAATGTTACATAATGTTACAGGAGCAAAGTAGCCTAACTATTTAGAGGTTTTAAAACAAAAATTGGCGTTTGAATTATCAAAGTAGACGTAGATTAAAGTGGTGGAATAAGGGTGAAAGCACTATTAGATTCTTCATTCTGATGGTTCCTAGTTCTCCAAAAATAGATCAAGGGACTGAAAAGAAAAAGAAAACTTGCATTTAAATAGTTCCTGTCATGACCTCAGGACGTCCCAAAGCCCTTTACAACCAATGAAGTACTTTTGAGGTGTAGTCACTGCTGTGATGTAGGAAACGCAGCAGCCAATTTGAGAGGGCAGACAGTGCCTCGGTTTAATGTCTCATCCGAAAAACGGCACCTCCAACACTGCAGCACTCCCTCAGTACTGCACTGGAGTGGCAGCCTAGATTATGTGCTCAAGTCTCTGGGGTGTGAGACTTCAGCCCATCACCTTCTGATGCAGAGACACCACTGAGCCACAGCTGACACCCTTGGTTGCCAAACCCCTGTTTTACCTCTACCCGACTGCATGTACTTCAGTGGTATCAAAGAATTTACAAATTGCTAGGATCCCAATATACAAGGCACCATTCACAGTATGCCAGTAACATTTGTGCAATCACTAATAATCCTTTGGCAATCTAAATAGGAGGGGATATTATCCCATCAATGTGTGAGTGTTGTGTGACCAATGCCAGACAAAAGTGCACCTCAGTGCAGATATGGACTGGTTGGGGATGAATAATGCTTTACAATATGCTCAAAGGAAGGTTGCAGTATTGTCGTGGCACGCTGCAGGTTATACATTCTAGCCATAGAGAGATACATCATGAATCTCGCATTTAAGTGTAGAATGGGGGTCTGTAAGGGGTGTCTGGATTCTTCCCAGTGGTTGTCTGTTACCAACGAATCCAAGCCTTGGATAATTTAATCCAAAGTCACAGTAGCAGCAGCAGGAACATTCATGAGAGATGGTCTGTTGGTCTGCCTAACTGCACTCCCTACTGCAGACATCACTCATGTGGGAGCTAGCAGTCCATGTGAGTCTTGGACTCCTCCACTCCATGCAGATCTCCTCCCGCTGTTGTGTTTAACAGGAGCCAAGTGATCACTCCAAGATACTTCTGCTATTGCATCAACTTCTCTTTCAAACCAGGCCGGCTATGGTCTCCGTTGTTTTGCAAGTCAGGAGGAACAGTGTGTGCAGGGGACCCCCTCACCTTGCACTAGCAGGCTCCTCCTGAACCACCACTATTATCAGTGCTCTGTGCTTTGCGCTACGATTCCCCTACAACATCAGTGTCCGATACTCCCGCTTGTTGAAAGTGTGTGTGTGTTGATGGTTGGAGCTGAGATGATGATGGCTCCTCTGGTTCTGTTGAAGAGAGACTGGTTTCTCCTTTGCTATTTCAAGAGAGCAGATGGTGTGTTATGAGTAAATAAGCACACTCATCCTTATGGGTGCCGCACTGCCACTACATGCTGTATCCTGCACTGTGTGCGGACACATTCATGGAACATGCAGTGTGAATAGAATACCTGGAAAATATGGTACACACCAGGAGTTCTGTAGACTCCTCCAACCTCCTAAGACCTCACACTTTGCAAACTCTTCTGCCAAAAAGACTCCTGATGACCTCCACATGGGGTGTTTTCTGCTGTTGCGTTCTACCTTCTGTTGCAGTTTGCACCCTGCGGTTATAAGCTAGTGATTTTCATTTAAACACAAGAGACATGGTGATTTGGACAATAGAAATTTATCACTGTGGAATATTCTCGGCATCATCATGACATATATAATGTAATTTGCATATATTTGGCTACCACAGATCAAATATGTATTCTTATTAATACTTCTCTGTGTGTGGCGTTTAAGGTGATTAAAGGATTTGATGGGATAGATCGAGAGAAACTATTTCCTCTGGTTTGGGGAGTCCAGCACAAGGGGGCATAACCTTAAAATTAGAGCTAGGCCGTTCAGGGGTGATGTCAGGAAGCACTTCTTCACACAAAGGGTGGTGGGAATCTGGAACTCTCCCCCCAAAAGCTGTTGAGGCTGGAGGGTCAACTGAAAATTCAAGACTGAGATTGATAGATTTTTGTTGGGTAAGGGTATTAAGGGCTATTGAGCAAAAACGGGTAGATGGAGTTAGATACAGATCAGGCATGATCTAATTGAATGGCGGAGCAGGCTTGAGCGGATGAATAGCCTCCTCCTGTTCCTATCAGTCTAGAATTTGATGCAAAAATCTTATACAACTGGAACAATACATCATGCCTGTATATGGCCTGCACCATAACTATATTTATGCTCACTTCTATGCTTTTCTTTGATTGTTTCTGGACTTCTGGCCAACATCATTTTTTGTGATTGACAAAAAATTCGTCATGTTTGTGCCCGTCTCCCACAATTTTTCCTTCTTTGGGGCCATCCCCCCATCAGTAAATGGAAAGTGGGTGCCCTATAAGATTTTAGCAAAGCTTATGAACCTGTACCACACAGGAGCAGAAAGGGAGGTGGCAGGCAGAGGGAACTGGGCAGGGAGTGCCAGGGGGCAGGAGCCTAGTGGTCGAACGAGTGCCCACTGACGGGCGACAAGGAGAGATTTAAATGTCAGAGGGGCGGAGGCTGAATGCAGGGGTGTAGGGTAGGAGGAGATCACGGGTTGTCTGATGAAGCCATGGAGCAGTCAGTGGAGTTTGGCGAGGGTGGTGGTGGGACGGTGGAGCTTTGCATGGGTGAGGACGTGGGATGTGGCTCTTTGGGTAAGTTGAAGCTTGTGCAGGGTCGAGGCAGGGAGGCTGGCTAAGGAGTGTTGGAAAGGCTGGGCCTTGAGCTGATGAAAGCATGGACGAGGGTTTCAGCAGCAGAAATAGGGAGAGGTAAGGGGTGCTGCTGAGGTGGATGAGAGCAGTCAGTGATAGAGCGGATGTGAGGAAGGAAGCTGAGTTTGAGTGGAGGAGCCCTGAGGTGTCCTCAAGGAAGGAGAGGGCCTTGTAGCAGACTCCTCTCCCTCCATTCCACCCCAGGACTTACCCGCTGAAGGCCCCAGTCACAGCCGAGGCCTACAGTGGGGTGGACAAACATTTAGATTTAGTTATTTTATATGGAGAGCGGCAACTTATTTGGAAATCCACCCCATTGGGAGGCAGTGGAGGGGGATAGTGTAGACAACTTCAAGAGGGAACTGGATAGACATTTGGCAGAGAAAGTGATTGCGAGGCATGAGAGATGAACGTTGGGACTGGCCAAATGGACCAAAGTGGCGCATTGTAGGCCTGTACAATCCTGCTACAAAAATGATGGGCAGGAAGAGATCAGCTGGTCTTTAAAATTATGAAGGGGTTTGATAGGGTAGACAAGGTGAGGATGCATCCACCTGTAGGGGAGACCATAACTAGAGGCCATCAGTATAAGATAGTTACCAATAAATCCAATAGGGAATTCAGAAGAAATCTCTTTACCCAGAGAGTGGTGAGAATGTGGAACTCGCTACCCCAGGGAGTGGTTGGCATGAATAGTATAGATGCATTTCAAGGGAAGCTAGATAAGCACACGAGGGTAAAGGAATAGAAGGATATGTCAACAGGCTGAGATGCCGTAGAGTGGGTGGAGCACAAACACCGGCATAGATCAGTTTGGCTGAATGGCCTGTTTCTGTGCTGTAAATTTTATGTCCATCAAGCTTGCCCCACAATCTAGACACTCTCGCGCAACCCCTCCCCCCGCCACCCCACCACCACCACCACCCCCACAGCACAAAGTTCCCTGATTCCCTGGGAGAGGCAAAAAACAGAAGAAAAAAACAACCGAGTGTCAAAAAAGGGGAATAAAGTCTGGAAAATTTCTCTCCGACCCCCTCGGGCAATCAAAACCAGTCCAGGAAAATATGCCAGCTCTGCCTTCCATTCTTGAATGCCCGAGTCATATTTGGTGATGGACATATCAGGTCATGCCTTGCTTGGTGCTGTTGCCATCCTGCCATTGCTTACACCAATTGGGCAATTAGAACATAGGAATTAGGAGCAGGAGTAGGCCATGTGGCCCCACTTCACCTTTCGGCACTTATACCACTGGCTAGCTGCTTTAGAGGTGGTAAAGGGTCATTACTGTCATAAGTGTGTAAGCGTTAGAGCTGTTTGTTACTGCTAAAAAAATATATTTTCTCCAGGAATCATGAATAACAAGATCGTGCATTCCTACATTTGTTTTAGCAGTTCAGGAATGTTGAGATGGGTGGGGATAAAGAAAGAAAGACATGCATTTATGTAGCACCTTTCACAACCACTGGACGTCTCAATGTGCTTTACAGCCAATGAAGTGGAGTCACTTTTGCAATATGGGATAGTGGAGCTTCGTCCCTCCACCCAACCAGTCTTGACAGTGACACTGGGATCACCGCCTTATAGGTATGACTGTAACCGCAGCATCTAAAAACTTCTTGTTGCTCGAGCATCCCCGATTTTAAGCACTCCACCACTGGCGGCCCAGCCCGTGCCTTCAGCTGCAAAGGCCCTAAGCTCCGGAACTCCCTCCCTAAACCTCTCCACCTCTCCACTCTCCTTTAAGATGCTCCTGGATAAATGCGAGGTTATCCACTTTGGTCGCAAAAACAGGAAGGCAGATTATTATCTGAACGGCAATAGATTGTTAAAAGGGGAAGTGCAACGAGACCTGGGTGACCTTGTGCACCAGTCGCTGAAGGTAAGCATGCAGGTGCAGCAGGCGGTTAAGAAGGCAAATGGTATGTTGGCCTTCATAGCGAGATGATTCGAGTACAGAAACAAGGATGTCTTGCTGCAATTGTACAGGGCCTTGGTGAGACCACACCTTGAGTATTGTGTGCAGTTTTGGTCACCTTATCTGAGGAAGGATGTTCTTGCCATGGAGGGAGTGCAGCGAAGATTCACCAGACCGATACCTGGGATGGCAGGAATGACGTATGAAGAGAGATTGGGTCGATTGGGCTTGTATTCGCTAGAGTTTCGAAGAATGAGAGGGGATCTCATTCAAACTTATAAAATTCTAACAGGACTAGACAGACTAGATGCAGGAAGGATGTTCCCGATGGCGGGGGAGTCCAGAACCAGGGGTTACAGTCTAAGGATAAGGGGTAAGCCATTTAGGACAGAGATGAGGAGGAATTTCTTCACCCAGAGAGTGGTGAACCTGTGGAATTCTCTACCACAGAAGGCAGTTGAGGCCAATTCATTAAATATATTCAAGAAGGAGTTAGATATATTTCTTAAGGCTAAAGGGTTCAAGGGATATGGGGAAAAAGCAGGGACAGGGTACTGAATTTGGATGATCAGCCATGATCTCATTAAATGGCGGAACAGACTTGAGGGGCCGAATGGCCTACTCCTGCTCCTATCTTCTATGTTTCTATGTTTCTAACAATAAGGTCACCTGTCCTTGTATCTCCTTATGTGGCTCAGTGTCAAATTTTATTTGATAACGCTCCTGTGAAACGCTTTGTGTTGTTTTTACTACATTAAAGGTGCTATATCAATGCCGGTTGTTGTTTTTGTTGTGACATGTAGGTTTGACCTGCTGAGGTTTTGCTACCTCGGCCCTTGTGATAAGCTTTAAAGAAAAAGACTGTTGAAGTTGTTTACAGAAATGTTGGTTACACTCAAGGTATTTTGATTTATTAGATGTGAGTCTTGGCAAGCTATTGAGAGGCAGAAAATAAAAAAGAAATGTGTGTCGGTCTCTGAAATACAAAGAGAATGCATTATCCTGCCCAAGAGGATTGGATGCATGTTGGAGACAAGTATCCGTGCTTTGAAATGTAGTGATCTCTGTGCCGTGTTAGGTTTGAGTCAGGGACCTCTGTTTCATAAAAAAGAAAGTGGCTTGTATGCGAGCCAGATGTTCAGAGATAGAAGGTGACCAAGCCCCTAAAATTCAACATCTGTTACTGAAGGCACCAGGTCCTCGGACCCAGGGGACTGTTTGCGCTCAGTAATTCTGGCTCTGAAACCACACAGTCTCCACATCACATACACAGACTCTACCTCGCTGGAATGGCCCTCCAAGACTAAACAGGTGTTACCTACTTTTGATTTCAGTGCGTTTAAATTAATCCTGTCAGCTCAGCTGTTAAAACAACTGTCATCTCCAGCTGTTCGTAATTTTCTACTGGATCTTGTACAGGTTGCTGGGTTCTAAACATACTTTGCGTTCTGAAGTGACTAGCAGAGGATTTTGTACTGCGGGTTTTGAATATGTTATTATCGGGAGCTGATTTCATTTTCCCTTTATTCCTGTTAAATGAAAACCATACGGATGGAAATTGCTGCTTAGTGATCCAAAAGGACCGTTTAACAACCACATCGGCACGTTATAAGGGCATTCATGTTTGCTGAGGATTCATGTACTTAAATTCACATATCTTCATTCTTATTTCACCATCATCCACCCTCCGTAAACCTGAGCACATCCAAAACTCTGCTGCCCTCACATCAAGTCTCATTTATCCCTGTGCTCGCTGACCCACATTGGCTCCCGGACCAGCAACGCCTCATATTTAAAAATTCTCATTCTCGTGTTCAAATCCCTCCCTGGCCTCGCCTCTCCCTGTCTCTGTAATCTCCTCCAGCCCTTTAACATTCCGAGACCTCCGCGCTCCTCCAATTCTGGCCTCTTTTGCATCCCCGATTTCCTTCGCCCCTCCATTGGTGGCCGTGCGTTCAGCTGCCTAGATCCTAAGCTCTGGAATTCCCTCCCTCAACCTCTTCGCCTCTCTACCTCTCTCCTCCTGTAAGACGCTCCTTAAAACCTACCTCTTTCACCAAGCTTTTGGTCACCCGTCCTAATATTTTCTTCTGTGGCTCGGTGTCAAATTTTGCCTGATTACACTCCTGTGAAGCGCCTTGGGACGTTTTACTAGATTAAAGGTGCACAATAATCTCAAGTTGTTATTATAGATAAGATACTCACATTAAAAGATCTTTCCACCCCTAAAAAAGGAATTAATTTGTTGCAGTCTCCCTCTCTGCCACCAGTCTGTTGAATGCAATGCAAGAGGCTCCATTTAATATGAATCCTTTTTATCTCCCACTGAATTAGTATGTTTGTTTAGTTTTTAAAATATTTCATGAAATGTAATTTATTGATCAATGCCACTGAATCATACTTATACAGATTTGGAACCAATTTGGTGTCTCATTCTGCGGGAGTTACTGCACCATCAACATGATATTCAGTAAGACCTTCACCTTCCACTCTTGACCATGAGCCAAGTTTATTTTATTTGATGATTTTCATGCTGGCATGGTGCATGCTGTGTTTGATCGCTGCTTTCCTCCTGTGCCAGTGTTGTCAATCTCTATCTCAAGGGGAGGAGGGACCCAGCGCGAGGCATAATGCCAGGTCCTTCGGGAACCCCTCAGAATCCATATCCTTTCTTTGCGCAGGCCCAAGTTTGACTCTCTGGGGAAGCCCTGGATATCTCGGGACAGCAGAAGAGAGGGAGAGACCCAACATAATAGGTCTTCATCCCCTTTTCCTCTAAGCCTTCCCCAGGACTATAGAGAGGAATATCAGGGCTGTAACCTGTTGCCTATAAGTCAAAGTAAGAGGTGTTCTGGCTTTGGCTCTTCAGTTTGGGTTCTCAATATATCAAAAAATTAATTCTGCAGCATATGATTTATGAATAAAATCTGTACTTTGTCACTTGGCGTGAAGTCCCACCTCTATGAACTGGCTTGGCAGTTGAACACCAACACAAGTTACGAACAGAACTTTACTATATTTTACTTGTGTCCTCAATGATCTGTGTTTGTGCGACTAATCTTGCAAAATCTAGCCACGCATCTTTCGTGCTATATGACATAATTCCCGCAATATTGTTCTGTGGTCCCTGAAGCAAATTCAGAATGCGCAAAAATATATGGATATATACTTCAAAAGGAAAAAAAGATTTGGAGGGCTGTGGGGTAAACCTGGAAAGGGGGGTGGGGCGGCAGAGGGAGTGGATAACTCATTCAAAGAGCTGGCACAGGCACGATGGGCCGAATGGCCTCCTTCACTGCTGTAAGATCTTATGATTCAAAGTCAGCAGGTATACTAAAATGAAAATCTCCTATTTAAAGTGGATTTTTAAGAGCACGTACGGGACCGTCAGACAAGCCAGTTTGTTTGTATTATGACAGAAGTGAATTATGGCCCCAGTAAAGGCAGGAGAAAGGGGTACTTGTCTCTTTATATGGACCTTCAGTTTTTTATATATATATATACTTCATGCTAGTTACTGTGTTATTCTAGTTAGGGTTTGACATTCCGCCCTCCCGCTTGGATTGCTGTTGCCAAGTTCCCTGATAGGACACTAATAAAGATTAATTTGTATGTTCCTGCCTGCCTACTACACGGCTTGCAATTAATTAAATAATCTGTATTCGGGGGGGGGGGGGTTAATAAAAAAATTAAATTTAAGGATGCAATTCATACCAGAAATCCTGTCAGCAGATTTGGAGCCATTAAAAAGCAATAATTCTGTTGATAAATATGAAAAGTACAATCCTACCTCACCCTGTGACCCTGCTTCCTAAAGTTGTTTGTGAAACAATTATACTTTGACTACGACTTGATTACAGTCTATGGACTGGAACCGGCCTAAGGGCCTCTTATTTCATGTGATCCCCACATTAAACACACACATATCTCCTAATCAAGAGTGCTACATAGAACTTTATTATTCATGGGAAGGAAAACTTAATTGGGCTTGCAAGATTTAAGCTGGTGCAATAAACTGTACAGATTTAATTTAAGGGTCGGCCGTATAATTTATAAATGACAAAGAACAGCGCACCATATCATTAGTAACAAAGCACGTCACCTAGATAAAACAGAAAAGAAAATTTGCAAACAGCCTCCTGCAAGAGGCAAACAGATAATCAGTCCTCAGGTATAGGAGTTAAGGTAAGGAGACTTGGGGGTTTAATTTTGTGAAATGGAATTCTACTTCAAATTGAAATTCATTCCGCACAAGTGCTTCTTTAAGAAAATGCTGTCTGGAAACAAGGAAAGCTGTTGCTTCAGGGCTCCCATTTCCCGCCAGTATCACCATCACCCTGCAAACAGGGATGGTCTTGTTTAACCCCTCGGACGCCCTTTGCAACTTTCAAAGTGGTTTGGGTACTGCATGACTGAAGAGCACCTCCTGTGTAAATTTGAATGGAGGCTGCAAGGCAGAGCTGGAGAAATGTACCGAACTAAAAACATTGGTCAAATCTTTTTTTTATTAAAACTGTTTTAAAGAATCATACAGCGCAGAAGCAGACCATTCAGCCCATCGTGCCTATGGCAATTCCTTGAAAGAGCTCTCCAATTAGTCCCACACCCCTGCTCTTTCCCCATAGCCCTGAAAATTTTTCCTTTTCAAGTATATATCCAATTCCCTTTTAAGCGTTATTATTGAATCTGCTTCCACCGCCCTTTCAGGCAGCACACTCGAGATCATAACAACTCGGTGTAAAAAAAAAATTCTCCTCATCTCCCCTCTAGTTTTTTGCCAATTAACTTAAATCTGTGTCCTCTGGTTACCAACCCTCCTGCCAGTGGAAACAGTTTCTCCTTATTTACTCTATCAAAACCCCTCATCATCTTAATCACCTCTATTAAACCTCCTCTTAACCTTCTCTGCTCTAAAGAGAACAATCGCAGCTTCTCTAGTCTCTCCACATAACTGAAGCCCCTCATTCCTGTCGTCAAAAGTTTGTTTTATTTAAAAATATTTTGTGGAGAAATGCAACTGCGATTCTGATACTAGAAAGCAGATGTTTTTATGAAGCCTTTTTTTCCTAATCATCAAACAGCCTTGTCCTGCTTATCTGACACCCACTCAGATGAAGTTACCCTTTAAGGACAAAACCTTTTCTAATACCAGGAGCTGGCTTTCTGAAGTGAATGGCCAATTTGTGTCTCTGGCACATTTCCTGGAGGTTAGAACGTGTTAAAACAACTTCTGTTGACTAACCAATGGTAACAGGACTGCACTAAAAGAACCCTTTCAGGCTTCCATTAATGTTTGCTGACATTCTCTCAAAGTTAACTTGTGTTTCCACTGACAAAAAACTATCTTCAGGAAATTGTTCTAGATTAAACACGATACTGTTGCATATAAACATAAATAAGCTAAACTAAATTTTATGAAACACATTCACTGTCTAAATTAAAGGTAAGGAGGGGGGGAACTAAACATCCCTTTAAATAGCTGTCATTTTGACCAGATCGGACTGTGTGTATTTTTTCTGGTGTGTGTGTGTGTGTGTGTGTGTGTGTGTGTGTGTGTGTGTGTGTGTGAAACCTACAGAATTTTAAAGGGAATGCTGTGCAGTTTTTCATAACCATGAAATCCAGCCTAAGTAAACCAATTAAGAGCAGTACTACATCTTTAATTGTAGAAAATATAAACATAGGGGAAACTGAAAATTAATCTGTCAGCTAGAATTATTCGAGCATGGTTAAAGTGCTGGTGTTCAATGCACTATCCATTTCTGCTCGTAATTACAAAGTAACAGCAATTTGTCGGGTCTTTTGGGCAAATCACAGTCTGACGTTTGGACAGTTTGGACAGGCATGCTTTAGATAGGAGTGAGTTGGCGATGATTTGCTAAGTGTGGATCAGTTGAACATTTATGCGGGAACGACAAAAAAACAAAGAAGATAATAGTAACTTCCCCCCTCCCCCTGCCCAGCTAAAAGGAGCCATTCAGCAACCATGTTCATTGAATGAGATGCATTAGTTACAAGGAGAGACTAGAGAAACTGAGTTTCTTTCCACTAGAACAGGGAAGATTAAGAGGCGATCTGATTGAGTGCTCAAGTTAATGAGCGATTTTCATAAAATTTAGAGAAAAAACTATTTCCACTGCTCGGTGGAAAGAAAGACTTGCATTTACATAGCGCCTGTCACAACCTTGGAACGTCCCAAACCACGTCCCACCTAAGGTGCGTGGGGCCGCGCACTGGTTGGTAGGTCCCGCGCAGGTCGCTCACCAGCTGTTGCCGCTGGAAAAGATAGCACGCAGCAAATTTAAAGGGACCGCGCACAAAATAAAAAAATTAGAGGGGACATTGGTCCCAAAGCGCTTTACAGCCAATGAATTGCTTTTGAAGCGTAGCCAGTGTTGTAATGTAGGGAGGTGTGGCAGTCAATGTATGTATAGCTGGGGCTCAGTTAGTAGCATCCTCGCCTCTGAGTCAGAAGGTTGTGGGTTCAAGTCCCACTCCAGGGATTTGAGCACATAAAACTAGGCTGACGCTCCAGTACAGCGCTGAGGGAGTGCTGCACTGTCGGAGGTGCCGCCTTTCGGATGAGACGTTAAACCGAGGCCCCGCCTGCTCTCTCAGGTGGACATAAAAGATCCCATGGCACTATTTCAAAGAAGAGCAGGGGAGTTATCCCCGGTGCCCTGGCCAATATTTATCCCTCAACCAACATAACAAAAAACAGATTATCTGGTCATTGTCACATTGCTGTTTGTGGGAGCTTGCTGTGCGCAAATTGGCTGCCGCGTTTCCCACATTACAACAGTGACTCCATTTCAAAAGTACTTCAGTGACTGTAAAACGCTTTGAGACATCCGGTGGTCGTGAAAGATGCTATATAAATACAAGTCTTTCTTTCTTTAGCAAGGGCCCACAAACAGCAATCACCAGATAATCTGTTTTTGGTGGTATTGGTTGAGAGATGAATGTTGACTGGGAGAACTCCTCTTCGAAATAGTGCCATGGGATCTTTTACATCCACCTGAAGAAGCAGACGGGGACTTGGTTCAACGTCTCATCCGACAGGTGGCTCCTCTGCCAATACAGCATTCCCTCAGTACTGCTCTACAATATCAGACTAGATTATGCTCTTAAATCCTGGCGTGGGGCTTGAACCCACAACCATCTGACTCCGAGCCAAGAGTGCTACCACTGAACCAAATTTAAACTCATTGTCAAAAGGGTGAAGGGAGAAGTTAAGGAGAATTGTTTTTTTTTCCTATTGGGTTGCTAGGATGTGGAATGTCCTGCGAGAAACAGTGGTGGAAGCAGCATCCATAATGGCCCTGAAATTAGGATCGGGAGCTTGCCGCGCGTGCAAGCCCCCGATGTGCACTCACCCTGCGCACCGACATCTGAAGCCCGGGCCTGCTTGCATTTCCTGTCACTGGCCCGGTTCAGATGTCAGCGCGATGTGCTTACCTGATCCAGCGGCGTAGTTAGTGCGATGTGCCGGCTGGGATCAGGTGAGCACTCTGCAGCCAATCAGGGGAGGGGAAACTCATTCATGAGTTTGAGAGTAAGAACTGTCAAACTCATGAAAAGTATGGGCTGCCAAAACACTACTTAGACTTTAAATAAAATTTTAAAAAACATCCCACTGATTTATATTAACTATAAATAAGTTTAAAAAAATATTTTAAACAATTAATCAAATTTTTGAAAAAAATAAATTTTTAAAAAATAGGGTCTAAAATTAAACTTACCTTACTGTAAATTCTTTAAAAATAATAAACCTGTGGAAAAAAAATTTCTAAATTGTACTAAAAGCCCACTTACCTATAAAACTAAGTACTTACGTCTGGTTTTTCCACGCGTAAAAACCGGAGGCCTTTACACTCGGGCAACTCTGGAAAAAAAAAAGGAATTTTACTGCGCACACGCTGCCTGTGCAGTCGCACGCGCTCTGCCTCTTAACCCCTTGGGTCAGAGGACAGGAAATGCCGGTTTTCAGCGCATGCGCTGTGCATGCTGAAAACCGGCAATTCCTCCGGGCACACGCGTGAGTACCCCGTCCTTCCGGGTTGTGCCCGGAATTACTGGGCCAATAACTTTCAAAATATTTGGAAAAGAAAATGTGAAAGGATATGGGAGCAAGGGCCGAGGAACAGGACTAAGTGGCCCGCTCTCTGGGAGCCGTCACTGAGATAATGGGCTGAATGACCTCCTTCTGTGCAGTAAATTGAATAATTCACTGGAGGATGAGCCCCAAAGCCAAGGAGTGGTTGGGGCGGGGTTAGGGGGGGGTTTGTGGTGGAATTTGACATTAGCTGTTCATCAAAGAATCTTGAGCAGTGCTATGTGCTGGGCATCAGGATTTATCGGAGAAATGTTTAATACAATGCGATTCAACATATGTTACAGTATCTGATTCTTTTAAATTATTTTCCCAAGCTTCCCTCTTCCGGTACCTTACCCAAGTGGCCATTCGTGATGCATAAGGCTAGACTGGGCTGATGGCGCTGACATGGCTATTCAACTATGCTGGCACAGAAAACAGAGAGTAGTGATAAATGGGTCTTTTTCAGGTTGGCAGGCTGTAACTAGTGGTGTGCCGCAAGGAGCAGTGCTTGGGCCTCAGCTATTCACAATCTCTATTAATGACCTAGATGAAGGGACCAAGTGTAATGTATCCAAGTTTGGTGACGGTACAAAGCTAGGTGGGACAGTAAGCTGTGAGGAGAACACAAAGTTGGAGAAATTCGGTGCCGCCCCCTTTGGGGCGCTAACTTTGTAGCGCCCCGAAAAAGTTAGCACCCCTGCGCTGTAAATTCATTGATAGTGCCCCAAGCAGGAGGCGGGGCGCTACTGGAAGTGCACCACCTCCCAATTGGGGTGCTACCAGTCAGTTTCGCGGCGCTACGTGCAACAGCGCCAAACGCGGTGGCACGTAGCACCGCGTCATTGCAGGCCTCCCTCCCCCTGATTAAAGGGGAGGGGCCTCACGCAGCACGCACCGGGGCCCTGCCCGGGGCACATGCGGGAGGCGCAAAGCAACCAAATTTTACCCCCAAAGAGTCTGCAAAGGGATATCGATAGACTAAGTGAGTGGGCAGTAAGGTGGCAGATGGAGTATAATGTAGGGAAATGTGAGGTTATTCACTTTGGTAGGAAGAATAGAAAAACAGAATATTTTTTAAATGGTGAGAAACTTTTAGATGTTGGTGTTCGGAGAGATTTGGGTGTCTCGTGCAAGAAACACAGAAAGCTAGCACGCAGGTACAGCAAGCAATAAGGAAGGCAAATGGCATGTTGGCCTTTATTGCAAGGGGGTTGGTGTATAAAGAGTAAGGAAGTCTTGCTACAATTGTACAGGGCCTTGGAGAGACCACACCTGGAGTACTGTGCACAGTTTTGGTCTCCTTATCTAAGGAAGGATATACTTGCCTTGGAGGCGGTGCAACGAAGGTTCACTAGATTGATTCCTGGGATGAGAGGGCTGTCCTATGATGAGAGATTGTGTAGAATGGGCCGATACTCTCTGGAGTTTAGAAGAATGAGAGGTGATCTCATTGAAACATACAAGATTCTGAAGGGAATTGACAGGGTCGATGCTGAGAGGTTGTTTCCCCAGCTGGAGTGTCTAGAACTAGGGGGCATCGTCTCAGGATAAGGGGTCGGCCATTTAAGACCAAGATGAGGAGGAATTTCTTCACTCAGAGGGTTGTGACTCTTTGGAATTCTCTGCCCCAGAGGGCTGTGCAAGCTGAGTCTTTGATTATATTCAAGGCTGAGATAGATAGATTTTTGGACTCTAGGGGAATCAAGGGTTATGGAGATCGGGCAGGAAAGTGGAGTTGAGGCTGATGATCAGCCATGATCTTATTGAATGATGGAGTAGGCTCGAGGGGCCATATAGACTACTCCTGTTCTTAGAATCATAGAATCAAAGACTGATACAGCACAGAAGGAGGCCTGTGCCGGCTCTTTCTAAGAGCTTTCCAATTGCTCCCATTCCCCTGCCCTTTCCCCAGAGCCCTGAAAATTTTCCCTTCACGTATTTATCCAATTCCCTTTTGAAAGTTATTATTGAATGGGCTTCCATCACCCTTCCAGGCAGTGCATTCCAGATCATAATAACTCACACGTTAAAAAAATTCTCCTCATCCCACCTCTTTATTTGCCAATTATCTCATTGCTGTTCGTTTGCATATTGGTTGCAGTGTTTGCCTACATTACAACAGTAACTATATCTTCAAAAAGTACTTCATTGGGATGTCCTGAGGATGCGAAAGGTGTGGTAGCACTCTTGCCCCTGAGGCAGAAGGTTGTGGGTTCAGGCCCCACTCCAGGGACCTAAGCACAAAATGTAGGCTGGCACTCCAGTGCGGTACTGAGAGGGCACTGCACTGTCAGAGGTCTCGTCTTTCGGATGAGTTGTTAAGCCGAGTAGGGGAGTTCTCCCCTGTGTCCAGGCCAACAAGTATTCCTCAAGCAACATCATTTTAACTGATTATCTGGTCATTATCACATTGCTGTTTGTGGGACCTTGCTGTGTGCAAATTGGTTGCTGTGTTTCCTACTGTACTTCATTGGCTGTAAAGTGCTTTGGGAAGTCCTGAGGTTGTGAAAGGCGCTATATAAATGCAAGTCTGTCTTTCTTTCTATTTATATGTAAGTTGTTTCTTTCTATCTGTGAGGATAATTATGAAAATGTTAGAATTCCAATGAGGGTGTTGGGGATGGGGCTCATTAATTATACCAGTTTGGTCCGTTATTAGTCAAGAAAGTGCCGTAAATGGCAGTTCAGTCCATTGGGATGGATTGCTTCTCTCTGGTGGTCGCCACATGCTACAGTGTCCATGTTACTGTGTAAGATCAGCAGGTACAACTGTTGTTGGATAATACTCTCGTACTTATTCCTATTTAATCATGTTCATTTAGGTAATTACACCTGTTTCCTAATATAGTCTATTCCATTGAAGTGTACACCTGTTAGATAGTTTTTTTTCTCTAAAGCCAACATTGCCCCCATTCATTTTCATGAAAGTGTGTTCTGTTAACGGCATAATCACACAGATAATTTTCTGCTAAGTGTACAGTTTTTGCAATCCGCTTCCCCATTCTCTCCATTGTAAAAGGTGATCTGTTAATTGTCCATCTATCTACAGTTGAGCATGTGTAAACTGAAATGTGCTGTTGTAAATGAAAAACGGCATTTTCCCAACTGTTCTATTTGTTATACTACAGAGATTCTTTAATTTGAATCTCCCGAAGTATAGCCCTGGTAAGTTTATAAAATTGTGGGATGCCAGTTATTCGTTTAGCAGGACTGGACTACTGTAGCATTTGTCATGCAGCGAGTTGTTACGATGTGAAATGCGTTGCCTGAAAAGGTGATGGAAGCAGATTCGATAGTAACTTTCCTAAGGGAATTGAATATACACTTGAAAAGGAAGCATTTGCAGGGCTATGGGGAAAGAGCAGGGAAGTGGGACTAGTTGGATAGCTCTACCAAAGAGCCGGCACAGGCACGATGGGCCGAATGGCCTCCTTCTGTGCTGTAGGTTTCTATGATTCATTCAAATAACTATAGCCAAGCACATTGAAGAAAGGTGAAGCCTAAAGAATGTGACTGCACATGCTGTGTGTGAGTTTTGTTTGATGGCAGATTGTTGACTGTTTTATACAGAAAATGCAAAGGATGTTACTTTGACTGCTAACACTTTTCCTTCTGCCACTCTTTCATCTTGGAAACAAAACCTCCCTTGCTCCTCTCCTGAAGAAAGAAGACTTGCATTTCTACAGCACCTTTCACGACCTCAGGATGTCCCAAAGCACCTTACAGCCAATGAAGTACTCTTTTGAAGTGTAGTCACTGTTGTCATACAGGAAAAGCGGCAGCCAATTGCGCACAGGAAGCTCCCACAAACAGCAATGTGATAATGAGCAGACAATCTGTTTTAGTGATGTTGGTTGAGGGATAAATATTGGTCAGGACACCGGGGATAACTCCCCTGCTCTTCTTCGAAATAGTGCCATGAGATTTTTTACGTCCACCTGAGAGAGCAGACGGGACCTCAGTTTAATGTCAAATCCAAAAGACTGCACCTCTGACAGTGCAGCACTCCCTCAGCACGGCAATGGAGTGTCAGCCTGGATTATGTGCTCAAGTCTT
Source organism: Somniosus microcephalus (assembly GCF_052327205.1). Classification (NCBI taxonomy): domain Eukaryota; kingdom Metazoa; phylum Chordata; class Chondrichthyes; order Squaliformes; family Somniosidae; genus Somniosus; species Somniosus microcephalus. Next base: position 17,459,367 of record NC_141003.1, read on the forward strand.
GCTGGAGTAGACTCGTTGCTGGGGTTTTGTTCTACTGGCAACTCTCATCTGAGTGGCCATTCTTAGAGGGTGAAGGTCAGGCGGACATTCAACTATGGGAGGCATCACAGCCAAGCTGGATCCATTCTGCACCCGAATCACACATTTCCCTGAATTTCCTTTCCAGGTCCAGGAATCCTAATGGAAAATGGCAGCACTTTGAAGGAGAGGTGCAGGATACAGGAAACTCTTTGGTATCCGGCACCGACGGGACCAGGATGGTGCCGGTTGATTAAAAATTCCGGATGACGGAGAGGGTTATCTACCAAGGCTATTTTTAACAAACAAAAGTAAAAAAATCAAGAAATGTGCAGTGTACAGTAATTGGGTACTCACCTACAGAATGTTGTGTTAAATGGATGGTGGAAGATGCTTGATTAAGTACAGTACTGCCAGTTGAGGGTAATCCATAACTCTTTAATTACTTAACAGTAAAACAAAACTTATACAGTAAGCGACTGTATACAGCGCGGGAGAGTCAGACTCCTGTTATTGAGGTGTTTGGACTTCCGACAGCGCCAAGAAGCTGAGTAGTGGCAGTTTGGAGAACTACTCCCACTGACTAACTCGGCCACCGCGGGAGACTCGGACTCGGACTCAGCAACATTTCCGGCTATTGAGGTGTTGTTTTCGGAGTGAGAATTTTGCCGGTTAATAGAGAATTCCGGATATTTAGGTGCCATTTAAACGAGAGTTTCCTGTAGTTGCTCTCACGCATTTAAGTTTCAAAAGATTCACAGCGTGAATTACTGATCCGCACCCCCAGCCAAACAAGTGTGCGCTGGTGTTTTTAAGACTCATCGCTAACCTATTTCTGTTTTTGTTTATATATAAATAGAATAATCTATTTTCTCCTACAGGTGTACAATCATCACATGTTCCTCTCTGTGTATCACTTTTCTGTAAAGAGAAAGAACTTGCATTTAAAGAGTACCTTATCGTGCCCTCAGGGCATCCCAAAACACTTCACAGCCAATTAATTACTTTTGAAGAGTGGTCGCGATTACGAACGCAAACAGAGCAGCCAGTTGGTGCACAGCAAGATCCCGCAAACGGCAAATGAGATGAAGGAGAATGATTGGCTAGCATACTCCAATGGACCTTGGGGCCTTTATGACACCTGAGCAGACAGACAGGGCCTCGTTCCAAAGGCAGCACCATTGGAAAAATACAACACTCTTCCTCACTAAGTGTCAGCCTAGATTATACCTGATACGATAGCAAAATACTGCGGATGCTGGAAATCCGAAATAACAGCAGAAAACGCTGGAAAAACTCAGCAGGCCAGGCAACATCCATGGAGAGAGAAACAGAGTTAACGTTTCAGGTCAAAGACCCTTCGTCTGACGGAGGGTCTTCGACCTGAAGCGTTAACTCTGTTTCTCTCTCCATGGATGTTGCCTGGCCTGCTGAGTTTTTCCAGCGTTTTCTGTAGATTATACCTGAAGTGGGGCTCGAACCCACAATCCTCATGGGTTTGTAGAGGCAAAAATACTTACCAGCCGATCCAAGCTGACACTTGCAACACTGAGTGCAGTCATAGAGTGAAACAGACTGTTATTAAAGGAGCGCCTGTATGCAAAAGGTGGAAATTTTCACTCCTACGTGTTATATCAGACTACTTAAAATAGCATTTACTTGTAACTCTTTAAATCTGGGGCCCCCCTATTTAAATCTGGGCCCCCACAAGTTCTCTGTGAATATTAAGTGCCCTTCTCCACACAACAAGCTATTCAACCCCGGGCTCTTCTGCAAGCCTGCTCTCCGTTGCCATGTTCATCTGCTGGCAACGGCAGTACTGTATTATTACACAGAGATTAGTGTGCAAGATGCTTTTAGTGTTACCGCAGAGAGTTAGAAAGGGTAGAGATTGGAGATAGCAGTTAATCCTACGAGGTAATACAAAGGCTGACGATGAGCCTTTAATGGTTTGTTTAGCTCAAAAAAACCTGCAGCCCCATCTTGCTGGTGTTGGTCACTCGCGTTGCGGCGAGGTGAGTGACAGTTACTGAGAGGCTTAAGTAGATTCTAACATACAGTACAATGACAGCCGGAGGCAAGGATGCAGTACGTTTGTAGCAGTTAGATGACAGCAAGACCAGTAAATGGGTATTAAATTGTTTTATTGAGTTACGCAACAGCTAAAAGTTGAATTGAAATAATCCCAAAGGTTGTGGGTGGGGGGCTGCTAACACAAATGGATAATGATCATCTTACACTGTAACTGCGTAATTTCCCCACATTACAACAGTGACTACACTTCAAAAGTACTTCATTGACTGTAAGGCGCTTTGGGACATCGTGAGGTTGTGAAAGGCGCTGTTTAAATGTAAGTTTGTTCTTTCGTTCTTTCTGTTCTTTCTGATCTTTCTTTCTTACAATGCAACTTCCCCAGACGTCACAATTTAAACATTGCTGCTCTATCCGCCTCTCTGTTAATAATTAAATAGATCGCTATTTAATAAAAAATAAATTGACACTTATTTTGTTTCTGCCTGTTCATAAAAGCTGGGATTAAAGGCAGTGGAATGGAAGCAGTGGTCATACAGTTCCTTTCTATACGAAAGCAATCCCTTTTCACTTCCAGACACTCCCAGCTCCATTGCTAATTACAGATTGCAAACTTCAAAGCCCAACAGTGTCACCGCATTTGTGGGGGGTTTCTGTTCTGAAGTTAATGTGTCACAAATGTACTACACACTGCTACATAAAACATCGGCCGCGGAAGCTAACTAACGAGTTAACAGTTGTTTTTTTACGACCGGTTTTAAGGCTCCAGTGGAAAACTATTCATTTTGCTAAAAGCAGCGGGCAACTTTGGCGTTTAAGACTTTCGAAGAGTTGGGGTGGGTGAGCACCACAAACATTGTTAAGAACTTACCCCGAAATGTGCCCCAGGAATCTTCCTTCAAAAGTTCATTGTTGTTAAAAAGACAAAATCACTCATCTTGTGGTTCATGAGAAGGGTGAGTGAATGAATAATAGAATTATAGAATAGTACAGCACAGAAGGATGCCATTCGGCCCATCGAGTCTGCGCCGGCTCCTTCGAAGAGCAATCCAGTTAGTCCCACTCCCCCGCTCTTTCCCCATATCCCTGCAATTTTTTCCTCCTTCAAGTATTTATCCAATTTCCTATTGAAGGCTACTATTGAATCTGTATCCACCGCCCTATCAGGCCGTGCATTCCAAATCCTAACCACTCCTTGCGTAAAAAAGTTTTTCCTCATGTCGCCTCTGGTTCTTTTGCCAATCACCTCTAAATCTGTGCCCTCTGGTTATCGACCCTTCAGCCATTGGAAACATTGGAATGTGCTCCATCCCCGCCCACCACTGTGTTCAAATCAAAGCTGGTTGCACCATCTCTTTTGGTGCCTTTTTACAGTGTCAGCCGTGGATCAGTGGTCCCATTGTCTCCTCTGAGTTAGAAGGTTGTGGGTTCAGGTCCAATTCCAGAGACTTGAGCACAAAACCGCGGCCCCATCTTCTGCCTCTCTAACTTTCTCTCCTCCTTTAAAATGCTCCTTAAAACCTACGTCTTTGATCAAGTTTTTGGTCACCTGTCCTAATATCTCCTTATGTGACTCGGTGTCAAATTTTGTTTGATAACACTCCTTCCTGTAAAGGACCTTGGGACATTTTACTAAGTTAAAGGTGCAAGTTGTTGATGTAAAAGGTCCCACGATACTACTATGAAGAAGAACAGGGGGGTTATCCCCAGTGTCCTGACCACCATTTATCCCTCAACCATCATCATTTAAACAGATGATCTGGTAATTTATTTTGGGCTGAACACAATCAAGTCCTCACCCACCTTTCATATAAATGCGTGTCCAGAGGGGGGTCGCTGGATAAGAATATCTGAGGAAGGACGTTCTTGCCATGGAAGGAGTGCAGCGAAAATTCACCAGGCTAATACCTGGGATGGCAGGAATGACGTACGAGGAGAGATTGTGTCGCTTGGGCTTATACTCACTGGAGTTTGGAAGATTGAGAGGGGATCTCATCGAAACCTATAAAATTCTGTCAGGCCTGGACAGACTAGATGCAGGAAGGATGTTCCTGATGGCCGGGGAGTCCAGAACTAGGGGTCATAGTCTAAGGATAAGGGCTAAGCCATTTAGGACTGAGATGAGGAGGAATTTCTTCACCCAGAGAGTGGTGAACCTGTGGAATTCTCTACCACAGAAGACAGTAGAGGCCAATTCATTAAATATATTCAAGAAGGAGTTGGATATATTTCTTAAGGCTAAAGGGATCAAGGGATATGGGGAGAAAGCAGGGACAGGGTACTGAAATTGGATGATCAGCCATGATCTCATTGAATGGCGGAGCAGGCTCGAGGGGCCGAATGGCCTACTCCTATTTTCTATGTTTCTATGAGTGGGAATCATGGCTGTGCATGCGTCCTGCTCCAAACCTAGGAGCGCTGAGGTCAAATGGGAGCAGCGGAGTTCTCCCAGTGCATATTTATCCCTCAACCAATACCTAAAACATATGGGCCCAGAAATTCACGTCGGAGGCTTCCCACGGGTGCAAGCCTCCGACCTGCACTTACCTAGCGCGCCGGCCGTTGAGCTGTGGGCCCGCGTGGGATTCCGATCCTGGGCCTGCTCCAACTGCCGGCGCGCAATGCTTGCGTATCCCAGGGGCGCAGTTAGTTTGAAGCGTCCCCTGGGATCACGTGGGCCATGGGGAGCCAATGGTAGCAGGGAATGCTTCATTCATAAAATTGACAGGAAGAGCTGTCAAAACTATAAATACTATAAGCCCCAAAACATCACTAAAACTTCAAATAAATTTTAAAGAAACATCACATTTTTAAAATAACTATAAATTACATAAAATAACTATTTTAAACAATAATTTAAATTTTTGAAAAAATTAATTACATTTTCTAATGGGGCTTTCTTTAAAGTATTTAAAAATAATAAACCTGTGGAAAAAATGTTTTAATTTTAATTAATTCACCACTTACCTTGTTAAAAGCAGGCTTTGCACCTGCTTTTTAAAAGTGTAACTCCTGGAGACTTACCCTCCCGGAGAAACCTGGAAAAAAAACGTAAGTTCCATGCGCACGCGCTGCCTCTCCGGCGCACGCGTTCAACCTCTGAACCTCTTCCTTTCAGGGGAACGGAAGTTCCGGTTTCCCACGCATGCGCAGTGCATGCACAAAACCGGCACTTCCGTTGGGCCTACGGGTGAGTACCTCGTGCGTACTCACCCGTGGAGACCCGAGTTTCTGGGCCATGATCTGATCATTTATCTCATTGCTGTTTGTGGGAGCTTGCCGCGTTTCCTACATTACAACAGTGACTACACTTCAAAATGTACGTCATTGACTGTAAAGCGCTTTGGGACGTTCAGAGGTCGTGAAAGCTGCTGTATAATCTTTCCATTACCTTAATTCCACTAGCAACCTCCCCCACGCCATTAGCTTTCACAGTTTATAGGCAGTTTTAACAATTTTTGTCCATAACCAGTTAATCTTAACAGGTTGAGCTGACAGTATGATGAATCTGACTGCTCACATTGTCAAGTGGCCTCCAAGGGAGTACTGTATTGAGACTCCGCTGGCTGTAGGCAGGTCAATTTTCTTAAGTCTACAGGCTATTATAAAGTTGAGGAGCCCTGGAAGAATGAGGAGAGGCGATTCAGAAATCGGCTTGTGCATTGATCGAAGGCTTGGGATCTATTGTGCTTTTTCTGTGTTGCAAAATACAAATTCGGTCAATTTGCTGTTTCTTTTTAGTAATATATTGACTACTTTCCTGAAAGCCAGAACGTGGAGAGTCTAACACATACACAGTCACCAGCCCTTTCACAAGCTTCAGCGGGACCTGCTCCCGCAAGGAGAGAAGGAAACCGTATCTGTGAGGGGCGAAGGCTTGGACAAAGAGCGTTTGTGTATTCATGATGACTTCACTAAAGTGACTAAAATGGAGAAGCCAGTGGTCTCCATTTTAATTTTCTAACTGATGCCAGACTTGCAGCTGTCTATACCTGAGGCTAACTGAGATTTTAACACAGCATTTAAAAATAATAAGAAAAAGCAATTTTCTACTTATTTTGACACTGATGCTGCATGCCAAGACATTGGAAAGGGGCTAGAGTAGTGAACAGTTTTGGAGATGACTAAACATAAAGGAAGCCATGAGTGTTAAGAACCAGAATTACGTCAACAAATTGCTATTTGAAATTAAAAAGCAAGAAATTTGCACCGACAAAGGAAGTTCCCCCGAAGGAAGAGCTGAGCGTTTCAAGATGATAATTAAAAATATTTTATTTGTGGTTTAGTTCCCTGCCTTGGTATTTTTAACCAGTCAAAATGGTGGCTTCAGCATCAAACTGAAAGCTGCCCTTAAATGCAGTTTAAATGCTCAATGAATTTGCTTTTTCCGACATAGATACAGCCTTGCAACGGTTAACGCAAAGATTTCATCGACAGTGAAGGAGATCTGAAATATTTGTCAATCTATTCTAGTTACACACCAGCCCACCATTAGTCAGAGTGTAGCTGCCCCCGAACAATCATCCTTCTTGGACTACCAAATTCAGAAGACGTTTTGTTTTGGCAGCAGGGATAGTGGTATAAGGATGTCAAATAATCACACGTAGAACTAAACCTGAGGCATGCCATTTTAAGTGCCATATGCCGATCTTTTTTTTTGCCAACTTTGGTTTAATTAGTGCCGTGGTGTAAATCTCAAAGTACAATAACAGTCTCTGGCTCTACAATAGGAGAAAAGTCAATCAGAAACTGCTGTCAATCTTGGCTCAGTGGTAGCATTCTCGCCGCTGAGGCAGTAGATCATGGGTTCAAGCCCCACTCCAGAGACTTGATCACATTATTTATCTAGGCTGGCACCTCAGTGCAGCACTGAGGGAAGTGCTACCTTTTCGATGAGCCATTACACTGAGGGATGTAAAAGATCTCGCGGCATTATTTAAAGAGGAGCTGGGAAGTTCTGCCGGTGTCCTGACCCTCAACCAGCACCACGTAAAAAATATGATTATTTGGTTATTTATCTCATTGCTGTTTGTGGGACCTTGCTGTGCGCAAATTGACTGCTATGGTTCCTTACATTACAACAGTGACTACACTTCAAAATACTTCATTGGCTTTGAAGTACTTTGGGATGTCCTGAGGTCATGAAAGGCGCTAAAGAAACCCAACTTCTTTCTTATATGGGCGCCCGTTTGAAATCTGAAGTTTCAGTGATTTGAATAAATTCTAAACTGAGCTGGGTTGGTTTTTTATTCTGTAAATTCAGAGCGCAAGCACTGCATTTTGAGAAGGATTATTAACTTGGAGAGTATTTCATCATCATGGAAGGGATTTGATGGGTAGAAATAGAGAAACTATTTCCTCAGGTGAGGAAATCCAGAACAAGAGGGCATAGTCTTAACATTAGAGCTGGGCCATTTAGGAGTGAAATCAGGAAACACTTTTACACTCAAAGAGTGGAAATCTGGAATGCGCTCCCCCCAGAAGCTGTGGATTCTGGAGCAATTGACATTTTCAAGACTGAGATTGATAGATTTTTTTAGGGTAAGGGTATCAAGCGATGTGGAACAAAAGCAGGTAGATGGAGTTGAGGTACAGATCAGCCATGATCTAATTGAATGACGGTTCAGGCTCAAGAGGCTGAATGGCCTGTTCAGTTGTTCCTATCTTCTCATAGATGTCCTCTGTGACTACCCATATCATTCCTATTTATGGTACCCATCAAACCTGGGCTAAAGTGAGTCTTGCAGCCCAACAAACGGGCCTGTTGCATTGGTCTTTTCATTGGGATTTGGGATTCCATGAGCCAGCTCTCAGTGTACATCCTGTTCAATCCATTTTTGGCAGACACGGCAGACTTCTAAAACTGGGTCATCGGAAGCCAGATTTGACAGCTTAAAAGGGGAAGTAGGTGTGGTTCCCAGATACCAGGCTCTCGAAATTCGGGTGGAAAGATCAATATGAAAGCAGCTGAAAATGGCCAAAATGATTGAAATTCTGCAGGTGCAAACCCATTGGGTTATATTTATTTGTTTGTTTACGGAAGGATGACGTGGCAAAAAGGGGAAGTAGGTGTGGCCTGACGGTAAGAGATAAAGGACTAACTTGGAACAATGTGGTCATTTACTTTGCCATACCAAACAAGGTTTTGTCACATCTGAGTGAGATCTTACATACTTTTCTTTTCCTAATCTCAGTTTAAAGGAATATTCTAGAGTGGAGCATCCAGTTTAACCAGCAGAGTTTACCAGTATTCCGTGAGATTCTGGCAAGCCTCCTGTGAGGCTAATTTTTCTTCTTCCGACTAGAAGAACAGATTTCTCTAACGCTGGCCTTCCATTTGCATTAAGACCCATGTTAGTAGGGTTGGCTCAACCCAAAAGAAGTGGCGCAATACAAAAGAAGCTAAAGTCAGGATTGTCCAAGCTTCGTAGGAATTGCTAGACGATAAAAGGTCCATCTAGTTCGCCATCAACCATCCTGGTAGTCACATGAAACAATGATAATGGAGTTGTTGACTAATCAGGGCAATCAATCTCTATCAATGAGTCTACAACAGACCCAGACATGAGGCGAGGAAAACCCCCAGTGGTGGAGAGCTTTGGGAACCATAGGTCCAAAGTTCCTCAAGCACGCTGCACTTACCCCACGTCATGTCTCAAATTACTGTATCCCAAATGTCATTTTGTGAAATAAATCTATCTAATTTGCATTTGAATGAATTAATCCTAACTGCTTCCACCATCTCCCTAGGGAGCCTGTTCTTTAGATGACCGCTTGCTCACTGAAATATTCTTTCCACAGATTAGTTATGAATTTACCCCCCTTCAAGCTGGGGTTGCCAACCCTGGTTGGGTGTGTTCCTAGAGGTTTCATCACCTGACCTCCTGCCTCGAACCGTCCCGCCCCTGCACTCCTGCCATTGGCCCATTCTCCGGCTGGGCGCACTGCCTTCCCACGCCAATTGGAAAGCAAACAGAACGGCGATATATGTCCAAGTCAGGATAGTTGTGTGACTTAGAGGGGACCTTGGATATACATATACAAGCATTCATTTGCATATACCTCCAGCCATGGGTGCTAACAGATTTTAGTGGTAATAATTTAGAATTATTTCCACCAATGAGGCAATGATGATAAGAACAGCCATTTCCAGGCCCAAGAGATTCAAAGAGGACAAACCAATGTGGAAGAAATAAGCGCCAAATAGAATGGGCTTCGTAGGCTGCATAGCGAGTGCTCAAGGGTCGCATATAGTTCACTGGCCACTGTTGGACACCTCCACTCCTGGTACACCATCTGTAGATCACACTACAGTGGTCACTACCATACATATGCATTATCTGAAAAGGCACCATATTCAAAATAATACGTCGGTGACTTCCAATTAGTGCCCGTGCGTTCCTCCACCTTTGGCCGCTTCTACATCCTCCACTCCCTTCACCCCACCATTGGCGGCCGTGCCTTCAGCCATCTAGGCCCTATGTCTGGAATTCCTGCCCAAACATCTCCACCTCTCTCTCCTCCTTTAAGACGATGCTTAAATCCTACCTCTTCGACCAAGCGTTTGGTCACCTGTCCTAATGTCTCCTTCTTTGGCTCGGTGTCAATTTTTGCCTGACTACACTCCTGAGAAGCACCATGGGATGTTTATGCAACATTAACGGCGCTATGTAAAGGCAAGTTGTTGTTTATCTATCAGTGGCACAGGCAACAGTTTCAAAATATTGGCTTGTGATCTGCTAACACACTTTGCTTTATTGATAAGTAAGAGAAAGAGGAAATAAAACCTACAGATTACCAGGCAAATGCAGACTTGTTTAATTGAATTAGGACCCACAGTGTAAAGTAGCCTTTGAAAGGTTCTTTTAATTAAATAAAAACTTGTTTCGAGCAGAAAGCCCTCAAAAGCTGCCAGTGTCATTGGTTAGGGTCAGACGCAATGTCTGATATTGTAATGAACCCACTGAGTTGGATGCTAGCCCTATGACATGAGGGAAGCAGGATCATGGTCTAGTGTCAGTCAGTGGTTCAGTGAGTAGCACCCTCACCTGTGAGTCAGAAGGTTGTGGGTTCAAGTACCCATTCCAGAGACTTTAGTGCAAAAATTTAGGCTGACACTCCAGTGCAGTGCTGAGGGAGCGCTGCACTGTCGAAGGTGCCGTCTTTCAGATGAGATGTTAAACCGAGACCCTGTTTGCCCTTTCAGGTGAACATAAAAGATTCCATGGCACTATTTCGAAGAAGAGCAGGGAGTTATCCCCGGTGTCCTGGCCAATATTTATCCCTCAATCAACATAACAAAAACAGATAATCTGGTCATTATCACATTGCTGTTTGTGGGAGCTTGCTGTGCGCAAATTGGCTGCCGCATTTCCCACGTTACAACATTGACTACATTAAAAAAAAAGCACTTCATTGGCTGTAAAGCGCTTTGGGACATCCGGTGGTCGTGAAAGGCGCTGTAGAAATGCAAGTCTTTCTATTTAGGAGCAAGGATGTCGTACGGTGGTAGAGTCCTGGGTATAAGACAGCGATAACTCGCTCCCCTTGATCGCTTTCTCTTGTTTTATTTGCATATATTTAAAGCAAATTTCTTAAAAGGGGGTAGATTCTCTGTGTTAGACTGTTCTGTTGCTACACACAGGGCTTACTTTGTGAATACCGATTAAATGAATCTGCAATTTTCTGTCAAAATTCCTTGACAAAAGCAACGGGAAAAGGGAAACACATAATCACCAGCAATACAAAGCCAATTTAAAACAGTGTGATACATACGGCAGCTAGCTACACAAGTACAATTGTTGTCTCTACTGCCTTTCTTGGCTTTTAACAGAAGTGGTATTTTTCTCACTGTTCAGTTATCTGAATACTTTCTAAATAGAAATGCTAAGCTTGAATGTTGCTTAGGGAGAGGTGCTCGCCCTTCAGGTTATCAATCGCAGAAGCAAATATCTCCTGCAATTCCTCTATTCTCCCTTGTCCTAAATTCATCTCCCCTCCACTTGTCCCAGACGTTCTACTGTATGTGGAATCCTCTCCCCTGTGGGTTTCCTTTGGACTCTCTCGACCTTTTTACACTGCCTGGTATCGCACCGCTGTGTTCTTGCTTTCTGGTCAATGTGCTCTCAGCTCCGGCTCTGGCCTCTTGTGCATCCCCCGCCCCTCCAGCCAACTAGGACGTACACTCTGGAATTCCCTCCCTTAATCCTTCCGCCTCTCCACTTCCCCTACCTCCGCCTCCACTTTCAAGCACCTCCTCAAAACCCACCTCCTTGACCCAGCAATCATCGCCCATTTTGGACTCCTCCTTTGGCTCGGGGTCTGATTGCACCTCTGTAAGGCGCATTGTTCTATTTTAACGGCGCTATATAAATGCTAGTTGTTGTTGTTATCTCACCCAGACGCAAGAACACATGACCTGGGTTTTCCTCCAGCCTATTGGTATATCAGTGATGGTAAATCTGCCTGCCTATTGCTTGGTGCAATTTGCATTTCGATCCCTATTTGCACTGTTTGGGCCAGAAACACCGCTGCCATTGGAGGTAAGGAGGGGGAGAGATCCTGCTAAACAACTGAGGGAACTCTGGATTTCAAAAGGGAAATTTCTTTTGTCTCTAAAAAAGGTGTAGTGTCTGCTATCATTCACTGTCTCAATCCCCTTTTCAGCAGAGGATCAATGCACTCAGTAAGAAAAATCTATTGGTGGGTCAGCAGGCCCTCATAAAATGGGCAGTAAACTTCCTACCTGGGGGAAGACCCAGGACTGCACTGTGCAATATTCTGCATCTTCTGCTTCTGTCAGCTGTGGCTCAGTTAGTAGCACTCTTGCCTCTGAGACAGAAGGTTGTGGGTTCAAATCCATGCGACGTTACCCACTCCCCTCCCCCGCTCGCGCTTCTTGCAAGGCGCCGTTACCCACTTGAGCACGAAATCTAGTCGGACGCTCCAGTGCAGTGCTGAGGGAGTGCTGCGCTGTCGGAGGTGCCGCCTTATCAGATAAGACGTTAAACCGAGGCCCCGTCTGCCCCTTCAGGTGGATGTAAAAAGATCCCGCAGCACTATTTGAAAGAGGAGCCGAGTTCTGCCAGTGTCCCGGACAATATTGATCCCTCAACCAACATGACTAAAAAACAGATTATCCAATCATTATGCTGTTTGTGGGAGCTTGCTGCAAATTGGCTGCCACGTTTCCTACATTACAACAGTGACTACACTTGAAATAGTACCTCATTGGCTATAAGGTGCTTTGGGACACCTTGGGGTTGTGAAAGGCACTATGTAGATGCAAGTTCTTTCTTTTTTGTTCCATTGTTATCCCGTTTCGCAAAATGCCGTAGCATTTCAGTGGAATGGATGAACAATCTGTAACACTTGCGTTTCATTGGTGAGGCCTTAAAATCTTCAGCAATTTAATGCGGTTAAGTGTGAAGTGATGCATTTTTGAGAGGAACAACGTGGAGAGGCAGTACAATCTAAATGGTACTATTTTGAGACGTGTGCAAGTGCAGAGGGACCACGCGGTGCATATTCACAAATCCTTGAACGTGGCAGGGCAGGGCAAGTTCAGAAGGTCATTAAGAAAGCGTATGGGATACTTGGCTTTGTAAATAGGGGCATTGAATACAACAACAAGGAGGTCATGCTAACCCTTTACAAATCACTGGTTAGCCCTCAGCTGGAGTATTGTGTCCAATTCTGGGCACCACACTTTAGGAAGGATGTCAAGGCCCTGGAGAGGGTACAGAGGAGGTTTACCAGGATGATACCGGGGATGAGGGACTTCAGTTATGTGCAGAGAGATTGGAGAAGCTGGGATTGTTCTCCTTAGAGCAGAGAAGATTAAGGGGAGATCTAATGGAGGTATTGCTAATAGGGGTTTTAATAGAGCAAGTAGGGAGAAACTGTTTCCCCAGGCAATTGGGTCAGTAACTAGAGGTCATAGATTTACAATAATTGGCAAAAGAACTAGAGGGGTAATGAGGAGAAATTATTTCATGCAGAGGGTTGTTATGATCTGGAATGCACTACCTGAAAGGGCGGTGGAAGCAGATTCCATGGGAACGTTCAAAAGGCAGTTGGACATGTATTTGAAGAGAACTCATTTGCAGTGTTACGGGGAGAAAGCTAGGTGTGTGGGACTAAATTGGACGAAGAGCCGGCACAGGCATGACGGGCCGAATGGCCTCCTTCTGTGCTGTAAAATTCTCTGATTCTAGGTCTGGTGATGATGCCTTGCATGTCGAAAGTGTCCCCTCTCAGGCGAAGCTGTTGTATTTGCCGTGATGCTACGATCCTTGCAGTTTGCAGTTTGCAATCGGCAGTTAATGCTTTGAGAATTGTTTTGAGTGAAAGAATCTGCTTTCAGCCTTGAAGAAGCATGTGTGCGGGCAGCCACATTGGCAATTATCAATGTTATTTTTTTTTTGACCAGTGACATTTGTTAAACTCCGAGTTAAAAAAAAATATATATAAAATGTTAATTGTCACCAATAAGCAGTAGGAGCAGTATTTTTGCCATAATGTACATCATTTGAGAATCACTGATGGTGGAAAAGTGCAAGACTTAGAGCTGGTGACGCATTTCCTTTAGTTAACAGTTTAAACTAACAAGGGAACGGACAGGAAATATAATATTGAATTAATGTGGTCTTAAATGGACCCAAGACTAAACCTCACTGTTACTTAAACCAGTTCAACAAAAATAAGTGATTGTATTATGTTGCTGTGAGATATTCAACGTATATTATGTTGTAAAATGTAAATTAAGCGTGATGGGATATGACACCATGTCTGGAAGGGGATGAAACGGTTCGGGAATACAGTACTATTATTACAATTTGCAAAACCTTGGATAAACTCAGCCAGTGGTTGTATAATTGGTTATTCAATCCCGAGCCCTGTTCACAGCTCAAGCCAGGAACAGTGAGCTGAGTTTGCCAAGTGGAGTGAATGTAGCGACTGTGCTCAGCAGAAAAAAAAAACCTCTAAAAACTGGAGCCTGCCTTTTTCCTGTGGGCTCCTTTTCACCATGTCTGAGACTGGCTGTGTGACAGTAGCCCTTTTGTTACAAAGGGGGCTGACTTGTTCTGATCTGCGAAATGCCTACTACCAGCTCCACAAATATGAGATAATGGGGTGTGTGTGGCGGGGTTGGGGGGGAGGGGCTGTGGGGAAGAGCAAGGAGGTCCACATCACTGCTTTTTATTTTGATGGAGCCAGGAAAGATCTCAGGTGGATGTGGAAAGTGAAGGCAATTATATTGTCAAATAGCTCCAACCCCAATGGAAAATGCTTAAATCTGTGTGTTGTTTTCTTGAATGGAGTTTTGAATCTCTTTTGTTAACCTTTACTTACTATCCACACTTTGGCTCTTCAGCTGAAAGCATAGACTTCAGCTAGATATATTTCTTTATCATTCATTCCTTCCCTCAAAGTCCTGCAAGCACTTTGAATTTCTATTTAAATACAGAGCTCGTCTTATGTGGAATGTTACCTCTCAGGATACAAATTAAGACCATGTGGTCAGAGACTGACCTAGTTGATCTTTTAAAACAGCATAAAATGTTTCTTTTATCAATCTGGCTTTGACTGTATATAGACAGATCTTCTAACTAATTAAGTTTCTGAAGTGTGCTTTAATTATTGTATGAAATGTTTTTTGATGTAGTATTTAATAGATTGATTCACTCGCAGACAGATTTTAATTTCTACCCTGATGTCTCTAGATTAAGCTGCCGTGCTGATTTTGGAAGCTCTCGATCCCATGCATAAAAAAACTCACCAAATAATGGCCTTGTATTGGAATTTAATTTTCTGACCTGTTAACTTCTTGGTAACACAATTCTTCGGCGAGCAGGGAATTGCTGAATTTTCTTTCACCGTTTATCTTAGTCCTGCACAGAAGAGAAAGGCTCGTGTCACAAAAAAGGGGTTTCAGAGTTGCTTTCCCCTCGCCCACCATGCGGGGAGTGTGCATTTCCTCTCGCTGTTTCGACATTATAAAATGATCCAGTTCAAAAATGGAAAACATGCACTAACGTCGAACTTTGGGGAGCTGGTACCTAAAGTGGGGAGCTGCACTCTCATAAAGTTTTTATTTTAAAAAATAATGTTAAAATGTCCTGGCTGTCACCGGGGACAATGTAGCCTGTTAATAAATAAAAGTAATTCCTATTACTATGCACACACTGAGTGACCTGAGGAGAAATGCGTTGCCCAGCCATTTGTTGTTTCATTTCAATGTCAGAGCAGTGCCTTAAAAGCCTCAGCCATTGTTCGGTGCCTAATAGCACCTGTTGGGATGATGGCAGGGCTGGACACAGGACAGCTGTTAAAGAGCACTAGTGGCTGGTCCAATAATATCTGGCGGAGTACAGCTGCATCAGGAAGTTTAACCAGCAGTCCCCAGTAAATGGCAGGAGGCTTCACTTTATGCAGTAATAGAATCTCCTGTAAGATTCAGCCTTCGTGATGTCGGCAAGGCCAGAAACCATTTAAGGATTTAACGTTTGGGGGAAAAAAAAGGGCTGGAAAATTGAATGAGAAAGTTGCCCAGAGAATCAAGTCGTTAACCTCTATCAGCAGAAGCCCTGGCATTTGGCAAGTGTTAAAACCTTCTGCTGACAGGCAGTGAAACAGATCTACTCTGTAAATGACAAGTGAGGAATGTTGCTTTATGCTACCTGGGGTTCTTTTTTTGCTTTGTAACTCAGAATGTTTCTGATAAAATGGCTGTGTTTTCACTGGACTTGTCCCCACTTTACTTGTAGCCTTTCAACTGTTCGATCCATGGCAATAAACTAAATAGGATTGGTTCATATCTGCCTTTGGCTTTGTGCTATCTTGTCGTTTAATGGCCCTGAGCGTATCCTGTAAATTTGTTGAAATGTCGTGATGTGTGTTTTTTTCCCTCTCGCTGGCTGACTAGAGATATTAAGTACAACTCCAGCACCCAAGCAATTGTGTCACGTATTGTCCTACTTAACAACAATTGCTTTGTTTGTGCTAAAGGGTAATGATTTTCAAAGAGCAGGTGATTAAATGCATTCTTATCTGTTTGGCGATTACAACGTATAACCAAAGCAGCGCGATGGGAAGCGACGCTTTAGTCTGCAGATGGACTTTGCGTACATTTTTCGTGGCAGATTATAATCCTTTCTAAATTTTCTTTTTTTTTCTCTCTCCCTCTCTCTCTATGTCTTTGCATTTCCTCAGAAACTCCTAGTATCGAGAAGCTTTTATCAAAAGACTGGAAGGACAAGCTTCTTGCCATGGGTTCGGGAAACCTCGGGGAGATTAAAGGTTGGGTAAATTATCAGTTCAGTTTATCCTTGCACGCTCTCCCCACTTCTGCCACGATGCTTGTGGTCGGTTGAAAAATGATTCTTGCTACTATTTGCTCCGGTGTATGTGTATGTGTGTGTGTTTTAAAGAAAGTAAAACTGGCAGGGCGCAGCCTGCTGAAAATATCTTTTAATAGCAAGATTATTTTTGTCAAGCCCTCCTAATTTGTATCTTCTATTTTACACATGATATAAAGGCAGTGTCATGTCGTATGTGGGAACAATTTTAGCCTTGTTCAGCAGTTTTGATGACAAGTTAGATTTTTTTTTATAGAGTCTGAGAGCTGATCTGGTTTCTGCCTGTCATCATTCATTAGAGTACAGTAAGTGGCAATTCCAGTAATGGTCTCTAAAAGAAGGCACAGTTACTGTTTATAAATATGTTCAATAATGCACAGCTTCCAGATTGCATGTCCTGTTTGTTCTGCCGTGTCTGACCTCAACATAATGTCAATGAAACAAAAAAGAAACAAGAATATCCCAGTCTAGACAACAAATCCTTAAATATACCAACACTTTCAATTAAAGCTAAATGCCCATTGATTACCCCTCCCCAGCTCAAAGTGTTTTATATACCGTTTTCAATATCTTATCATATACCATCCGACTGTATTTTGATTCGCATGTAACTGTAAACCCTTTTTAATATGGAGCTGATATTTAAGAATGTTGAGGTACTGCAGTTTATAAACAGCCTAAGTTATGATATTCTCGAGCATTTCTGTGACATGTTTTCCAGTTACATATTAAGAGGACTTTTCGATGGGAACGATTCTTTTCTTTCAAAGCTCAGCCGGGAAACTTTTGTTGTGTCTTTAACTCGGTTGAAACTCTGAAAAGACAGTGTGTGGAAGAGCAATAAATCTCGTGCACCTTTATAACGTTCTTCTGGAGATCATTACCTATCTAACTTATGCAGGGTGAGCATGAAACACTGTAGACTAACTTCCATGTGCTAGTGAAGGAAGACAATCAACATTCCTGCCAGCCTGCTTGCTGCTGCCATGAAAGGAGGGTTTCTTTTCTGCCCTGACACTTCAACAGAGGGTCTTTTCTGTTTTCCAGTCCCTTCAAACACACATCTAAAGGGCCTGGCTCCACAGCGAGCTGTTAAAACAGCCACTGGTTTATTTCCACTGCAGACTGCCGTGACAGTTGCAATTATTGTCTATTGTTGAGAAAGTTGCCCTCCAGGGGCAAATGAATCTCGCTCGCACCTTCTTGTGAGGTCAGGCTGGGCTGATTGCTTTCTGCCCAAGAATCCAGCGTCGTGCCACCAGAGGCTAGAGCCTTGGAAAGAAAAGAGCGGAGATCGTTTGATATGCTGCTGCACGATAGCAAAAACGCGTAAGAATGTAAGCTAAATGTAAACGGATTACAAAAGGCTATTGTCGTCAGGAATTTCTGGCTTGCAAGATGGACATTCCTTTGTATGTTAACAGGGCCCAAACAGGGGTTTCAAAAATCACAGCCAACACGTGAACCAATTGTAGTTTTACTTAGGTTTACGTTTCTTTAAATGGTTCCAAACATGTTCCCCATGGATAATATCACTTTCCCTCTTTTTCCTGAAGGTGTTGACTTTCTTGGCTGGGCTTTGGCTCTCCCAAGATCTGACCCATGTACGAACGAGCCTTGGCTGCTAGTGTTGGCAGGTTATGGCTCGGCCTTCTCCTGATCAGACGTCAGTAGGGATCACTGAAGAGCAATTGGCTGAGGGAACCCCGGGCTGATTTTGGCCGTCTTAACCCAGGGGGCACTGAGGCCAATTGTAGTGCTCATGTTCCTGTGGCCCCAGTTGAGACCAGCTAACTTATTAAAGACAAGGGATCAGTCTGGGATCTTGCTGGTCTTTAAGGCTTAGCTACTCGATGGATAAATGTGCTAAACGTGTTTTTTGTGGTGTCCTTCTAGGGGAGTGGATACATTCAACAATCCTGCCAAGTAGCGCTGATCCCCCAACCACTGCTCCCTTCAAGTGTGGGCCCTCCCTATCTCTGTAACCTTCTCCAGCCCTACAACCCTCCGAGATCTCTGCATTCCTTCAATTCTGGCCTCTTGCGCATCCCTGATTTTCTTCGCCCTGCCCCACCATTGGCGGCCGTGCCTTCAGCTGCCTAGGCCCTTAGCTTAGGAATTCCCTCCCTAAGCCTCTCTGCCTCTCCACCTTTCTCTCCTCCTTGAAGATGTTTCTTAAAACCTACCTCTTTGACCAAGATTATGGTCACCTGTCCTAATGTCTCCCTCTTTGGCTCGATGTCACATTTTGTCACGTTAAAGGCATTATATAAATGCAACTTGCTGTTGAAGGCAACAATTTTGAAACTCTTCAAAAACAGCATTGTTGCCAGATTGCAGTGGACTCTCAGTTTATCAGTGTTTGGGGCCCTGCTGATTAAGCAGTGGTAGTCTTGGATTGGTGTCAGCCTTGGCTCAGCGGTGACACTCTTGCATCTGTGTCTGAAGGTTATGGGTTGAAGCCTCACTCCAGAGATTTGAACACATAATCTAGTGTGGCATTTCAGTGCTGCATTGTTGGAGGTGCCGTCTTTCAGATGCGATGTTGTACCTCGGCCCTGTCTGACCCCTCAGGTGGATATAAAGGATCCCCCAGCACTATTCAAAGAAGAGCAGGGGAGTTCTTTCTTGTGACCCAGCCATCATTTATCCCTCAAATAACACCAAAAACCGACTGGGGGTGAACATCTACGGAGGTTCTTCGGCCGTAACATTGGCAGAAGAAAGCCAGAGTAAGAGCGGATGAGCAGAAGAACCCCCATTATCTAGTCATGTTTCTCATTGGTGTTTGTGGGATCTTGCTGTGCACAAATTGGCTGTCGTGTTTCCCTACATTACAACAGTGACTCCACTTCAAAAGTACCTCATTGGTTGTGAAGCGCTTTGGGACATCCTGAGGACGTGAAAGACGCTATATAAATGCAAATCCTTTCTCTTCAACACATTTGCATGCAGTACGGCTTGTCACTCAGAAACTAGAAACTCCTTATGACAGTGCCCCTTTAAGCTGATCAGAACTGAATAGATAGCTAAACAAATACATGTACTGCAGTGGTGACGAGGGATAAAATGACTGGAGGTGACTGGTGTCACATGGGCTGAATGGAAAAAGAATATTCTTGTGATGTTTTAATTATTCTCCATTAACCTTTTGAGTACTGTAAACCTATTTAGATTTCAAGATATACATCTCCTTTAGCAACACATCTTCAAAAATAGCTTGCTGTGACTTCACCATGCAATATGTTACTCTGTAACATTTTCAAAGTATGTAGGTTATGGACCAAGTTAATTTCTAATACTCTGGAATAAGTAGGACAATTGCAAGTGCCAAAAAGATACAGTCAGAAAGCTTTGCTTCCGAAATAAGATTGACCAAACAGGTTTCAGTGTAGTGAGACGAGACATTTTTATGAACAGTCACTAGTTTAAAAAGAGCTTTAAAATGGTACCATAGTGTCTTAAATGCTGTGGAAAGCTTCTCTGTTTGCAGATTATATCCATCAGAAACACAACCAAGATAGATAGACTTTAGCAATTCTAATGTGTCGAGGTGAGTGGCCTAAGGGTGTTGCGATGACTGATGAAGAGATGTTGAAATGGGCGGTTGAATAGTGTTGGGAAAGTGGTCTAAAGGTATTGAGATAAGTGGTCCAAGGTGTTGGAATGTGTGGTCTAAAGGTGTTGAGATGTGTGGTCTAAAGGTGTTGAGATGAGTGGTCCAAGGTGTTGGAATGTGTGGTCTAAAGGTGTTGGAATGTGTGGTCTAAAGGTGTTGGAATGTGTGGTCTAAAGGTGTTGGAATGTGTGGTCTAAAGATGTTGAGATGAGTGGTCTAAAGATGTTGAGATGTGTGGTCTAAAGATGTTGAGATGTGTGGTCCAAGGTGTTGCAATGTGTGGTCTAAAGATGTTGAGATGTGTGGTCCAAGGTGTTGGAATGTGTGGTCTAAAGATGTTGAGATGTGTGATCCAAGGTGTTGGAATGTGTGGTCTAAAGATGTAGAGATGAGTGGTCCAAGGTGTTGGAATGTGTGGTCTAAAGATGTTGAGACGTGTGGTCCAAGGTGTTGGAATGTGTGGTCTAAAGATGTTGAGATGTGTGGTCCAAGGTGTTGGAATGTGTGGTCTAAAGATGTAGAGATGAGTGGTCTAAAGATGTTGAGATGTGTGGTCTAAAGATGTTGAGATGTGTGGTCTAAAGATGTTGAGATGTGTGGTCTAAAGATGTTGAGATGTGTGGTCTAAAGATGTTGAGATGTGTGGTCTAAAGATGTAGAGATGAGTGGTCTAAAGATGTTGAGATGTGTGGTCTAAAGATGTTGAGATGTGTGGTCTAAAGATGTTGAGATGTGTGGTCTAAAGATGTTGAGATGTGTGGGCCAAGGTGTTGGAATGTGTGGTCTAAAGATGTTGAGATGTGTGGTCCAAGGTGTTGGAATGTGTGGTCTAAAGATGTTGAGATGTGTGATCCAAGGTGTTGGAATGTGTGGTCTAAAGATGTAGAGATGAGTGGTCTAAAGGTGTTGAGATGTGTGGTCTAAAGATGTTGAGATGTGTGGTCTAAAGATGTTGAGATGTGTGGGCCAAGGTGTTGGAATGTGTGGTCTAAAGATGTTGAGATGTGTGGGCCAAGGTGTTGGAATGTGTGGTCTAAAGATGTTGAGATGTGTGATCCAAGGTGTTGGAATGTGTGGTCTAAAGATGTAGAGATGAGTGGTCTAAAGGTGTTGAGATGTGTGGTCTAAAGATGTTGAGATGTGTGGTCTAAAGGCGTTGAGATGTGTGGTCTAAAGATGTAGAGATGAGTGGTCTAAAGATGTTGAGATGTGCGGTCCAAGATGTTGAGATGTGTGGTCTAAAGATGTTGAGATGTGTGGTCTAAAGATGTTGAGATGTGTGGTCTAAAGATGTTGAGATGAGTGGTCTAAAAATGTTGAGATGTGTGGTCTAAAGATGTTGAGATGCGTGGTCCAAGATGTTGGAATGTGTGGTCTAAAGATGTTGAGATGTGTGGTCCAAGATGTTGGAATGTGTGGTCTAAAGATGTTGAGATGAGTGGTCCAAGATGTTGGAATGTGTGGTCTAAAGATGTTGAGATGTGTGGTCCAAGATGTTGGAATGTGTGGTCTAAAGATGTTGAGATGTGTGGTCCAAGATGTTGGAATGTGTGGTCTAAAGATGTTGAGATGTGTGGTCCAAGATGTTGGAATGTGTGGTCTAAAGATGTTGAGATGTGTGGTCCAAGGTGTTGGAATGTGTGGTCTAAAGATGTTGAGATGAGTGGTCCAAGGTGTTGGAATGTGTGGTCTAAAGGTGTTGAGATGTGTGGTCTAAAGATGTTGAGATGTGTGGTCCAAGGTGTTGGAATGTGTGGTCTAAAGGTGTTGAGATGTGTGGTCTAAAGATGTTGAGGTGAGTGGTCTAAAGGTGTTGAGATGAGTGGTCTAAAGATGTTGAGATGAGTGGTCCAAGGTGTTGGAATGTGTGGTCTAAAGGTGTTGAGATGAGTGGTCCAAGGTGTTGGAATGTGTGGTCTAAAGGTGTTGAGATGTGTGGTCTAAAGATGTAGAGATGTGTGGTCTAAAGATGTTGAGGTGAGTGGTCTAAAGATGTTGAGATGTGTGGTCTAAAGATGTTGAGATGTGTGGTCTAAAGATGTTGAGATGTGTGGTCCAAGGTGTTGGATTGATTGGTGTAAAGGTGTTGGATTGATTGGTGTAAAGGTGTTGGAATGTGTGGTGTAAAGGTGTTGGATTGATTGGTGTAAAGGTGTTGGAATGTGTGGTGTAAAGGTGTTGGATTGATTGGTGTAAAGGTGTTGGAATGATTGGTGTAAAGGTGTTGGATTGATTGGTGTAAAGGTGTTGGAATGTGTGGTGTAAAGGTGTTGAATTGATTGGTGTAAAGGTGTTGAGATGAGATGTCTAAAGGTGTTGAGATGAGATGAGTAAAGGTGTTGAGATGAGATGTCTAAAGGTGTTGGATTGATTAGTGTAAAGGTGTTGGATTGATTGGTCTAAAGGTGTTGGATTGATTGGTCTAAGGGTGTTGGAATGAGTGGTGTAAAGGTGTTGAGATGAGTGTCTGCTCCCTAATTCCCTGAGCGCTCTGCTCCCTAATTCCCTGAGCACTCTGCTCCCTGATTCCCCACAGCCTGTCAGATTCAAGAGGAGTTAAAGTTTTCTTTCTCCCCCCGTGCCGCTCTTTACAGGGACACCAGAAAGTCTAGCAGAGAAGGAACGGCAGCTCATGGCAATGATTAATCAGTTGACAAGTTTGCGTGAACAGTTGCTGGCGGCTCACGATGAACAGAAGAAACTGGCGGCCTCGCAGATCGAAAAACAGCGGCAGCAAATGGAACTAGCCAAGCAGCAACAGGAACAAGTGAGTATAGATCAATGGAGTAATCCAGTTTACAGGGAGTCAGAGCAAGTTCTGCAGCAGAACACTCCAGCCACCGAATTAAGAGGCTATAATTCAAAACTTTACAAAAAATTCATAGTTTTATAGAAGGATCATTTTGTGCCTCTTGCTCTAACATGATGTGGGCATCAGCTAACTTTTGCACTATGACCTATATCCTGACGATCTATTCTTAATAGCCTGGATCTTTATGAATGAACCAATGTAATAAAAGCAATAAAAGATTGTCATGTGAGCTGTTTAATGTAAGTACACACAAACCATGCTGTGACTTTAAATTGTACATTATATCAAATTCTAGGTGTAAACTGCCACTGATACATAGGGGCTTGAGAGAATCATAGAATCATACAGCACAAAAGGAGGCCAATCAGGCCATCGTGCCAGCGCTGACTCTTTCAAAGTGCTATCCAACAAGTCCCACTCTTTCCCTATTGCCCTACAAATTTTTCCTTTTCAAGTATATATCCAATTCCCTTTTGAATGTTACTATTGAATCTGTTTCCACCACCCTTTCAGATCATAACAACTCGCAGCATAAAAAAAATCTCCTCCTCTGTCCTCTGCTTCTTTTGCCAATTATCAGCGGAAACTGTTTCTCCTAGTTTACTCTATCAAAACCAATCTCCCCATAACCTTCTCTGTTCTAAGGTGAGCATTCCCAGCTTGTCTGGTCTTTCCACATAACTGAAGCCCCTCATCCTCTTTTCTGCCTTCCTCCAGTTTTCTCTTTCTGCTCCTCTCCCCTTATCCCTCCTCTCCTGACTGCTGAGGTAGAGTTCCACAGGCAGTAGTTATTCTCCATTTGGAGATCTGTACAGCGACTGTTTGTGAGCTCACAGATTCACACATTGCACACTTCCAGAAAGGGTCAGTGGATAGTGATCAGGGGCAGAAGTCCACACCTACCTTTCCCCTTTCTAGCCCAGAAGCCAGTTGTATAGTGCCCCATCCTGCCTGTTGAGTTAGGTTAACTCGGTACAGATTGGGGATTGAACCTGTGATAGCCTGTCCTGTATAAATCAGTACCACACCACAGTGAGTTATCCAATAAAGGGGAACCAGTGGATGTAGTGTATTTGGACTTCCAAAAGGCATTTGACAAGGTTCCACACAAAAGATTACTGATCAAGATAAAAAAAATCACAGGATTGGGGGTAATATACTGGCATGGGTAGAAGATTGGCTATCTAACAGAAAACAGAGAGTTGGGATAAATGGTTCGTTCTCGGGCTGGCAATCAGTAACTAGTGGTGTCCGCAGGGGTCAATGCTGGGACCCCAACTCTTTACAATCTATATTAACGATTTGGAGGAAGGGACCGAGTGCAACATATCCAAGTTTGCTGACGATACAAAGATGGGAGGGAAAGCACTGAGTGAGGAGGATATAAAAAACCTGCAAAAGGACATAGACAGGCTAAGTGAGTGGGCAGAGATTTGGCAGATGGAATCTAATATTGGAAAGTGTGAGGTTATGCACTTTAGCAGAAAAAATCAAAGAGCAAGTTATTATCTAAATGGAGAGAAACTGCAAAGTGCTACAGTACAAAGGGATCTGGGGGTCCTGGTGCATGAAACACAAAAAGTTAGTATGCAGGTGCAGCAGGTGATCAGGAAGGCCAATGGAATCTTGGCTTTTATTGCAAGGGGGATGGAGTATAAAAGCAGGGAAGTCTTGCTGCAGTTATACAGGGTATTGGTGAGGCCACACCTGGAATACTGCGTGCAGTTTTGGTTTCCATATTTAAGAAAAGATATACTTGCTCTCGAGGCGGTTCAGAGAAGTTTCACTCGGTTGATTCCGGAGATGAGGGGGTTGACGTATGAGGAAAGGTTGAGTAGGTTGGGCCTCTACTCATTGGAGTTCAGAAGAATGAGAGGTGATCTTATCGAAACATATAAGATTGTGAGGGGGCTTGATCAGGTGGATGCGGTGAGGATGTTTCCACTGATAGGTGAGACTAGAACTAGGGGGCATAATCTTAGAATAAGGGGCTGCCCTTTCAAAACTGAGATGAGGAGAAACTTCTTCACTCAGAGGGTAGTAAATCAATGGAATTTGCTACCCCAGAGAGCTGTGGAAGCTGCAATATTAAATAAATTTAAAATGGAGATAGACAGTTTCCTAGCAGATAAAGGAATTAGGGGTTACGGGGAGAGGGCAGGGAAGTGGACGTGAGTCTAGATTCGGATCAGCCATGATCCTATTGAATGGCGGAGCAGGCCCGAGGAGCCGTATGGCCTACTCCTGCTCCTACTTCGTATGTTCTTATGTAATTCAGTCACCAGAGATTCCTGCTCCTGTACATTGCAGTTTGCAAAACGGTTTTCCTAATAAAAAGATAGTCATGTGTATCACCAAGAAAATTGGCCTGCTATTGATCACGTGATCAGTAATGTACACTTGGTTTAGCAACATGATTGATATGTGCCATCTGCTTACATCTCTATGGCTGTTAAGAGTGTGAAGCGAAGCCCTTTTCACTGAACCAAGTGAGCAGCTACCCAATGGCCTGTGCAGATACAGTTTTACAGCAAATAATAAATGGCAATGAGCAAGTTAGAGGTAGCTATGCACATCTCAGTGTTAACATAACGGCATAAAAAAAGTCAAGAATGAGATAAGACCAATCGGCCTGCCTTCACATCTCGCAGACTGCAGATTAATCTCGACACTTGCCAGCTTTAGGGTGATTCATTCTGATGTGTGATGTGGAGTACATTCAGGTGGTATTCGCCTCAGTTTATGCTGAAGTTGTAGTGTGAGTCAGGGCCCAATGTAACTCAAAGCAAAGTGATGGGAGACAGCCCAGAACAGGTTGTTTCACACTGCTTCCGTCTGGCTGGAGTGTAACTCCGGTTTGGTGTGAATAGGAATTTAATAAATTGGGGGTCCATTAGACATCCTGGACACTCTTTAAACCTGCCTTTAATTAATTAAATGGTTTAGACAGTATGATGCTCCCAGCCACACTTGCGTGCACCTTGAAGATGTAAATGCTGGGAGAATGGCTCTGCCTGTAGGAATGTGTGAATCTCTCTTCTCGTCAGAAGAATCGGGAGTTCCAGACAGGCAGTGTAAACAAGGTACTGTACTGTATCACTGGAGTGGTGACTCTGGGACCCGCATAAAAACACAAATAAAATGTAAAGGTGGCCTCCCATCCTCCACAACCTGTAAATTTCAGCTCATTCAAAACTCATATCCTATCCTGCACCAAGATCTGCTCACCCATAACTCCTGTCCTCACTAACCTACATTGGCACCTGGTTCCTCAATGCCTCGAGTTTAAGATTCTCATCCTTGTGTTCAATCCCTCCATGGCCTCACCCCTCCCCACCTCTGCAACTTCCTCCAGCCCCACAACCCTGCGTTCTGCCAACTCTGGCCTCTTGTGCTTCTCTGACTTCCTTCGCCCCACCATTGGCAGCCGTGACTTCAACCATCTAGGTCCTAAGCTTTAGAATTCCCTCCAGCTTTCCACCTCCCTCTCATCCATAGGACCCTCCTTAAAACCCACCTCCTTGACCCAGAATTTGGTCACTCTTCCAACATATCTCCTCCTGTGGGTCAGCGTCCATTTTTGTCAGATTACACCTTGGTGAGGTGCCTTGGGACATATGTTAAAGCTACTATATGAATGCAAGTTGTTTTAAAAGCAGCATTAAATTTACTTTCCACTGGTTTGTACTTATGAGCTGTGATCCTAGGATTTGGAAAAACGTTCGAGAAAGATAGAAAAGGACTTGCATTTCTGTAGCGCCTTTTACAACCTCAGGACATCCCAAAACACTGTACAGCTAATTAAGTAATTCATGTAGGAAACTCAGCAGCCAATTTGTACACTGCAAGCTCCCACAAACAGCAATGTGATAATGACCAGATAATCTGTTTTAGTTATGTTGGCGGAGGACTAATTATTGGCCAGGACACCGGGGAAAACGCCTCTGCTCTTCTTTGAGTAGTTTATATAGGGATCTTTTACTTCCACCTGAGAGGGCAGCCAGGGCCTCAGTTTAACGTCTCATCCAAAAGACGGCACCTCCGACAGTGCGGCACTCCCTCCGTACTGCACTGGGAGTGTCAGCCTGGATTATGGGGGCAAGTCTCTGGAGTGGGACTTGAACCCATGACCGTCTGAGTCTGAGGCGCGAGAGCTACCCACTGAACCATGGCTGGAAAAAAAATGGTGTCACATTTAAGCTGTGTTTACCTCAATTCTGCAAAAAGATAAACAATTCCCCTTTAAAATGATAAAACACGCTGCAGGTAATTTGTTTAAAAATGGTCAAAGTCCAAAGTGTGAGTAGTCTATTGTCTCAATTTGCATGATAAAGTCTTTGACCTAATAATAAAGGCCTAGTTTCCTATCTCATATCTCCGTTCATCGTACATATGCAAATGTCAGAGGTTTGTTATTAATGGGAGCTGAATAGATCTCACAATTTGCGAGCTGGCTCACTTGCCTGTTTTTTAAAAATTTTAATTGTACTGTAATTAAAAGCCGGCCTTACCTTGAAACAATCTGTTGCGATCTGCAACAAAGCAAAAATCGCAATGAATATAACAACTGTTCCTGGTAAACAATCAAATCACTTCATTTAATTAGTATTGTGTCACTTCATTGTGTATCCTTTGGTCGGGTTGGCAGCTTTTGTTTTTGATGAACTAGCAATCAACTTCTGAATTGCAATCTGTCGGCAAGTCAAGACCATGCACTGCAACTAATCTTCCAATGCAGCGTGCTTTGCTTTTGTTAGTTTAATTAAGTTGCATTTCCAGTTTAATTTGTGAGATGCCCCTCCTCCACACACACCAAAACAAATCCATTTTTCATAGAAGTTTAATAGAAGAGGTTTTTAAAAGTGATCTTCGCAGGCACATTAAAACAAAAATCAACGAAAAGAAACATTTGATTAAAGGATATTTCTGTTTCGGGAGAGGGGGCTTTTCCCTGGCGGGCACACACTGGGTGTTGGTACTAGACCAGGAGGGCCAGAGATTCAACCTTTGGTCTGTGCTGAGTTAAGCTGTTCCCAGGTGGGAGTTTGCAGTCAGTTCACTAAAACAGGTCTGGGGAGGGGGAAAAAAATCAACCAGAGTTCCTGTTCCTCTGAGTCAGAAGGTCGTGGGTTCAAGTCCCACTCCAGGGACTTGAGCACATAATCCAGGCTGACACTCCAGTGCAGTGCTGAGCGAATGCTGCTCTGCCGAAGGTGCCGTCTTTCAGATGAGACGTTAAACCAAGACTCCGTCTGCTCTCTCAGGTGGACGTAAAAGATCCCACAACCCCATTTGAAAGAAGAGCAGGGGAGTTCGCCCCAGTGTCCTGGACAATATTTATCCCTCAACCACTATGACTAAAACAGATGATCTGGTCATTATCATATTGCTGTTTGTGGGATCTTGCTGTGCGC
The DNA here is from genome assembly GCF_052327205.1 of Somniosus microcephalus. NCBI lineage: Eukaryota > Metazoa > Chordata > Chondrichthyes > Squaliformes > Somniosidae > Somniosus > Somniosus microcephalus. Next base: position 17,487,621 of record NC_141003.1, read on the forward strand.
AAATAGGCTGCCGCGTTTCCTACATTACAACAGTGACTACACTTCAAAAAGTACTACATTGGCTGTAAAGTGCTTTGGGACGTCCTGAGGTGCTGTAAAGTGCTACGTAAATGCAGGTTCTTTTTCCTAATTCTTAACCAGTGTCTCCTGCTAGAACTCGTGAATTTGTGGATGTCCGGCGAGGGCAGGACTGGGCTCGACTGTGATGCCCCCTCCCCCCCCCCCCCCCCACACTTGGTCGAATAGCTCCCTGACCGTGGCTATTTAGGCTCATGCATGTAAAACTGCTGTGGAGTCATGACCCCGGGGACAGGTCAGTGCACTCAGTGCCAGAGAACAGAAAATAAAAATTAAACTTAACATTTGCAAATTCAATTGAAGGAAGGCAAGTTCCGATGTATTTTGGGGGCGGGGGGGGAGGGGGAAAGCCAGAATTTGAAACCTAAATCCATCGCAAACAGGCCCGGGGCCCCCTCCCCTTGTGCAGTCGGAAGGTTCCGATTTCCCGCTGCCGCCTTTTAACGGGCAGCAAACCGCGCGGGCAGTGTGCGGGGAAGTGGAAGGTCCCAGTGCAACTCGAGCACCTTGTAGAATAACGAAACCAAAGCAAACTACTGCAGCTGCAGGGAATCTAGAATAGTACAGCACAGAAGGAGGCCATTCGGCCCATCCAGTCTCCGCCAGCTCTTCCGAAGAGCAATAATCTGAAATAAAAAACAGCAAATGCTGGAAAATACTCAGCAGGTCAGGCAGCATCTGTGTTGAGAGAAACAGAGTTAACGTTTCAGCTCGATGACCTGTCGTCAGCACTGGAAGATGTTTGAGATGTAACAGCTTTTAATCAAATACGGAGCCAGGGAAAAGGGTGGGGGCAGGAAAAGAACAAAAGGGAGAATCTGTGAGAGGGCGGAGGGCAGGAGTGATCAAATGACAAAAGCGCTGATGGAGCAAGGCAAAAGCGGGTGGTAATGGGACAAACATGGAAACAAAAATAAAATATTGTAGAATAACGATGCAGTTGCTTTATATTGACGCTAAAGCAATCTTATCCCTCGTCCTCTCTCACAGATCGCAAGGCAACAGCAGCAGCTGCTACAACAACAGCACAAGATCAACCTCCTTCAGCAGCAGATCCAGGTCAGAGTTCAGCCTCTTTGGGTTACATTGTTATTGACGCATTGTCTTATCTCCGGGCTGGAGAGAAACGTTTTCTGAAGGACCCTCACAGAGGGGGGAGGGGGGCAGGCGGGGAGGGGGGGCGGGGGCGGGCGCGAGATTGCTGCGAGCTCTCCCAACAAGCTTTTACAGGAAGCCAGAACATATTTTGTATGTTCTGGAACCGCAAAAACCTGCTGTTTGCATTTGCTCTGAAGATGCAGGCAGATCAGCCAGACAACCCAACAGGGGATTCATACTTTGGCAGCAGGCTCGGGCCTGTGAACGTTTCAGAGAGGTTGTCCTGACCGCCTCAACGCTGGTTCCCATCACCCTCTCCATGTCTGCTGTAGCAGTGTCCACCCAGTCTCGCAAGGCTGCACTTCCCGCTAGTTTTCTTTCTTTTTTCTCCAATCCCCCCCCCGTTCACCCCCTCCGCCGCTGTGTTCTCCTGAGACCACGGACACCTGCGGGCATGATTCACCCAGGTTCCAGCTGTGTGTCTAGACGTTGCTGACGGGATATTTGACTGCAGGGTGCTGCACAGTCAAGCCCTATCCCGTTCTCGCCCAACACCCACACACACACACGTCTACTGTGGCGTGGCTGACCTTCTCCTCCCATTAACCCAGGGGAGCTAGGAGCAATTTTACAACCTTCCCCACCCCCACCATCCCCCATCTGATATCAGCTGCTCAGCACGGCCTGGGAATCGGACCTGGGATCCAGTCATTTCCACAGTAGGAAGTGCATTTCACCACCTGAGACTTCTTCCCTCCGTTTTCAATGAATATATACTGTAGTCTGCTTTTTTTTACATCCTTCTAAGCTCAGCAAAGCTCAAAGTTCTGTGGGATCAAGCCCCACTCCAGGGACTTGAGCACAAAATCTAGGCTGGCCCTTCAATACTGGGGGAGCGCTGCACTGTCGAAGAGTGCCATCTCTTGGATTAGACATTAAACCGAGGTCCCACCTGCCCTCTCAGGTGGGTGTAAAAGATCCCATGGCACTATTTGACAAAAAGCAGGGGGAGTTCTCCTGGTGTCTTGCCCAATATTTATCCCTCAACCAATACCTCTTTCATTGCTGTTTGTGGGATCTTGCTGTGTGCAATTTGGCTGCCGCATTTCCTACATTACAACAGTGGCCACACTTCAAAAAGCACTTAATTGGCTGTAAAGCGTTGTGGGACATCCTGAGGTGGCGAAAGGCGCTACATAAATGCAAATCTTTCCTTTCTTTCACTCCCACCAAAACCACCCTGACAGACATTGGCCAATCAGCACCAATCAGGGATTGACCAAGGACTTGGTCTGCATTGGCTTGGTGGCACAGGTAAGGTTAGTCATTGAGCCACAGTGGGAGGTAGAGCTTCTCTTTTTAATACTATTCCCGATTTCCTGCCTTTCACTTCCTCGGGGGGGGTCTTCTTGTCCTCAGGTCCCATGTTGCTGCACTTGTGTTTTTTTTTCGTTCTGGGATGTGGGCATCGCTGGCAAGGCCAGCATTTATTGCTCATCCCTAATTGCCCTTGAGAAGGTGGTGGTGAGCCGCCGCCTTGAACCGCTGCAGCCCGTGTGGTGAAGGTGCTCCCACAGAGCTGTTAGGGAGGGAGTTCCAGGATTTTGACCCAGTGAGGATGAAGGAACAGCCGCTATATTTCCAAGTCAGGATGGCGTGTAACTTGGAGGGAAACTTGGAGGTGGTGATGTTCCCATGCACCTGCTGCCTTTGTCCTTCTAGGGTAGAGGTCGTGGGTCTGGGGGATGCTGCCGAAGAAGCCTTGCCGAGTTGCTGCAGTGCATCTTGTAGATGGTACACACTGCAGCCATGGTGCGCCGGTGGTGGAGGGAGTGAATGTTTAAAGGTGGTGGATGGAGTGCCACCTTACTATTTCTTTCAGGGTGGTGGGCAGTCTGTTATTCCCTACGGACTGACCCACACCTTCTCTCTGAACATCTAACCTCTGCAGCTTGGCACTGGTACTGTCAGCCTATGATGCTCTCTGAGGTGATGTCCCTTGCTACACCACCTACTGAACCTGTCGAGCTGGCCAAACTCGCTCTGTGACTAAGCTGTCGTGCAGCAAAAGATTTGCTGCTGATCAGTTTATCGAGTTGCTCTCTTGTAGTGGGGTAACAGGGTACAGTTGCGGAGGGAACTTCACTGACTGTTTAGTGATCGAGATCAGGAAACTTCTCAACAGATACTAAAAAAGCCGTGGATAAAGTGGTCAGTCTGATTTATGAAGATGGCCATTTTTTTTGGTTCCCAGTAATTCATGGAGCCTCGGAGAGTCTGAAAATCCATCATTACTTCTGGATTCCTCCGGTGCCAACTAAAGTAGTTGACAAAGCGTTGCGCAAACAGGACAGAATACCAATTTAACAACTGACCTCGGTGTCAGGTATATAGTGAGTGCCAGGGACAGGGCTGCGTTCAAGTCCGAGCTATTGAAATGAAGGTTTATACATGCGATCCACTGCTGCATCAAGGAAGGAAAAAAGAAAGATACATTTATACAGCACCTTTTACGACCACAGGGAGTCCCAAAGCACTTTACAGCCAATGAAGTACTAGTCACTGTTGTAATGCAGGAAACGCGGCAGCCAATTTGCACACAGCAAGATCCCACAAACAGCAATGTGATAATGACCAGAGCATCTGTTTTTTAGTGCTGTTGGTCGAGGGGTAAATATTTGGCCAGGGGACTGGGGAGACCTCCCCTGCTAGTCTTCAAAATAGTGCCATAGGATTTTTACATCCACCTGAGAGGGCAGTCTAGGTTAAACGTCTCCTCTGAAAGACGGCACCCCCGACAGTGCAGCACTCCCTCAGTACTACACTGGGTGTGTCAGCCTAGATTATGCGCTCGAGTCTCTGGAGCGGGTCTCACCAGTGAACTGCCTCCATTTGCCATTTACTGTTTACTTTATTTATTCACTACTGTGATAGTTAAGCTAAGCAGTTTATATTACAACTCCGGAGTCCTTAAAGTCCATCACTGCTTGCTTGTGGATACGCTACCATAAAGAGTACTGAAATGGAGAGGGAAGAACTGTACCCTTTTGGCTTGAGATCTTTCTGCGGTAAATCATTGTGTGTCAGCAGCAGCTGTTTCCATAAAATTTTAAATGTTGACTCACATTATTCACTGAAGCAGCCCCAGCTCAAAAAAAAGAAAGCAAGTGTTTCCCATGACTTTGCAACCTTTTCCCAAACAACTGAGAGCTCAGGCCTGCGACTCAACAATTGCTTCTCACAGAAGCCATCGCAGCTGATGTCCTATCGCTTACCAGAATGGGACCCCACCCAATGTCTGCAGCGAAACCCCTGGGAACTCAACACACAACTGAGTGCCGTGACTCTGCTGCAGATTTTGAACATTACCGGGCCTGCTGTTTTAAGAACTGAGACCTTTGGGTTGCCGCGCTGTTTAACAAGGGGCTCGGGAAGGGGGCTACTACTGAGAATCATTGAGCATCCCCCCCCCCACCCTGAAAAAAGGGAGACAGTGCGTTTTTTGTAATGAGTCAAAGCGGCCCCTTTGCCCACCTAATTAACAGATAAGCCAATCGCTGAGCTCTGCATGTTTGTGTTTGCTTCTTAAGTTATGTATTCCCCTGACATTCAGTCTCTGTGGTTTTAATAAAAAGTATTTTTAATGCATGTGTACAAGCATTGTGTGCGTGCGTGTGCATGTGTGTGCGTCTGCGCACGTGTGTGTGTGTGTGTGTGTATGTGTGTGTGTGCGTGTACGCGCATGTGTGCTTATGTCTGAATGTTTATATTTGTGTGAGCACTTCTCTGCATGTTTATATGTAAAAGAAAGGAAGACTTGCATTTCTACAGCACCTTTCATGACCTCAGGACGTCTCAAAGCGATTTACAGCCAATGAAGTACTTTTTGAAGTGTAGTCACTGTTGTAATGTAGGAAATGCAGCAGCTAACTTGTGCACAGCAAGGTTCCACAAACAGCAATGAGATAATGACCAGATCATCTGCTTTTTAGTGATGTTTGTTGAACTACACTTCAATAGTATTTCTTTGGCTGTGAAGTGCTTTTGGACGTCTTGGGGATGTGAAAGGCATTATATCAATGCAAGTTATTTCCTTCTTTCCATGCGAATGCATGATATTCAATGCCTCCCCACCCCATTTGATTGATGTTTTTATTATAACAGCCACTATGTTTTAAGAGCGGGTGGTATAGGAGCTGAATTTTGGATAGGCAGCCAGCTCACCACCTCTTCGGCAGCAACAGCTTACAGTCGTACAGCATCTTTAACGTATAGAAAACTCTCAAGCCGTGGCTCAGTGGGCAGCACTCTCGCCTCAGAGTCACAAAGGTCATGGGTTCAAGTCCCACGCCAGAGACTTGAGCACAAAAATCTAGGCTGACACTCCAGTGCAGTGCTGAGGGAGTGCTGCACTGTCGGAGGTGTCGTCTTTCGGATGAGACGTTAAAACCGAGGCCCCGTCTGCTCTCCCAGGTGGACATAAAAGATCCCACAATACTATTTCGAAGAAGAGCAGGGGAATTATCCCCAAAGACCTGGCCAATATTTAACCTTCAATGAACATCACTTAAAACAAAACCCCAGATTATCTGGTCATCACTCACAAGGCTGGTTGTGGGAGCTTGCTGTGCATAAACTGGCTGCCGCGTTTCCTACATTACAACAATGACTACATTTCAAAAGTACTTCATTGGCTGTAAAGCGCTTTGGGACATCCTGAGTTCGTGAAAGGCGCTATGGAAATGCAAGTCTTTTTTTCACATGGCTACAACAACTTGCACTTATATCACGCCTTTACACTGCAAAACGTCCCGCAGCATTTAAATCAGAGAGTGGATGAGAAAAGCAGGTATTCTCCGATTTTTCTTTTTTTTGTTGAGCAAGTAAGCTTGGGCTCAGGATAGCTAGAGACAGCAAGTTAACGGGTTCAAAATAATTGTTCACAAGACACAGACGTATTTTTCTGGGCGTTAAGGTCTTGCGGCGATTGGTTTCAAATGAGGCCCCTTATCATTCCGTATTTCATTTGTTCTTTTTTAAAACTATTTTTAGTTGGGAAACTGATGGATGACAGCAGTGCGATATTGTGAGATTGTTATTGCAGAAATATGATTTCAGTTCTGCATTTTAGGAGCTGCACAAGTGTTAACCAATAAACTGTGTTGCACACATCAGAAAAATGACTGTGGATGCGTTGACAGAGAGTGCAAAGGCAAAATCAGTTATTAAACCAATTTTTCGCAGGGATTATTAAGCAACTATTAAACAATAACTCAAAACCTGTAGCAGCATGAGCAAAAAACTTCTGAATATTGTACAACTAACATGAGTGGAAGCTGAAAATCTCCTGTCTTTGATTCAAAGGCCTTTCTTTCCACCACCTCCCTATCTCTGTAACCTCCTCCAGCCCTAATGATCCGTGATCTCTGCGCTCCTCCAATTCTGGCCTATTGCGCATCCCCGCTTCAGCCGCCTGGGCCCTAAGCTCTGGAATTCCCTCCCTAAACCTCTCCGCTTCGCTACACCTCCTCCTTTAAGACGCTCCTTAAAGCCTACCTCTTTGAGCAAGATTATGGTTACCTGTCCTAATATCTCGGTGTCAAATTTTGTTTGGTGATCTCTCCTGTGAAGCACCTTAGGACGTTTTACTACGTTAAAGGTGCTATGTAAATGCAAGTTGTGTTGTTTTTGTTCTACATGTTTTAAAGCAAGCGTAACCTTTAGTGGCTGGGAGGCTGATAACGTTAGAAATCATGGAACGCAAAAAAAAAAGGCCATTTAGCCAGTCAAGCTTGTTCATTCTACAAATCCGATGTAATCCGTTCTATCACGGCCTCTATCATAAACCTTTTGGTCTCCTGAAGCAAGGCTTTGTCGGACTGCTTCTTGGACCTGCAGGTAAATCAAGCAAAAAATACCCACCTACCAGAAAGGGCGGTGGAAGCAGATTTGATAGTAAGTTTCAAAAGGGAATTGGATATATACTTGAAAAGGTAAAATTTGCAGGGCTACGAGGAAAGAGTGGGGGAGTGGGGCTAATTGAAGAGCTCTTTCAAAGAGCTGACTCAGGCATGATGGGCCGAATGGCCTCCTTCTGTGCTGTAAGGTTCTGGGCATCTAACATTACTTCCTATCCTTTTCTATTCGTTCACCTTGGAACGACACTTTCCACACTACGGGAACTGCCATGCTCCATACATAATTCAATCTTCCCTATCTGCAATCATCTTCCTAACTATCCGTTCCATTCCTAACCAGACATTCAGCCAGGTCTTTGTTAAGCTGTTAATGCAGTCCAGTGTACAATTCTGTGGTGTAAAATTCCATCTAATTTATTAATTTTGTACTCATCCTCTGCACTCACAGTCAAAGTTAATTTATCTGTTCCCATCTACATTATCTGTCCGTGCTTTAGAAACCGTGAGCATGTTTCCTCTCAAACTTTTCATCTCTTTAGTGTAGATTTTCAGAATCCTCAGCTGCTGTGCGCACTTAATGGAAAATTGTAGATAACGTCCCCGCTATTGTTCGGGGCGGGCAAGGTACTTTGCCATGTCTCTGGACTCCAAAAAATCTACACTTATGGCTCTTGTCACTAACTTGGAATTCTAAGTGGCGGAGTTGACCTTGTTGCTCCTCTCTGAACTCCCCCCCCGCAACACCTCGTGTTTTTTAAGGAAGGGGGTCTAAAACTGCACACAGTAGGCAAGATCCCTCGTTGCCAGTGGGGCGTGGCACTCACAGAGCGGGCATTGGAGAAATCGCGGTTCCGCATTCTGGGATATTGCATCCATATAGGACGGACTGCACAGCCACAATTCCCTGCGATGCACTTCCTGGTGGGTGTGCCAGATCGGAGAATCACCCCGAATGTTCCAATTGCAGTCTCATCAATGATGTATAAGAGGGTGGAATAACTTGATTTGAAATCTAATCAAATGCCTTTTGAAAGCCATCGCAATACTCGATTGGCCTTATTGATAACAGCTTCTCATTGACTGACTGGACACTTTGAATGAATGGCCATATCCTTTGCTGAGGGACATCTTTCCTTGTGTACAGTTGTTCCAATGTGAATCCATTCATCCACATTAACATTTATCAGTCATTCTTTGGTCTATCTGTCTAATCTGTGCAGATCCCTTTCACTGTTTCAACCTCCCGTTGACTCATAGCTTGGTGTCACCAACAAATTTTATATCACTGGATGTATCCACCCTATCATTCGTAAACAGTGCCAATGGGAGAAGACCCTGAGCTTTCAGGAGCTTCCAATAACTCCTGCCCTAGTCAGTATTTTGCTCTATTCATCACCTTGTGTTTTCAATTGCCAAATCAGTTTTCAATGCAATTAACTAATTTGCCATTAATTCCATGAGCATTAATTAATCTCAATAAACCTCATATGTGGAACTTTACCAAATGCATTCTGAAAATTCAAGTAGATTAGATATCCATTGGATTAACCTTGTCAGCTACCTCCTCAAAGAATTTCCCTGGTTTTGAGAGGCACAGCCTGTTGCTTCTAAGTCTATGCTGACTACTCCTTATCACCTCTGTATCGTCAGTTGAACTTTGACAGTATTCTATGAAATGCTCTTGAGTTTTTCCCTCACAATCAATCTTAAGATAACTGGTCAAATTCCCCATTTCACAACAATCTGTTTTTTCTTGAGTATTGGCATAGCTGTTGCTCCTGTATTTATGGAATTCTTAAAATAAATTTAAGGCCTCTGGCCTTAATCACAATATCAAATTGAACTTTGTGACATAGGAACCTAGGAACAGGAGGAGGCCATTCAGCCCCTCGGGCCTACACCACCATTCAATGAGATCATGGCTGATCTGCGACCTAACTCCATATACCCGCCTTTGGCCCATATCCCTTAATACCTTTGGTTAACAGAAAGCTATCAATCTCCGATTTAAAATTAACAATTGACCATATTATAAAAAGGATATAGAGGCATTGGAGAGGGTGCAGAGAAGATTTACAAGGATGATACCAGAAATGCGAGGGTATACATATCAGGAAAGGATGAATAGGCTGGGTCTCCTTTCTCTTGAAAAAAGGCGGCTGAGGGGTGACCTAATAGAGGTCTTTACAATTATGAAAGGTTTTGATAGAGTGGATACAGATTTTGATAGAGTGGAAAAACTCAGCAGGCCAGGCAACATCCATGGAGAGAAATTAGAGTGCAGTATTTTGCTATTACACAAATTAGGGTTGTATTCCCTAGAATTTAGATGGTTAAGGGGTGATCTGATGGAAGTTTTTAAGATATTAAGGGGAACAGATAGGGTAGATAGAGAGAAACTATTCCACTGGTTGGGGATTCTAGGACTGGGGGCATCGTCTAAAAATTAGAGCCAGACCTTTCAGGAGTGAAATTAGGAAACACTTCTACACACAAAGGGTGGTAGAAGTTTAGAACTCTCTTCCACAAATGGCAATTGATGCTGGATCATATTACATAGGATTACATAGGATGTACGGCACAGAAACTGGCCATTCGGCCCAACCAGTCCATGCCGGTGTTTATGCTCCACTCGAGCCTCCTCCCTAGAACTGCTCACAGTGCTCCAGGTGTGGTCTAACTCGGGTTTTGTATAGCTGCAGCATAACTTCTACCCCCTTGTATTCTAGTCCTCTAGATATAAAGGCCAGCATTCCATTAGCCTTTTTGATTATTTCCGGTACCTGTTCATGACACTTTAAGGTTCTATGTACCTGAATCCCCCAGTCTCTTTGGACCTCCACTGGTTTTAGCCTTTCACCATTTAGAAAGTATCCTGTTCTATCCTTTGTAGGTCCAAAGCAGATGACCTCACATTTGCCTATGGTCATCACTAGGAAAAGACTATCGAGTCCCACTTCCAGTGGCCCAGCTGCCCAACAGGAATTTCTGGCCGTATATTTCTCACCGGCTGCCCTGTTCCGTTTGAATGCCATGGGCCTGGGGATTTGGAAAGGGCTTTTCAGCAAAAATCGTAAATCAAAAACACCAGGATCAGTTAGCATCAACAACTTGAGATGTTTCAAATTAATGGGAACATGGATTTGAACTTCATATGTGGCCCCTGATACATCTAGAACACTTTGTGATACAGACTCATTCTCTGCTTAACATATTTGGGTTTAAAGGGTTAAATTATGAGGACAGGTTGCAGAAACTTGGCTTGCATTCCTTAGAATCATAGAATGGTTACAGCACAGAAGGAGGCCATTTGGCCCGTCGAGCCCGTGCCGGCTCTCTGCAAGAGCACTTCAGCTAGTCCCATACCCCCACCCTTTCCCCGTAGCCCTGCAAATTTTTTTCCTTCAGGTACTTATCCAATTCCCTTTTGAAAGCCATAATTGAATCTGCCTCCACCACCCTTTCAGGCAGTGCATTCCAGATCCTAACCACTCGCTGTGTAAAAAAGTATTTTCTCATGTCGCCTTTGGTTCTTCTGCCAATCACCTTAAATCTGTGTCCTTTGGTTCTCGACCCTTCCGCCAATGGGAACAGTTTCTCTCTATCTACTCTGTCTAGACCCCTCATGATTTTGAACACCTCTATCAAATTTCTTCTCAACCTTCTCTGCTCCAAGGAGAACAACCCCAGCTTCTCCAGTCTTTCCATGTAACTGAAGTCCCTCATCCCTGGAACCATTCTCGTAAATCTTTTCTGCACCCTCTCTAAGGCCTTCACATCCTTCCTAAAGTGCGGTGCCCAGAATTGGACACAATACTCCCAGTTGGGGCCGAACCAGTGTTTTATAAAGGTTCATCATAACTTCCTTGCTTTTGTACTCTATACCTCTATTTATGAAGCCAGGATCCAATATGCTTTGTTAACTGCTTTCTCAACCTGCCCTGCCACCTTCAATGATTTGTCCTCATATACCCCCAGGTCTCTCTGTTCATGCACCCGCTTTAGGATTGCACCCTTTAGTTTATATTGCCTCTCCTCGTTCTTCCTACCAAAATGTATCCGTGAGTTTAGAAGGTTAAGGGGTGATCTAATCGAGTTATTTAAGATTATAAAAGAATTTGATAGGGTAGACACAGATAAATTGTTTGCTCTGGTGGGGGAATCCAGAACAAGGGGGCGCAATCTTAAAATTAGAGCCAGGCTGTTCAAGGGAGAAATCAGGAAGCTCTTATTCACAAAAAGGGTAGTAGAAATCTGCAACTCTCTCCTCCAAAAGGCTGTGGATGCTGGGGGTCAGTTGAAACTTTCAAAACTGAGATCGATAAATTTTTGTTGGTTAAGGGTATCGAGGGATATGGAGCAAAGGCGGATCAATGGAGTTGAGGTACAGATCAGCCACGATCTAATTACATGCCGGAACAAGCTCGAGGGGCTGAATGGCCTCCTCCTGTTTCTACATGCTATCAATTAGTGCTCCCATAATGCTCTCCCAATACTGACCCATAACTCTTCATTCGTAAAAACGACCCCACTACGTTTTACAGCACAGAAGGAGGCCACTCGTCCCACTGTGCCTGTGCCAGATCTCAGTCACTGATCAGCTCTGAAAGTGATTCTTCTTTCACCCTTCCTTCAGCTTGTCCACGGTCTGTCGGTTAAGGGATAGCAACCCATGACCTACTGAAAATTGAGCTTCACAGGCGGGGCCCAGGATCCGATGACCTGTTTGTCTGATGGAGATGCCGTAACCTGGAATTCCCACATCCTTTTTGTGCAGGAGCTGAAATTACGAAGGGCTTGTAGTGTGGAAGGTGGAAGGGTTAATATACTGAAGCAGATGGCATTTTGGACAGACTCTATATTTATTAAGTATCTTAACACTCGGCGTGTGTTTGTGTGTGTGCATACTTTTGTGTGTGTGCACACGTGTGTTTTGGTGCATGTATGTGTGTTGGTGCATATGTGTGTGTGTGTGTGTGTGTGTGTGTATGTATGCGTGCACACATGGATTTTCAAACTCAATTTTCCAATGCAATATTTAATGGCAAGGAGATAAAAGATCCAGGGCAGTAGGATTGGTGCTGTGCTGAGTCACTGTCTGTGAATCGGAAATAACTCTTGGGGCATAATGCAGTCACAGAAACATGAAAATCTGAAAGAGGTTGAAGGCAGATCATCAAGGGAGCAAAGTGTCTTGCCGCTTGGTCACTTTCCTTTCTTCTCGAGCTGTAAACAGGGAGTGGGTGGAATATCAGAGGTGATGGCGCGTTTGTTTATTTGATTATCTCGCAGTATCAAGTTTATTTAATTTGAGCTCTGCCTAAGCCATGCTAAATGTCAGCAGGAAACACACCTACACAAGGCCCGCTACAATGAGCCATCCAGCTCCAGCTGCTAATTCATTGACTTTCCCCAGACATGCAAGGAACCTGCTTTCGACGAGCTGAAGCCTGGTTACATAACCCACTCACACTTAACAACAGACGGAAGCAGTAGCTCAGGAGCAACTTATGTTTCCCATTTAATGGCAGCTATTTCGGGAAATTCACACACCAGCATATGGCCACAAAGATATGCCCACCCACAGGTAGTCCTGACGTAAAGGCTGATCTGCCGCCTAATAGACTGCTAATAAAAAAGGATGCAGCATGTGTCTACCTTTTCTACAATAGCTGCTAATGAAATATCAGACAAAGGCGGCTTTGTCCTGTGAAATTCCCTACGTGAGAAAGGGGATTATTGTCGGTGGGTTTTTTCCTATTCTTTATTGAGCGGGAAATTCACGGGAATTATCCACGCCTGTTTCGAACGGAGTTATTGCCGTCAGTTGAAGAAACCAGACACTCGGAAGTTACTGAGGGAGAAGTGGGAACTATGTCATCGAGGGGTTTGCAGTTTTCAAACGCGAAATCGCTCTTTGTTTAAAAAAAAAATTCCCTGTAGCATGAGGTCAGCGCTGAGAGAGAAGCCAGTTGTAATACTGTAATCTCAGTGACAGCAGATCGGGCCTGGCCCAACATTTATTGTAGGCATTGTTTTTTTTGACAGCTTGAGAAGTGAGCTGATGGTGCAAAGACATTTATTTTCGCTCCCGATATTCTTTCATTTGAAAATCGTGCCAAACTCAATTAGTCCAAACACTGATCTTTTCATTGCTGCAATTTTTAAACACGTTTCTGTTGTTACTTTTCTCCACTCCACAGCCCTTTTCTGTATCATTGCTGTCTTTGGACCAGGGCAGTGCAAACCCAGTCCCGTTAATTATTTGACTGGGGAAAAGGTCCAGTGAAAGGTCAGCATCCACTCCCTCTCCTTCGCCTTCCCACTTTTTCCCCAAATATTTATCCCTTAATCAGCATCCCCAAAACAGATGATCTGGTCATTATCTCATTGCTGTTTGTGGGAGCTTGCTGTGCACAAATTAGCTGCCGTGTTTCCTACATTACAACAGTGACTACACTTCAAAAATACTTCACTGGCTGTAAAGCGCTTTGGGACATCCTGAGGATGTGAAACATAGAAACATAGAAAAATAGGAGCAGGAGTAGGCCATTCAGCCCTTTGAGCCTGCTCTGCCATTCAATATGATCATGGCTGATCTTCTATCTCAATACCATATTCCCGCTCTCTCCCCATACCCCTTGACGCCTTTTACTTCTAGATATCTATCTATTGAAGCTATATAAATGCAAGTTCTTTCTTTCTTTTCCCACACTTGTCCAGAGAACGACTGTGGTGTGAATGGCAGTTACCACGCTTGGATCAGTATTAATCTGAAATCACCTCACGACTAGCAAGGCAGCAGTACTAACTGCAGTACTGTTAGCTCATCAAAGGCTCAAGTAATGTTTTTGCATGGTGGCAGTCTCTTAATGAGAACACTCCAGTGGCACACAGACTGTTTCTGTTGAGTAAAGCACAATAGAATGTGTGTTGAATGAACTAGTCTGTGAGCAAATTTCTACTTTAAATAAACAATGACAGGATAACCCCCAGGAGGATGGCCCCTGTGCTTTTTATAACTAATATATGATTATATTTTTTTTTAAAGAGATTTCTAACAGATATGTTTTGATCAGGCTGTTAGATTAAGCTGCTGTGCTTTTGACTCTGAATTGAAAGGACAGAAAGAAAGACTTGCATTTATATAGTGCCTTTCACATCCTCAGGAGTACTTTACAGCCAATCAAGCACCTTTTGAAGTGTAGTTATTGTTGTAATGTAGGAAACACGGCAACCAATTTGCACACAGCAACGTCCCACAAACATTAATGAGATAATGACCAGATAATCTGTTTTTAGTGATGTTGGTTAAGGAATAAATATTGACCAGGGCACCAGGAGAACTCCCCTGCTCTTCTTCAAATTGTGCCATGGGATTTTTTATGTCCAACTTAGGGGGCCTTGATTTAACCTCTCATCTGAAAGGCGGTACCTCTGACAGTGCAGCGCTCCCTCAGTACTGCACTGAAGTGTCAGCCTAGATTATGTGCTCAAGTCTCTGGAGTGGGACTTGGACCTACAACCTTCTGACTCGAGCCTTGCCACCTCAGATTGGGGAAGTGTCATCCATCCTCCATCAGACTGCTCGATGCGCTTTTTCTTTTTGTGCTTGTGATGTGGGTAAAGAGGTTGGGAGGTGCTGCTCTGCTGTGGTGCCTCTACCTCACCCAGCTTGAGGTAGAGGCCATCAATGACCCAAGCCCGGAGCATTATCGAAGGTGACAATTGAAATTTCCACAGCCCAACTCTCCCATGCGTCTTAGTGAAGGCAGAAGTGTAGCGACGGGCAACATCTGTCAGAGGGTGGAAGAGAAGAAAATAATCAGAAAAAGAAAGAAACCTTTATGAAAATTGCACTCTAAATGGTCTTCACAGGAAAGAAACCTGAATGTTTCAATATATTTGGCTATTTCTTCTCATTCTGGTAGACTTCAAGTCATAAAACAGGCCCAGACCAAAATCTACCCCAGTGTGGCTTTATGTTTGTGGTGCAGCTGAACTTTAAAAACAATATATTTTCAGGATGTGGGCATTGCTGGCAAGGCTGGCATTTATTGCCCATCTCTGGTTGCCTCGAGAAGGTGGCGGTGGGCCGCCTTCTTGAACTGCTGCTAGCAGTTTTGATACAACTGAGTGGCTTGCTAGGCCACTTCAGAGGGCAGCTAAGAGTCAACCACATTGGTGTGGGACTGGAGTCACATATAGGCCCAGACTGGTAAGGACAGCAGATTTCCTTCCCTAAAGGACATTAGTGAACGAGTTGGGTTTTACAAATACGACAGCTTTGTGGTCAATTTTTTTACTGAATAAATAAGATAATCCTAATTGGAAATCGGGAGTTCCTAAATAATGTTCTGTCTGAGGTAATCCAAGCTAACTTGTTATCATTAAGTCTGGGACTGTATTCTGAACTTGCTATAGACAAGCCTGGTGAAAATCCCTTGACACCTATTTGAAACCCATCTAAGGAATCTTTCAGATTGTCTCCTTTGAAGGTGTGCGCTACAGACTGTTATATGTTCCGCGCAGTTGTTTTTGTCTGAGAAGATTAATTACTATCAGGTCGGGAGGTTGTTAGCGCCGTGTTTTTTTGAAGTTGAAGTAATGAAGAGCTTTTAACGTGCAGAAGGCTCCAATAATCACAGCAGACGTTGGCCAGTGGAGGTTCAGACAGTGTGCAGTTCTGCGGCATTGATAAGTGGAGAGCGAGTGACCAGAGACAACAGCTGAGAGAGTAAAGGAACTCAGGAAGCAGAAACAACAAGCTTATTCTCATTCAGAATTAACTGCCAGAACATATATGGCTAACAAGAGATTAGCGTGTTGTGCAGTCGGGAGAAAGTGCATTAAAAAAGTCCCAAAACCAGACTTTTGAGAGGAAAAAAAACACCTTTTCCCAGCACTGGGCTAAAAAAAAATACAAATGCTATCTGAAGTCTCTTTCTGCTAACAGCTTAATGCTTTACCTGACTGAAGAATTTGGGGACCAACAGATGTGTTCACATTACATGTTAATTACTGGCAGTTGTGTGTTATTCACAGAAGCCGGTCTTCTTAATGAAACATACCTGTAATTGGCATAATTATACCAATAGATGATTTGTTCTCACAATTATTTAACTGCTAAATGTATACACCAGGCTGCCAAATTAGAACCTACTTTAAAAAAAAAATGATCCATATCGTTCAACTTTACAAAGGAATTTCATTTTGTTTCCTTTCGGGAAATGTTCCGAAGTTTGGCAGATGTTTAATCGTGACCACCAGATATGTCAAGTTAACCGAGTTTTGCAAGTGGGGAACTTGTGTCTTGGAGAGTGGGTCGTGCCTGATGATAACATCACTTGTAATTCAACCGAACCCCACAGAGCGGGGAAAAAAGTTTTTTTGTGCCGCGGCTAGAGTGTACAGCTGTTGTTTCCGGGATTAGAAGGGTTTAATGTGGAGCACAGATGGATCCAATACTATTGTCCAGAGTATTTCAGGGCAAAGGCTAAATTTAAAGGATGATCAGTACGAGCTGATTGAAAAATCCCCTTGTTTAGTAAACTCTGCGGATTGACATTGTCCAATGTTGGATAAGTGAAAATGGGGCTCGAGCTTTACTTGGCGTGCAATAGGTATTGTGGGAACACGACAGGCTGGGACAAGGCTTGCAGCTGTTCCAGTGTTTTCGACCAAGCCATTAAAGGCTTAGACCAACCCATTATTATTTTTTTTCTGTCCCTGCAACTGTTTTTGTGATCAGATGCAACAAGCCTGTAACAGCCCCATTCCATCTCTAAGGTGTAGGTGGAAACTAAACTGGACGGACAAGCTGTTGCACATAATACTTCAATTCGGCAACAAACTAAGGCAAAAACACGGCTAATTGTCTCTTCCAGTGAGCCAAGAATGGCTTCTTCTCGCACTGCGGACTCTGCATTCCTGTATTGCACCATTTAATGAGACACAACTCCACTGCATCGAGTTATATTTTTGCTGTAATAGTTTTCAAAAAAAACGGTCGGGGGGGGGGAGGAATAGCTAATTACTTAATTATAAATTACACATTGAAATTGATACACGCTCAGGTACTACAGAATTAGCAATGCACTGATGATGATGGAAGATTGCAACTTAGACTACAGGACCCCGTGTTAACCTTTAGGCAGCTACACACAAGATTCAAGTGGACTTTCAGATTTGCACTGGGCAGAGGTTAAAACTATCATTTTGCTCAGATGTAGATGAGGTGCGACATGTTTACACAATAAATGTTATCAAATATTTCCAGCGTATTTTATTAGCATGTACCGCAGGTACTGATCCATAGGCTGGTCATGTGCAGGCTGCTCAGACACGGCACATGTCAGGTCTTTCCCTACTTCTGTCTTAAAGGCTATTATGTGCTTGGCTTTTAATGCTAGCCTTACAATCTTAGTAAAAATCATTTAAAATGATATCCCCCCCACCCCCAACCCTTGGCTCTCACCTCATAACCTTCTTCAGTTAATGGTGTGGGACAACCCTGCAAGTGGACCTCCCTTCCACCAGCATCCACATCAATTCCTGACTAACCAACGGGAAGTGCAACACCTTTCTCCCCACCAAGATAGAGGGGTCGATTTTCCTGGAGCCGTCAGGCGGGGTTTCAGGCGTGTGGGTGGGGGGGGAAATCCCGAATTCGGGGGCCCTGACACCATCCCGCCCAAAACCCCGCTCCACGCAAGTTTCAGAGGCAGCGGGTACCCGCCCAGCACTGGGACCCGCCGACCCCAGGCGGGAAGGGATTAGTGCCAATTAACTGCCTGTTAACAGGCAGTTTTTAGCCTAATCCCTATTTTGAGGGGTGTCGTGTGGGATTCCCGACGGCTTCAAACCACGCCAGGTGAGAGGAGTCGGGCCGTCGGGTTGAAGGAGTTGGAGGGGTCGCGATGTCGGTGTTCAGGTGAGTGATGGGTGCATGAGTGCAAAGGTAAGTGTGTTTGGTGTGTCTAAAGTGTGTAAGAACTTTTACTTACCTGTACTTACCTTAACAGCCTTTCTTCCTGTAGGCGTTGGGAGTGCATCACTCAGCTGGCACTTAAAGCTGAATGGCTGTGATCTGTCAAAAGTGACAGCCTTCAGCTTTGAGTGCTGCTGAGAGTTCTAACTGAGTCTGTGCAGAAGGACTCATGTTAGAACTCAGACTGTCAATGTTTCACAGCTTCAAACAGCTGTGAGACACTGATATTTCATCTGTCAAGAACTCTTGACAGATGAAATTGTAGTCTGTGACGTCACCTGTTGCCAGGTGGCCCTTAATTGGCCTGCTGAGCCCGCTGGGCGGGCTTAACAAGGTCAATCAAGGGAAAGTCGCGCGGATTGGCTGGACGTCGATGTAGGTGGGACTAAAACCCGAAAGTTGTAGTCCCGCCTTCTTCCCGACAGCTTCGGGAAAATCGACCCCAGAATGTCATGTTTCTTTTGACCATTTTGTGCATGGAAGGATTTTTTTTAACACAAAGGAGAATCATGTTTAATTTTGTTACCATGCCTTTGTAATCTCCAGACTCGACTATTCCAACGCTCTGCTGGCTGGCCTCTCACCTTGCACCCTCCATAAACTCGAGCTCATCCAAAACTCTGCTGCCCGTGTCCTAACTCCCACCAAGTCCCATTCATCCATCACCCATGTTCTCACTGACCTACATTGGCTCCCGATCTGGCAACGCCTCGATTTTAAAATTCTCATCCTTGTGTTCAAATCCCTCCATGGCCCTCGCCCCACCCTATCTCTATAATCTCCTCCAGCCCTGCAACCCTCGGAGATCTCTGCACTTCTCCAATTCTAGCCTCTTGGGCATCCTCAGTATTCATCGCTCCACCATTGGCGGCTGTGCCTTCAGCTGCCTAGGCCCTAAGCTCTGGAATTCCCTCCCTAAACCTCTCCACCTCTCTGTCTCTCTCCTCCTTTAAGTTGGTCTGTAAAACCTACTTCTTTGACCAAGCTTTTGGTCACCTGTGTTAATATCTCTTTATGTGGCTAATAATGCTCCTGTGAAGCGTTTTGGGTCGTTTTATTATAATAATAATTCAACTTTATTGTCATTGCACAAGTACATGAACAACGAAATGTGATCTTGCAAGCTCCCATGACTGGGAGAAGCAAAGCCGCTGCGTCGGTGCGCGCCGCCATTCCATTTCCACCATTCCTCCTGTCCGACAATCTTCAGCCCAACGCCCGGGCCTGCTCACCAGCCGCTCCTCCTTCCGTGACCTTCTCACCAACCGCCCCTCCTCGGGGCTCCTTCCGTGACCTTCTGCACCTGGTCTTCCCTGATGGTCACCCCTCCAGGTACTAACCAGGCCTGGCTCTGCTTAGCTTCCAAGCCTTGCCTGTCCCAGGACACTATACAAAGGCAAATTATTGTTGTGTTTTAAAAGCTTAGAGTAATATTGCAAATAAGAAAAAATAGTCAGATGCTAATGAGCTTGTCTTGACGTTGTTTCCTCATAAACTTCAAATAATAAACAGTTCGGTGGTTGTCCGCGCAATAATCAAACACCTCACACCCGGTGTGTTTGCAGGGTCTTTTCCTGATTGTCAGCCATCAGAAATAAAGCAGAATGTCAGCTGCCTAAAAAACAGTCTAGCTTTTGTAACAGAAGTGGCAAAAAGGCTCCAGAAAATGCAAGCTTAAAAAAAGTCAGAATGCAGAAGAAACTGTGCGGTTTAAGTCAGGCAGGTGGAATCACAGAAGTGGGTAGCATGGTGTGTTCGTTATTTTCATTGTTACATCCCTGGGATATGCTGCCGTACAAGTAGCTACAGGGCAGTGGGAGCCAAGTCCCATAAAATTAAGATGCTCAGACTGACGCAAGAAAACTACTCGGCACTTGGTCTGAGTATTAAACAAGGCTTTAATCAACTGTTTCACAACATGGAGATCTAGTTGTGTCCTTCACTTGTTCCTGTAAAAGACTGTCCTGAGCAAGCTGGGCCCATGCCCGAGTATTTATACTCTCCCTGGACAGCGCCACCAGCAGGCTGCCCAGTATTACTTCATAAGTCATTTCCACATGAATGACGAGACTCATGTCACAGACCACTTACGCAAGTGACTGGTACCGAGAAGGTATCTGTGGCAGACCTCAATTCGTAATGGTAACATTCCATTGATTAGCCCAGTATGAGCGAGCGAGTGAGCTCATCACCTTCTCATTGGGCCACAAGTACTCAGTTACTCAAAAATGGGTGATCAGCAATTAAACAAATCTTAAAGGGATTAAAAAAAAATATCCTCTGGCTCTATAAAAATGTATCGACTTATTTCCATAATTTCATCCAACACCACCCCCCACCCCCGCCCACAGGCCACACTCCGTCGAAACAGTTTGTAGTCAGGCCTTTGATGATGCCCCGTTAACTGGCTGATTCCACAAGGAAACGCAAGAAGGATCCCATTCCCTACCGCCTCGCTGGCGCTCAGTACATGGATGCACTGCTTCTGATCAGGGCGACGTATTGTGATCAAGGGCTTTAGCCGGTGTTGCAACAAGTCGGATCTATATATCCTACCCAAGCCCAAGCCTCTCGACCAAGCTGCCAAAATTCCGTGCAAAGTTCTAGCAGCAAGCTCCATTCCTTAACTTACACATTTTGTTAGCTAAAGTCAAACGACCTTGGGTGGTATTAATCTGACAACTTGTCTAGTCGAAAAGAGAATTTTCCTGGTGGGGCTGTTAGCAAATGCTTCTGTGAGATGCTCTACTCCCTGTTGAGCGTGCAGTCAGGTTCAAGTGCTGACTTGCGTTACATTGTAATCTCTGTATTGACAGGTTATGTTTTTTCTTTATTAGCCCTTAAGGCAGACTAGCACTTGCAAAGAGATGGGAATGTTGAATTCATCTGAGAACTTACTAGTCATTTTCAATAACATCACTTTTTTTTTCCTCTAAATTTTTTTTTCTTGGCAGTGCAGTCCCTGGTAGGAACCATCTGTCACTCTGTTTTCAATGCGATGTTCTGAGTCTTCATGCTTGGCAAAGTCACTTTTATCTCCAGAACCTTTAGAAGTTCTGGGGCTTCCTGCCGATCTCGTCTGTGTAAAATATTCTGCACAGCTGTTTGTTTTATTTTATTTGAGACTATCCGTAATCCAAATATAGTCCACGCGCCTCTGCTTAAAAGACAACACAGTTGAGCTTTGTTAAGAGGTAATGGAGACTGAAGAGTAGAAAGAATATTTTTCTTCACGAGGCCCAGCATCTGATCATCTAATCTATCTTCAGTGGAACAGTATAGTGCGACCCCCACTCATATGTGACAGTAAAAAGAGCCAAAACTTCACAAGCTAACTACATAGAATCACACATAATTTTACAGCGCAGCAACAGGCCATTCAGCCCAACTGGTCTGTGCCGGTGTTTATGCTCTACATGAGCCTCCTCCCACTTTATTTCATCTCACCCTATCAACATATCCTTCTGTTCCTTTCTCCCTCATGTGTTTATCTAGCTTCCCCTTTAATGCATCTATACTATTCGCCTCGAACACTCCCTGTGGTAGCGAGTTGCACATTCTCACCACTCTCTGAGTAAAGAAGTTTCTCCTGAATTCCTTATTGAATTTATTAGTGACTATTTTATATTTATGGCCCTTAGTTTTGGTTTCCCCCACAAGTGAAAACAAAGTCTCTATCAAATCCTTTCATAATCTTAAAGACCTCTTTAAGATTCTGGTAAATGGTGATAGCGCTGGGAATGAGAAATTGTTCTGTTTTTTGCACTGAGTGAGCATGCCTAGGTCAGGTATCATCTCAGAAGGCAAACGTGGCTCCACCTACACAGGCTCAATAATACAGCTTAACCCAACCTTCAGATAATTGCCTTCCACTCTCCCACACTAACGTGTCATTTACATTCTAAACATTCCCATCACTATAAATAATAATTTTTTAGAGAGAGAGAGAAGGTAGATGAGGACGCATTTATATAACAACGATATTGTCTGTGGATGGGAGGCTTGTTTTCAGTGGTAATACTGAAGGCATATTTTTATGCATTCGAAATATGCATTTAACTACAATTTTATATTATTAGTGAGGAGTAGCGGTGATATAAAAAAACTGGCTTCAATCATGAAAAACCCAACATGAGCGAACAATCACTTGAATTATTGAGCTGAGATTTACTGAGTGGGGTGAATGAGGAAGGGGCTTTGAGGACCACTGGAAACTTTCCAGGGCATCTCTGGCAGACCTTAATCAAAGACTTGGGGGAGGGGGGGGGATGATTTTCCACAGGGGTTATCTAGATCGACTGCTATAACTTTAGCAGAAGATTTGCAGAAACCCTGGGAAAATTCCCCCTTCCCCCAATTGGTCTTTTCTTCCTGGCAATAACTACCAGAAGACGGGAGAGAATGTAGTGTGGTCAAGTCTCAACTAAAATGACCAGAGCATTAGTGGTACATTGAGTGAGCTGACCGAGTGTTCAAAACAGCTCATGTTGATGGGAGGAGTGTCCCCTTTCTGCTTGCTTTATAGGTCCGATGTGAAATAAGTTTATACAGTCACGGCCCACTTCCTACTTGGTATGGCCACACAGCACACAATTTGTTACCAATTTGGCAGCATCACACTGAAAAGCAATAAGAATTGCCAGTGTGGAAAGTGGAAAATTTTACACATGGTGCTGTGAGGCTGAAGCATATTGCCAGGCTAGTTCAGAAGGAATAAAAACAGAAAACGCTGGAAATACTCAGCAGGCCAGGCAGCATCTGTGGAGAGAGAAACAAAGTTAATGTTTCAGGCTGATGACCTTTCATCGATCTGAAACGTTAATTCTGTTTCACTCTCCACAGATACTGCCTGACCTGCCGCTGAGTATTTCCAGCATTTTCTGTTTTAATTTCAGATTTCCAGCATCCGCAGTATCTTGCTTTCATTCCGATGGAACTTTGTTCTGTATGTAGGCATACTATACCCGGACTGTTTGAGCTTCACATTGGGTGCATAAAATGGAAAGTGTTCTATTCCCTACAAGGGGTGTCTCAACTGGATGACAACAATATTAACCAACCCCCATCCGCTAAAAAAAATGACCATTTTATAATTACCACACTGCCCTGAGCTATCACTTTCAAATGTCTAGGATTGAACACAAGCCTTGGTCCCAATTTTTTTAAACCTATTTGGCCCCCTGTTTCTTGTTGGATACCATAACACTTTTCGGTATCTTTCTGCGATAATTAAGCTGTAACAGATCATTTATAAAGTGACTTTGTGTATCATGTTGGCTGTGCACCTCAATATCCATCTCCCCCATGGCAGCTTTAATTGATTTAGCTCGATGGTAGCACTTGTCTCTGAGTCAGGAGGATGTGGGTTCATGTCTCACTCCATAGACTTGAGCACTAAACTAGGCTGACACTCCAGTGCACTACTGTTGGAGTGCTGCATTGTCAGAGGTGCCGTCTTTTGGATGAGATGTTAAACGGAGGCCCCGTCTGCCCTCGCAGGTGGACATAAAAGATTCTATCGCACTATACGAAGAGGAACAGGGGAGGTTCTCCCTGATGTCCTGGTCAATATTATCCCTCATCCAACATCAATAAAACAAATTATCTGGTAATTATCTCATTGCTGTTTGTGGGACCTTGCTGTGCGTATTTTTGGTTGCCGAGTTTCCCTACAACGACTACATTTCAAAAGTAATTAATTGGTGGTAAAGTGCTTTGGGACATCCTGAGGTCATGAAAGGCACTACAAAAATGCAAGTTCCTTCAAAGCTGTATTTATTGCCTTGTTACCGTATAACATTAAAAGTCAGCCACACAGTATGACACTGGAGTCGATGTAGACCAGGCCGATTTACTTCCCTGAAGGACATGAGTAAACCAGTTGGGTTTTTACAATAGTCCAGCAGCTTTCACGGTCATTTTTGCCAGTGTCAAGTTTAATGGTAGAATTATGAACTCACAACCTCTCGGGTTACCAGTAGTAGTAGTACCGGAACCACTAGGCCAGCATATCCACTTCACCATGCTGTGGGAAAATTTCACCACTTGTATGGGACATACTCGAGGTGCCCCGCATCCGTCTTAGGGCGCTGCAACTGAAATTCGCAGCGCAATGTGCCGCAGCGCCACACGCTGCGGCACGGCGCGCTGCGGTACTGCAGGCCTTCCTCCCCTTCTTAAAGGGGAGGGGCCTGCTGCAGCGCGATCTGAGATCGCGAGTGCCGGCAAAAGAGCCCGGCACCGAGGAGAAGTGCCGGGCTCTTGGGAGACAGCCGGCACAACGCGGGATGGGGGGGGCTCAGGAAGCCTGGGATGGCTGCGCGAAGAGGTGCTGGCAGGCGGCCAGCAAAAATAATGGCCGCCCCGCGCCTCTACTGCCGCAGGTAGGCCCCCCTGAACCGGTCGCAAGTTGCGACCAGCGTTACAGCGGGGGGGCGCTACCAAATTTCGCGATCGAGGCAGTAGCGGGGCACTGCGCACACTGATGACGTCATCGGTGGCGGCGCAGCGCTACCGGCTAATGCCGGCATTAGCGCCCCGCTAAATTTCGCGGGAGGCGTGGCCAGTGGCGCTAAACCCACTAAGTGCCCTCTTTGGGCGGTAACTGGTGGCGCAGCACACCAAATTTCTAGGCCATGATGTTGTGTTGGGTGCTGCAAAATGGTCCCTTGTAACTGCATTCATCTGTAATGTCACTTCTAAAAACAAAAAGTCAATTCTATTCTGACTGAAGACGTGTTTCTCTTTTTTGATGTTGTTTTTTTTTTAATCTTCAGCAGGTTCAAGGTCAATTGCCTCCATTGATGATCCCGGTGTTTCCTCCAGACCAGCGGACCTTGGCAGCTGCAGCAGCCCAGCAAGGATTCCTTCTGCCTCCTGGATTCTCCTACAAACCCGGAGGGTGCAGTAAGTGTTTGGGAAGCTTGGTGGAAAGCAGTGTTCTGTTGGAACAGGGGAAGTTCTCAGTGGCACTCAGGGCAAGTGCCACATCGCGGCATGTTGTTAAAGTCTGTCAGCAAGACAGGCTGGAAGATTCTCAGATGAGTAAGCCAGGGATGATGAAGTAATCTTAACGTAGCAGCGATGTTCTGCTGGGGTGTGAAACTATCGCAGCTCATCCTTTAGGCAAGTGGGTAGAAAAACCCATTTTTTATTTATTAGCTGCATATTTGAAAGGCAGAACTTGTGTCATGCAAAGAGACTCAGATTACACAGTATTGTTTTGGCCCTTAACCGATAATGCAAACAGCAGTTACTGTGTTTTTTTCTTAGTAATTTTGACAAATTATGATGATGTAATAATCAATTAGAAGAGATGCATTAATAAATAATGTCTAACCTGTACGTTAGCAAATTCTGACTGACTCTGAGCCTTAGCTACGACTAATGTACACACAGTAATAAATTAAGTTTAGAAGATATGGCAAGATGGAAAGGAAAGTGCTCTTTATTTGTAATATTGGTGGTGATTTTGCCAATGGGGGCGTGTTGGAGGCGGGACTGCTGCTTGTCGGGATTTAGTCCCGCCTCCTTCGATTTGTGGCCAACCCACGCTATTTTCCCTTGATTGACCTTGTTAAGCCCGCCCAGCAGGCTTAGCAGGCCAATTAAGGGAAAGCCGGTTATAGAGAATGTCAGCGTATGATGAATTGCTATCATTTGACAGCTCTGTGACATTCTCTGTAGTTTGATGAGTTCTTGAATTCAACCTCTTAACCTCCTTCGCTCTTATGAAAATAACCCCAGTTTCTCTAGCCTTTCCTCATGACTAAAGCCTCTCGTCCCTGGCATAATCTTAGTGAATCTTTTCTGCACCCTTTCCATCTCCTTGGCATCCTTCTGAAATTAAGGTGCCCAAAACGGAACTGCGGTCTAACCAATGATTTGTACAGGTTTAGCATTACCTCTTTGCTTTAGTACTCTATATCCCTATTTATAAAACCTAGGATCCCATATGCTTTTTAAAAACATTATCAACTTGACCTCTCACTTTTAAGGATCTCAACCCTTTAAGTCTCTCTGCTCCTCTAGTCCATTCAATGATAAAAAATGTGCCTATTTTGTAATAATTACAAAACATAGCTATATAGGGATGCAGAATCTTAGGCTGACAGTCAGTAATGAAATGATTATTTTTACACATCATCTCCTGTGGGTTTACTTGCATTCCTTTGAACACATACAGCGAAGAACTCTTTATAGGAGCAGTACTGCTGATTGTTTAAAAGTGAAAAGCTTTTCTTCCCAAGCTTTCGTTCACTTAAAAAAATATATCTTTACTTAATTTTTATTTATTTTGACTTTCGGTTCCCCCCCCCTCCGCCCCCTTCCTTCTCCTGCTGCTATCCACGATTCTCCAGCTCTGAGGGTAGGTTGATCGCAATTTCCTGCTGTCCGGCTCTGCTACTAGCTGTTAGCAGGAGCGTGAGAGTGGCCTGGAATAACTCACTGGTTGCATCGGCCCTGAATCTCTTTGAAGCAGGAGGTCAGTTCCATTTGACACCTCCAGCCAGCCATGCTGGTTGATATATGGGGTCATCACAGATGCCCCCTCCTCCATCTTGCCAATGCACCTTGCCACTGAGGGCAAGTCTGCCGCCTGCACATACTTGAAGTACATATTGTGAAACTGCAATTAAATCATGGAACACCGCAGACTGGGAGCGAACAGTTTTACAATATGTGGTCCAGGCATATACCCATAATACGGTAGTGGAATCTTCCACCCCCCCCTTAGGCCATCACTTGATTTATTTCAAAATTGCTTTCTTCTTCAAAATATTTGAATCATTTTCATTTTATATTTAAATAAATAGGAGATAATGGCTCAGATTCCCCTCTTGCTGGAATCTTCCTGTGCACAGTTGGAGAGGCGGGGTTTATGGCAGCCTACTTGAGCCATCATTGACCCTGGTGAACCTGCCAGGCTCAACCCAACTTAAATATTTCTTGGGTGAGCTCTCGTCAGTATTGCTGCCTGTGTTTGGGGGGAGAGGGAGGGGTGGCGGGAGGTCCATTGTTTGCAGGAGCCGGACGCTTGCAGCAGCTCAAAGGGGTGGGCGGCCTCTCATTTTTAACCTGAAAAAAACCCGCTGCCTCCGACAAATTGGCAAATCCCACTGATGTGCCACCGCTCTGTTCTCCCACATTGATGCTTGGCCAATCACGTCATCCCTGGCGTTGGGCTGCCCCAGCAACGCCAGATGCCTGTTAAATGCTGCTGTTGCCAAGGCGATAAATGAGATCGTTATTGCATAATCTGACTGCACCTGCCCATATTTGGGTGGGCCCTTCTGCCGTAAACTGTCACTTCCAGCGAAATGTTACACCCAGTAGAAAAATGGGAGTCTCTAATGGTTAACGGATCGCGTTGCTTATTGTGTCAAACAAAACTGCACCTACAGCCTGAAAGCTCTTCCTTCCAGTCGCAGACCAGAAGGAATGCGAAGATCAGCATTTCTCGCTAAAGTGGTAGTGTAGAAGTGGGAAGTCCCACCATGTCTTGACTTAATCCCGGCCTGTCCTGTACAACACGGGATTGCATTTGACACTGACGATGGGGAAAGGGATTGGGGCTGAAGTTGCGGGGGGGGGGAGTGGGGGTGGGGGGGCTTAATATTCATTCATGGGATGTGGATGTCAGTGGCAAGGTTGGCAATTATTACCCATCGTTGTAGTTGTCCTGTGAAAGTGGTGGTGGGCTTTCTTCTTGAACCACTGCAGTCCGTGTGGTGAAGGTACTCCCACCGTGATGTTTGGGAGGGAGTTCCAGGATTGTGACCCAGCGACGATGAAGGAACAGCGATACATTTCCAAGTCGGGCTGGTGCGCGATGGTAGGGCTGTGCACTGTCAGAATTTAGACTCTACAGATACAAATCCAAAATGGGGAGTTAGGATCAGATAGAGTGTGTGTGTGTGTTTTTTTATCTCTTGTTTGCTATGCAAAGAAAATTGAATTTGGTTTTGTGTGTGAATACATTTCCAATTATTGCCACCAGCAACTAAAAATCGCACCTTTAAGCTGGAATATGGAGCGCAAATGTTCCTGTGATGTTCAATCTTTTTTTGTACCTGCCATTATGACTAAAGTAAAAGCTTTATTCCAAATGTGAATCAACAATCCTGATGTTTTACTGGATTTGAAGTAAACAAGCTCAATTAAAACAAGGGGCTAGATATTCCGCCTGCTTCCATGCCGGTTATTCGGGGTATCGGGGTAGGGCACAAGTGGAAACTTGCTCGGCACCACCTCCAATCCCCCCCCCACCGCCACCGCCCCTCCACCAATACCTCAGATTTGCCCGCTCTCATATGGGCAGTCGCATGCAAAATGAGGGAAGTATGGCAGAGAAGGTTCAGAGCACGGCTGTCTGCAGACCCCATCATCTCGAGGAACATTTCCAACTTAAGAAGAATTCTTTTTGCTTCTCTTTTTCCTTGGGCATCTCGGTGGCTGCCTGTTAAGTCCCTGCGCCTCTCCAGCACAGGCCCGCCCCTGTGTTACAATTACCCCAAAGCCAGAAATTCAGTCAGGGCCAAGGGGCATCTCCATGAAGGGTGCTAATCCCGCCATGCCTGAAGTGCCGCCTATCCCCAAGCTCAATAGTAAAATGTAGGCCTATAAGAAAAAATGCGCGCTGACCTACATTGGCTCCCGCTCCAGCAATGCCTCAAGTTTAAATTTCTCATCCTTGTGTTCAAATCCCTCCACGGCCTCGCCCCTCCATATCTCTGTAACTTCCTCCAGCCCTACAACCCTCCGAGAACGCTCCGTTTCTCCAACTCGGGCCTCTTGTGCATCCCGCACTTCCTTCGTACTGCGATTGGCAGCCGTGCCTTCAGCTGCCTGATCCTTAGCTCTGGAATTCCCTCCCCAAACCGCTTCGCCTCTCCACTTCTCCCTCCTCCTTTAAGACGCTCCTTAAAACCTACCTCTTTCACCAAGCTTTCGGTCACCTGTCCTAATGTCTCCTTATGTGGCTCGGTGTCAAATTTTATTTGTTAACACTCCTGTGCAGCGCCTTGGGACGTTTTACTACGTTAAAGGTGCTATATAAATGCAAGTTGCTGTTGTATAGGATAAAATATAGGATTAGGATAGAGATTTGAATGATATTTCCCATCTTTCAACCATCCCCCGCGTTAAAGAAAAGTGCATTGGGTATCTGCAGTACCAATCTTTGAATTCTTTCTAGTCTGGATAAATCCTACCGGAGACTAAAGTTATCAGACCCTATGTGGAACATTGTTTGACACAATCAACAACGTGATCTGCTGATCAATAGAGATGGTCTAAAATGCGAGCTGTCTCTGGGAATAAGGCATTTGGCATGTGTTTGCTGGAGGACTTCAGCTTTCGGGTCTCTGGAGGACCTTGTTTTATATTTTCTGCGTGTACCGGGCAAAAAGCCCACGTACATCCTGCACAATCGAACTGTGTCTTACATGCAATGTTGGGCATGCAGGGATTTGAAGACTTCAGAGTTCATGGAATGATTGTTAACCCACTCAAGCTCTCAGACCTTTTGTCATTCTGCTCATCTGCAGCCGTTGGTGGTTATTGTAAATTAGTTTGCGGCTGAATAAACGATACCTATTACAGGAAACACTTTTTTTATCTGGCACCGACGGGACCGGCGTGGTGCCGGTTGATCAAAAAGTCTGGATTACAAAGAGGTATACTTGCCAAGGTGCGAGAGCCCCGTACACGCCCATAGGTGCAGGAATCCCTGTTGCACGGCCACAGGTGCAGGAACCCTGGTTACACGGCCACTAATATATAGTAAAACTTACCTGAACCTACTCCTGAATTTTGCCGGTTAAGAGAGATTTTCGGATATTTAGGTGCCGGTTAAAAGAGAGTTTCCTGTAGTATGATTCTGATTTTTAATGTGGAGCAATATAAAATGGCATCTCCAGGACACCCATTTAACCCATGTTAATGGATTTTTGAATCATTGTTGAGCTTCTTGTAATGAATTGCATCTGGATAAGCCACCTTGTTAGCGTTATGTCCTGGAATCAGCCATGTTGCGTCTAAGCATGTTGCAGTTTGCACTAGGGGAATTCCACCTTGACCAGCAGCGTGTTAATTGAACCAGTATTTCAACTGTGTAAGGGGGGTATAATGTGTAGCCTGATGGTGCTGCACCTCCACTGATGTTCATGATAGTCATGATGCTCCAGCCGTCATGGTGTGGCGTAGGCTTGATGGACAGCTGGTCTTTTCCTGCCCGTCAATTTCGTATGCTTGTACAGGAAACTTTTGATTTACCGGCACCTAAATAACCGGAAATCTCGGTTAACCGGCAAAATTCAGGAGTAGGTTTTACTTCATATTGTACTTGCCTTCCTCCGTCTGTTGCTGTGCAAGGGTGTGGCTGCAGCTGTTGCTAAGCTACAGAGACGCTTGGAACTTGTGGCCATTGTTCTACACTTGTTGCTAAGCAACAGGGTTTGTTGCTTTATACGGAGCTCTCATCTCTCCGTATCTTTTACTATAGCGTTCGGTTATCCGGAATTTTTGATGAACCGGCACCACGTCGGTCCCGTCCTTGCCGGATAAAAAAAAGTTTCCTGTATGTTCTAAGATGATAGAGGACAAAAGCAAGGCAGTTTTGCTAAATCTTTATACATCACCGGCTAGGCCTCAGCTAGAGTATTGTTTACGATTCTAGGCACCACATCTTAGGAAGAATGTCAAGGCCTCAGAGAGGGTACAGAGGCGGTTTACCAGAATGACACCAGGGATGATGGACCAGTTATGTGAAGAGACTGGAGAAGCTGGAATTGTTCTCCTTAGAGCAGAGAAGGTTAAGTGGAGATTTAATAGAGTTGTTCAAAGTGATGAGGTGTTTCGATAGAGTAAATAAGGAGAAACTATTTCCACTGGTAAGTGGGTCAATAACTAGAGGACACAGATTTAAAATTATTGGCAAATGGGGAGATGAGAATTTTTTTTACGCAGTGAGTTGTTATAATCTGGAATGTGCTGCCTGAAAGGGCGGTGGAAGCAGATTCAATAGTACCTTTCAAAAGAGAATTGGAAATATACTAGAAAAGGATAAATTTGCAGGGCTATGGGGAAAGAACAGTAGAGTGGGACTAATTCCATAGCTCTTTATAAAGAGCCGGCACAGGCATGATGGGCCGAATGGCCTCCTTCTGTGCTGTAAGAATGTATGATTCTCTCAAACACCCATGAGTCAGTGGCGGTTTACACATTTGAAACTCGATGCCTAATGCCCCATGGTATCACCTGAATACTGCATAAATAGGCATCAAACTGAACATGACATTACACAGGGGAGTTAACCAGAAGAGTTACTGCTCCACAGGGGGAATTGTCTGCTAGTTAAAGACTTCAAATGAAGTGCGAAAAACTGCATATTATCAACAGACTGGTTCTGGTGCCGATAGAATCCCTTTGCTTGCTTGAATGAATTCAATCCAAGAGTACAACTGAACCAAATACGAAGAGTAGAGCAACATTTTTAATTCAATTTAAATTAAGATTACTCACCTTGTCAGCCTAAAGAGAGTCAGAATGATGTCTGTTTTTGAACTGAATGGAGTAGATGTTGGCCTAGAAATTCATTGACGCCACTTTTGGGGCGCTAAAGTGGGGCGTCCACTAAAGTTTGCGGCCGTCGCCAAATCTAGGCCACTTCTCCGATATTCATTAGCTTCGCCCTACTAGTTCGGGCGAGCGCTAAAACTGCTGTTGGACGCCTCTCTTTGGGCGCTAAGCCGGAGGTGGTGATCGATAACGCCGAGGCCGGGCGCAGCGCAGGTGCGGCCATCTCGTGACTGACAGCAGACACCCTGGCGCCGGCCAGCTCTTAAGGGGGAAGGGTCGACTGTGTCTGCTGCCACGCCCTGGATAGTGGAGCCCTCCAGCTAGGCCTGAACACTGCTGCTGGACCCAAATAGCGCCTGAAGACATGGAGAAGGGCCGTGAACGTGCGCAGCGCTTCTCAGAGCGTGATCTGAGTGTGCTGCTTGCTGCTGTGGAGAAGAGGCGCCATGTTTTGTACCCGGACAATGGCAAGAAGGCGACGGTCCGCGTCTACAGGAGAGCCTGGAGGCATGTCGCCAGCAAGCTGTCAGCCAACAGCGACGTCCCCAGGACCAGTGCCCAATGCCGCAAAAAGATAAATGACCTCACACGCATTGTCAGGGTGAGTACCCTTTCCAATGACCTCCTCATCCTTGCATGTGCACCTCACATTATGGGCAAAGGGACCTGAAAGCTCTAATGGCCAGCCTTCATCCAGCAGCTATGGCACAGGCATGAGCATCAATTGCACATTCTGCACTGAACACACTGGCCAAGCTATTCCACCATGGGAGGCAGTGCACACCAGATCATGGCGACACACTGGCCAGGCTATTCCACCATGGGAGGCAGTGCACACCAGATCATGGCGACACACTGGCCAGGCTATTCCACCATGGGAGGCAGTGCACACCAGATCATGGCGACACACTGGCCAGGCTATTCGACCATGGGAGGCAGTGCACAGCAGATCATGGCGACGCACTGGCCAGGCTATTCCACCATGGGAGGCAGTGCACACAAGATCACGGCGACACACTGTACTTAGAGGCCGTCCTTTCTCTTGCAGGCCAAGCTGGCGAATAATCGCAAGAGCCGGACTGCGACCGGGGGAGGACGACCCCATATCCAGCCACTCACCGACCTGCAACATCGCGTGGAGCGCCTCATGGGTGGCCGGGTGATTGGGCCCGTTGCATGTGGAGATGCCGACCCTGTTCTGGGAAGCAATGGTAAGGACATCACCTTTTGCACCTCTCGCGTCCCACTTGCGCATCAGATCTACATCCTTTGCCACTGTCCGACCAATGCGCTGAATGCAACCACTCATGCATCCCGCACTGACGCCCTCTCCTCACTCTAAAGCTACTCTTGTGCCTTCCTGCTTTCAGATGGTCAAGAGGAAGTCCCTCAACTTGCCAGTGACAGACCCTCCGAGGAGGAGCAGGAGGAGGAGCAAGAGGAAGGCGGCCCATCAGGGGAACACTCAGCCGCGGCCACCCAGGCCAATGTAGGGGACACGTCTTCCCTGGAGGGCAGCGTGGCGGAAGTGTCGAAGGGGAGGGGAGCTCCTGGGACCTGCGTGCTGCAGAAAGGCGGGAGGGGGGTGGAAGCTCGGCGGCCTTCTCCCCAGAGGGGGGATGCGTCGGAGGGGAGTCCAATTGCTGGGCCCAGCGGCCTCCAGCAACGCAGGAAGGGTCGGCCAGCTCGGCGGCCTTCTCCCCAGAGGGAGAGTCCGGCCTCCAGTCAGGAGATGCTCTTCGCCGAGGAGATGGAATGCCTCGAAGACTTGTCCGCGGACTCGGAGCGCCGGCACACGGAGCTCATGGCGGCAGTGGCACGGTTGCCTGAGTCCATCGATTCCCTCTCTCGGAGTGTGTCCGAGTTCGGGCCCTTAGAGGCCACCAGTCGGGC
The DNA here is from genome assembly GCF_052327205.1 of Somniosus microcephalus. NCBI lineage: Eukaryota > Metazoa > Chordata > Chondrichthyes > Squaliformes > Somniosidae > Somniosus > Somniosus microcephalus. The sequence continues at coordinate 17,521,179 of NC_141003.1, forward strand.
GGAATACCGGGCAGATCTTTCAGCGACTGGCCAGGTGATTAGTGGTGCCGTCCAGTCACTGGCTGCTCTGCTGCGGGCAGTGAACAGGTCAACACGGGCACTCACTGCTGCCACACTCGCTGTGTCAGCCAGGCATCACCAGGGCACCCGGCGCGCTGCAGCAGCACATCGGTCTGTCCCTCGGCAGATTGGTGCGCATGCTGCAGTGCTGGCCCGGGCGAGTGCCAGTGTCTCAGGCGACCAGCGAGCGCCTGCCATCCGCCAGCTTGCCGCCATTCCTCCAGCCGCCACTGCCACTCCCCCAGTGGAGCTGCCAGGAGCTGCTGCAGCGACTGATGCTGGCCAGCCACAGCTGCAGCAATCAACAGCCGGCCACTCGACGCCCAGACCTCGACTAGGCCGACCCCCAAGGGCATCTGCCGTCACGACATGTGCCCCTCAGGAGCCTGCCCCCAGCCTTGCAGCAGCCAATGGCCTTACTTCGAGGCGGGCAGGGGCCACAAGGCAGCGCCCTAGCGGGCCAAATAGTCGAATGTGTGGCCATTTGTGTTTGTTTCTTGAGGCCGAGAATTGGATGTTTGTTTTTTGAAGGCCGATGATGTGATGTTTGTTTTGGACGAAGGCCGAGAATGACGGCCATTTTAGTTGCCCTATTTTGTTAATCCTCCCCAGGTTGTGGGAGCGAGTAATGTGTTTGAGTGTTTTTTGGGGGTTTCCTCTGTTTTTGGTTTTCATGTGGGAAGGGCCCAGAGTTTGTACAATAAAGCATTTTATTTATTCACATTGTCCATGTTTGATCTTTGAAGTGTTTGTTGCCTTAACCGGCTGAGGGCTTGCGGAGCGGCTGCAATCATGTTCTATCATTGGCACAAGCCATTCCCTGACAGGGGGCCTAGAAGTGACGTTCAATAAGCCGACGACGGGCGGCCCTTGGACCTTGTGCGTCCCTCCTGGGCTGGTACTCGTCGTCCTCGTCGTCCTCATGCTCCTCCTGCTCCTCCTCCTGAGGTGGTGGTCCAACGTGAGGTGGCAGTGCCTGAGTCCTGCGGATAGCCAGGTTGTGCAGCATGCAGCAAACGATGACGAATTGGGAGACTCGATCCTGCGAATACTGGAGGGCTCCCCCGGAGCGGTCGAGACAGCGGAACCATTGCTTGAGCACGCCGATTGTTTGTTCTATGAGGCTCCTCGTCGCTTGATGGCTCTCGTTGTATGCCTCTTCAGCAGGGGTCGTGGGCGCGCGGAGCGGGGTCATGAGCCAGGTACACAAAGGATAGCCTTTGTCCCCGATAAGCCATCCTCTTGGGGGAGGCTGTGCCTGGAACATGTCAGCCACAGTTGTCTGTCGCAGGATAAAGGCATCGTGGCTGCTGCCTGGAAAGCGGGCATTGACAGCTAGGATGCGCTGCCTGTGGTCACACACCAGCTGTACATTGAGGGAATGGTAGCCCTTCCGGTTGCGGTAATCCTCGGCATGCTCAAGAGGTGCCCGCAAAGCCACATGCATGCAGTCAATGGCGCCCTGCACCATGGGGAAGCCCGCTATTCTTGCAAACCCCACTGCACGCTGCTGCTGCTTGTCCAGGGTCATGGGGAAGGAGATGAATTGATGTCTCCTTCTGAAAAGGGCTTCGGTCACCTGGCGGATGCAGCAATGCACGGCGAACTGGGAGATGTTAGCGATGTCCCCAGTAGCGGATTGGAAGGAGCCGGAGGCATAGAAGTTGAGAGCCACCGTCACCTTCACTGCCACCGACAGAGACGTCCTGCGCATCAGCTGTGGCTGCAGATCTCTCTGAAGCAGCCGGCAGATGTCTGTAACCACCTCCCTTCAGAATCGCAGCCTCCTAACACACATCGCGGCAGACATGGTCAGATAGGAGGTCTGCTGGCGGTATACCCTGCGTGGGTAAGGCCTCAGTTGGCGACGCCTGTTGCCCCCTCTGCGTCTAGCCAGGGCTGCCACTCTCTCACGGCGTCTGTAAGCCCTTCTGGCATAAGGCTGAAATTCAGCGTTGCCACCCAATGCAGCCCCCATTATATGCTGGCAAACACTGAGCTCTGAATGAAGGCTAAGATAATTGGTAAGCTCTGGCCTGAGCCAAAAATACCTGTCCAAGTGTTGGTCCAAACCAGTAAACTCTCCTCCTTGGTCTCTGTCCAAAAAACCGTTGCACAAGAGTGAATGCTGCAAAATGGCTGGCCTTTATACTGCTGGGTAAGTGCCCTTTAATTAGCGCTCCCCCCGGCCTGGCTGGCCTGTGTACCGTTCCACTTCACAGTCGCTCGGGACGCCCGGCGCACAATGGGCCGGCGCGAGTGAAGTTCCGGTTTGGGGCGCACAAAGGGCGTTGCACTATTAAATGACATCATGATCTGCGCGCGCAGCAGGGCGCGCGCTAAGACTTTGCGCCGGCGCTAAATGTGTCCTGAAGTTGGGGAGAGGCGCAGATCGCGCTGCGCCTGGGCGATAAGCGCCTAGTGCTCGAGATCTACTCCCCCTAAGGCGCTAACGGCTGGCGCGCCCAACTGAATTTCTAGGCCGTTGACTTTGTGCGTTAGTATAAAACGGGTGATAGTGAGTCGGCAGCCCATTTCACCCCCTCCCCATTTTTATTTCCATTGACGTGACTATTGCATAAAGTCAAGATCTATCCAATGAGACCGGTGAATAGGCAGACTGTAATCATTACGGATATCTGGAACCATCAGTTGCAAAGTCATTGGAACTTGCATGGTTATCACATTTTGGACTATTTGGCCTAGGATGATTTTCAGATTAATTTATATTAAGATGTTACTATAAAAGTCAGCTACCAAGGAATTAAATCCACACAAGCTTTTCACAATACGGATTAGATCCAGAGGAAGTGTCGGTCCAGACAGGTATTTCTTGCATACCACATCAGTTTGAGACAATGGGATTTGTTAATACATGCCACACATATTATATTGGAATGGCCCCATTGTACTGAGCCCAGTGGGCAGGGGATAGCTACCAGGGAACGCATACACTGGAAGGATGGTAGCAAGTTTGAACCTGCATTGAGACCTGTCTATAAGGACAACCTGAAATCAATGGCAAAGATGCAGTTTCATTGTATATAATTTTCACTATGCATCGACATATTGATGCAGTTTATGATTTTGAGAGCTGGAAGTCAAAGGTCACAGACTGAACCAGCGCCGGTCTTTGGGAAGAGTGGCGGGGGTGGTGGGGGTTATGCATGGGATTGGTAGATGGAATGTGTACAAGATGTTCTAAGGCATGCATTGTTCTCTTTCACAGATGAGCCCTACCCTCTTCAGCTTATCCCCACGACCATGGCGGCAGCAGCAACACCAGGGCTTGGCCAGCTCCAGTTGCAGGTAAGACGGATGTTAATGTTGTTGTTCGGGGGCTTAAAGGACAGGGCAGGTCTTTGGAGGAGTCGTTTAGGGAGGAGCGGTGAATGAATGTTTAGCCTTTGACTAATAAATGCCCGTCAAAGACTTTCTGACGGCTCAGTGAATTTATCCAAACTTGAGATCAGATGACTCAGCGTAGACCCCAGTTTGAACCTGGCCCCTCCTTGGTCTGTGCTGAAGAACTGACATTGAAAACCAGCACAGTAAAACAGAAAATGCATGTCAAGAGATTCCCAGTGATAGATTTATCAAGATGTCCAGTCTCTCATTGAATAGCATTAGTTTCTCATTTATTAGTCAGGATATATATGTACCTCTGTTTTTCCAACAAAACCATATTTTAATTCTCCATCCCGCACCCTAAGTTACAGCTCTTGTCTTGTTGGAGCACAAGGGGAGGGGCAGGTAACTTGTTCCAAGGCCTTCACCAATACCACTCTTAATACAGTCACTAGGACTTATACAGACATAGCCCAGCAACAACAGGCCCTCTGATTTTCCTTCTACCTAGTGTCAGCCAGCAGCTCAGTTGGTAGCACTCTCGCCTCTGAGTCAGAAGGTTGTGGATTCAAGTCTTACTTGAGCACAAAAATCTAGGCTGACACTCCAATGCAGCACTGAGGGAGTGCTGCGAGGTGACGTTAAACCAAAACCCCATCTGCTCTCTCAGGTGGACGTAAAAGATCCCATGGCACTATTTCGAAAAAGAGCAACAGAGGTGACATGAATCAGTCATTCATGAAAGAAAGACTTATGAAATAATACTGAGTGGCCTGCGGGTGGCGCTGTCCAGGGAGAGTATAAATACTCGGGCACGGGCCCAGCTTGCGCAGGACATTCTTAACAGGAACTAGTGAAGGACACAACTAGACCTCCATGTTGTAAAACAGTTGATTAAAGCTTTGTTTAACGCTTAGACCAAGTGCCTAGTAGTTTTCTTACATCAAGAGGTATCACCGGTGTCCTAGCCAATATTTATCCCTCAATCAACATCACTAAAAATAGATTATCTGGTCATTATCACATTGCTGTTTGTGGGAGTTTGCTGCGCGCAATTTGGATGTTGCGTTTCCTACATTACAACAGTGGCTACATTCAAAAACTACTTCATTGGCTGTTCAGTGGTCGTGAAAGATGCTATATAAATGCAAGTCTTTTTACCTCCTTCCCCCTGGGGAGAGATGAATATCCCTGCACAGCACGGCTGAGATCAGGAACTCCCAGGAATGGAGAGATCAAACTATGCCACTCCAATCTGTGGCCTTACACGTTGATACTCCAAAGCACAGTACCCCTGCACTGCTCAAGACACATCTTTTAATTTCATTAGGAGTTTAAGTTTTAATATCAGTTTGGCTCAGTGATAACACTCTTGCCTTTGAATCACAAGGTTGTGGGTTCAAGGACTTGAACGCATGATCCCGAATAACACTTCTGTAGGAGGTGCCATCTTTTGGGTGAGGCATTGAACCGAGGATCCTTCTACCTGCTCTGGTGGGCAAAAAAGATCCCGTGGCACTATTCAAAGAAGAGCAGCGGAATACTCCCAGTTTCCTGGTCATCATTTATCCCTCAACCAAACATCACTAAAAAGCAGATTATCTAGTCATTTATCCCATTGCTGTTTGTGGGACCTTGTGTGTATATTGGCTGCTGCATTTGCCTACAAAACAATGTGACTGCACTTCAAAAATACTTCATTGGTTGTGAAATGCTTTGGGGTGTCCTGAGAATGTGAAGCGTGATATAGAAATGCAAGTTCTTTCTTTCTAGTTCATCACCAATGTAGCTTTTCAATTTTTGGGAGAAGGTATGCGAGATAGATGGATCAAAAAGGAGATAAACTGTTCTGAAATATATATGACATATTTGTGAATGGTGATCATAAGGGCAGGATTTATTGCTTATGTCTTATTTAAGGTTCTAAAGGAGACTTGGGAGTTGGGTGATACCAAGCCAGATTAATGCAGGCTCATGTTGTATTCCTAGTATATCCCTTTGGACCTGCATCAAGATCCACATTCACAAATTTCGTAAACAACAAATATTTCTGGGTTCCCTTGAGTCACTGAAGAGTAACTTTATCACACTTCCACTTCCATAATATCGGCCGCCTCCACCCCTGCCTCAGCCCATCTGCGGATGAAACTCTCAACCACGCCTTTGCCAAGTCCAGACTTAACTATTCCAAAGACCTCCTGGCCAACCTCCCATCTTCCAGGTGCCATAAATTTCTGTGCAACTAAAACTCTGCCACCCGTATCTTATCTCTCACCAAGTCCTCACCCATAACCCCTGTCCTTGTTGGCCTTTATTGGTGCCCAGTCTTCCAATGCCTTCTGTAGTGTATGTACCTTTAAGGGGAGAACTACTTTTTACAGCTCCTGTATACTGTAGTACCGGCAGTGACCACACCGGTATATAAACCCTGAGTAGGGATCTGTACTTTAGTTTTTGAGTAACCTGCATCCAGTAAACACCTGTTAATTGTTCCTCTGCAGTCTCTGTCGATTTATTGAAGAATACCATACATTAACATTCACGGATTCAACACCTTTAACTTAAAATTCTCATCCTGGTGTTTAAATCCCTTATGGGCCTCATCCCTCTCTATCTCTGTAACCTCCTCCAGCCCTGCAAATAGCCCACAGACAATATCGAACTAGCCGCCCATTTTACACACCATCCGATTTTCCTTTCATTGACCTCTGAGTCAGAAGGTTGTGGGTTCAAGTCCCACTCCAGCGACTTGGGCACAATAATCTAGGCTGCCACTTCAGTGCAGTACTGAGGGAGTGCTGCACTGTCAGAGGTGCCGTCTTTCAGATGAGATGTTAAACCGAGGCCCCGCCTGCTCTCTCAAAAGATCCCATGGTACAATTCGAAGAAGAGCAGGGGAGTTCTCAACCGACATCTTAAAACCGATTATCTGGTCATTATCACGTTGCTGTTTGTGGGACCTTGCTGTGCGCAAATTTGGATGTCGCGTTTCCTACATTCCAACAGTGACTACACTTCAAAAGTACTTCATTGGCTGTAAAGTGCTTTGGGTGGTGAAAGGCGCTATATAAATGCAAATCTCTCTTTCTTTTACTGGAAAGGAAAATCCAACGGGGTGTATAACGGGCGGCAAATTTGATATTGCCCGTGTTAGACCATCGCACAGAGTTAAAATAACCCTTACTGAGTCATCCACGTCAAGGGGATTATGGGCAATCTGTGGATCCTACTTTTCATGAATATTACTTTTGCTCATTTTAATGTCCGTACAGTTTGCCCATGTGCACAGGGCAGTTCAAGACTTTAAAGGTGAGACATCTCTGCCCTTATAATGTGCCCAGTCTCCCCTGGCATCAGGCTAAGTGCAAGCACCGAAGGGACTTGGTTTCGTCCATGTCACGTCCGTTTGTAACTGCCCGATGAGTGTTTTTAATGATAACTGCTTAAAGGCTAGATTAATGCAGCCAAGAGTCAAGAACAGGATTGCAGGCTGCTTATAAATAATAATTTTTAAAATTGTAAAATCATGCCCTTAATAGACTGCACGCTGGCCTGCTTTATACACGGATTATGCCATCCAATTTGTAGTTTGTAAGAGGGTAAGATTGCCAACACTCCAGGATTTTCCTGGAGTCTCCAGGAGTTAAAGACTTATCTCTAGGACACTGCTGCAAGCAAACCCAGGAGCAAAATCAGAGGGGCAATAAAAAATAATGTCTTTGAACACTTTTAATTTTTTTAATTATCGGATAGAGGAATAAAAAAAGGCTGTTTGACTGATGGTTAAGAATCATCCAATCGGGTAACGAGGTCTGTTCGCTTTCCGAAGGGCATGGGAAGGCGGGACAGCGCGAGGGTGGACATGTCAGGTTGAACAATGGCGGGAGTGTGGGGGCGGGGCGGGAGGTGGCGGGAGGTCATGTGATGAAACCTCCAGCAATATGTCCAACTTAGGATTTTTACTTTTATTTACCAAACAGAACAAATTTAAAGTCGGTCCTTTTTTTGTTGCACACTTTCCGAATCAGCGGGCGATTTCCCCCCTCCCCCCCCCAAGTTGATCCTAACCGGCTCGTGTGCTGTTCTAAACCCGGCCTTCATCTGCACGAGGGTGGTTTCTGGTGGGTGAGGGGGTCCGTGCTCTCCAGCTCCAGTCCGCAGGGGTAGGTAGAATCAGCATTACACACGTGGTTAATACTGCACAGCTGCAAGAGCGCCTGTCATTTGCATATGTATTTATAGAGCAAAAGGAGAAAACACAAATACAATTATAATTCAACAACATTCTGCACACTGAAGAACACACGGCACTAATGCAATGCGGAGGGCCGTTTTAAAAAATTCTTCTTGTTCATAATAAAAAGGCCCCGTAGTTTAAGGACTCTGTTTAAAAGACAACGTCGTATTAAATTAGCTGTTAGCTTATGGAGTGTTCTCTCTCTCTCTGTGTTGTACTAGCCTTCATTGTCATTGCCTACAAGAAGCCTAGAAGAGTTTATTGTCATAGGTGCCTGAAGGAGAGGTGATTGATAATAAATTAGCTATAGATTTACCTCACTGGAAGTGCTGGAGGCTGACTGAATGTCACAGGGGCCCCCATTTAGGAGGTTGACCTGAGGATCTTGTCACATACAGAGAGCAGGTCACCGTTTTCATGTACCATACATCTCTTGCTGATAGGGTGAATGACAGGTCCTATCCCGCTGAGCTCATAAACAGAAGAAAGAGAGAGAGAGAGAGAGAGAGGAATAAATGTGAAAGAGGAATGGGAGGGGGAATGGGGGGAAGCCAACCAATTTGTGGTTTGGCTATTGGAAAATAAATGATGAGAATATTATGCTTGGGAATGAAAGAGATTCAGGCTGCGCGTGTACAAGTCCAGATTTGAATGGAGATGTATTTACTGGTTGATGACCTGAAGATGAGCTGAACACCCTGTTCATCCTCCTTCTGTAATGAACAGGAACGCTGGCGCTGTATAAAGAGGGTCAATCGAATAGGTCATGCATCATATGGGGAGGCAGATGTTGGAACATATTGTAATGGATTACTCTCCTGCGCCAGGATTGGCTTGTGGAGAGCAGATCAGCCGGTGCTTAATACTTTCACTCGAGTCGAGGAATGTAATGAATTTACCTCAATAGCAGCAGCTGGACGTGCTGTTGTTCCTGTGATTTGTAATGCATGCGTCGCTTCTTTGAAGGGTAAGAGCAAAAGCTGAGCTCTTTGCAAGGTGTAGCTAGCAAGAATTATACGTCTAGCTGCTGTAATTGGTGTTGTGAAACTCGGCCTTAACCCTTTAAAGACCAAACTCCAGAGGCCAATGCACAGCGATGGAGGATTTCACTAGCCGTCTCGTCAAGTAAATGGAAGGCATTTTATAATGAAGTTTTATACCGTAGGGTGCTCTTCTGTCTTGCAAAAGAAATCCACTCGTATTCCTTCTCCTCTCCTAGCCCAGGAACACTGAAGCCAATTACAGTCCCTACTTGTAACTCACTGCAGAACAGCAAATAAATTCAGGACCTTCCTGATCCATATGAATCAGCTCCACACTGGGTGGTGTTTTAAAGAAAGACTTGCATTTCTAGAGCACCTTTCACCACCTCAGGATGTCCCAAAGTGCTTTACAGCCAATGAAGTACTTTTTTTGAAGTGTAGTCACTGTTGTAAATGTAGGAAAACGTGGCCACCAATTTGCACTCAGCAAGCTCCCACAAACAGCAACGGCCAGATAATTTGTTTATCAGTGATGATGTTTGAGGAATAAATATTGGTCAGGACACTGGGGATAACGCCCCTGCTCGTCTTCGAAATAGTGCCATGGGATCTTTTACGTCCGCCTGAGAGGGCAGATGGAGCCTCGGTTAACGTCGCATCTGAAAGACAGCACCTCCGACGGTGCGGCGCTCCCTCAGCGCTGCACTGGAGTGTCAAGTCCCCAGCTCATGTTAAGGGATGTACTTGCGAAAGTCAGGGATTTTGGCGCAATGCTTGAAATGTTTTCGAAGCAAGGCATGAATTCAGCCTCTTTTTTTTGCCTTTTGCGCAAATTGTTTTTTTTTAATCGAGTATCGTTCCGCCTGGTGAATCAGGCCACTGTATAAATCTCATTTGGCACAATGTGAAGCCAAAGGGAACAAAGGAAGGCAGCCTCGCCACTGACTTAACTACCCAGGTTCAAAGGTCAGCCCTTTGATGCATTGCAAATGTGTCAAGCTGATTGTTCACAAATGTGCAAGAAAATGGAGATTTTAAATTTGTCTTTACAGACATGGGATTTGACCCCCTCGTCTCCTTCCTGGCCTCTTTAAAAATGATCCTTCAAAAGTGTACATATTTTTAAAAAATCTTCCTTTTAAAAACAAAATACTTTTGGTTAAATTCATTTTTATAAAGAGCATCCCATGGATCCTTCAAACAAAGCCTGAAGTATTTTGCCATGCATTAATCAGCTAAAAAATGTATACTTTATGAGGTACGATGGTTAATGGTTAAAATTGATCCCAGTTTTCCTTTTTTATTTCTTCCACTTATTATTTTCACCCACAAACCCATTCCTGACTCCGTTCCCCAATTGAAGGGGCAGTTTGGCACCTGCGCCTAGACCCGAGCCAGCTCTGTTGTGAAATGGCCGCCAAGAGATGAACGTGCCTCACTCTGGTAATTTTTTCCCCCACTTTTCCCTCACTCTCATAGGGGAAGCATCCCTCCTCTGCTCAGTGACTTCCCTAGCTGTGATTGGCGACTTGCAGTAATTTGGCACAATGCATTACACGGTGCAATGTTCCTGTCATTATGAAACAGCGTATCCTTCAATTTACTGTGAGCAACGCCATGGAACATTTGCTAATATATATGTAAAGGTCTTGCGCCCAGGAGTCACATTTCAGTTGTCACACTCCAGACATCACGGGGAATTTTCCGGAGGGGTCAGCGGTCGGAATCGATGGCGGGTTGGGTGGGAAATTTGATTTTTTTGACCAGGTTGGGACCCCACAGGCGCGTGTGTGATCTCCGATCTGACCCGACCCGCAGAGGCTGGTGACCCAATTAAACCAATTATTGGGTTGTTGACAAGACACTTAATAATGCTTTTAACCTTACCTTTTCACTTTAACTACTCGCCTACTGGGTCCACGCCGTTCGGGAAGTACATCTGTCAACCTGAGTCGGGAGTTGAATGGCCATTGCTCCAGCTGATTACTTGACAGCTTCAAATGTACAGTAAAACCTCCCACCTGACTGATCATCACTTTCCTCAGCCACAAGCTGTTTCTCAGTCCATTTCTAGAACAGATTCTGCAGGCTTTCCACTTTCCATTCGCTCTCATCATTGATCTCTACTTCACCTGCCATCTAGTCCATCAACATGGGTGCTCTTTATACTGTCTCACCTTGGTCCTCAGAATCTGACCACGATCAGCCCCAACACCAGCAGCACGAGGCACACCAGCAGCACCATCAACAACACCAACCTTCTCCGCAATCACCCGACAGGGGGCATCAGCACCCGAGCTCATTGCTGCCCGGGAGGCCAGGGATAGCCTCACTATGGCCAGATTTACTTCACTTGATGCTGTACACCCTGGCTGCCACATGATGTTCCAGGTTGACACCAACACCATAGAGCATCCCTACAATGTCCAAACTATTCCTTTCACACTCACCACCATTGCGGGGGGTACCGTTATGTCTCACCATTCACTGTAACTCACTAAGCCACTTCCAAAGGTGCACACAAATCTGTCCAAAAATGGAAAGTATTGAAAATAAAGGTTTCAAAGTTTGACAGCACATTAACAGAAACTTTACATGAATACTGGATAAAAGACCCAAGTGCCTACCCTTGTGAGTTGTTAGTTGGTATGATTTCACTAGGATGACGGGTGGCTAGTGAGATGTGGATGTGTTGATGTAGATAGACAGAGAGGGATGGGTGGAGGTGCAAGGTAAGTTGGTGTGAGTAAGGATTTGCAGGAGTAGGGTAGGGAAGGCAGAGTGATAGTGACGTGATGAGAGGCACAGCAGGGTGAAGGTGACTGTGGCTTTGTACTAATGCTTCGTGATCTAATGAGATCATTGAAAGGTTTGTGGCACTGCACCCAGGTCCTCCTGATGACATCCCTGCTTGTGCCCTCCTCTGCAATGTGCAACCAGGTTGTGTTGGTCTCCTGGGGAGGTCTCTTCCATCCATGGGAAGGGGAGAGGACCTCCCTGCATGCTGCGACTCCCTCCATAAGCTTATAGAGGGAGTCATGGGAGAACCTGGGTGCAGCCCTGCACCTTTGTGCAGTGATTGTCAGTGTTTGCAGCATTTCAATGCTGTAGAACACTGACGGCACAAATGTCAAAATAAAGTTGGCCATGGTCCCTTTAAGGAAACCGGCTGATGACATGTCATGAATGATGTCACCAGATCCACTTTCTCTAATTGGACCTGGAAATGCGCTGGGTGGGCTTAACAAGCCCCAGTAACGTAAGTTCATTTTAGGCAGCGGGATGGAGCCAGCAGCAGGGCCGCGACCCACCACCGACATCGCCCACCCCGGACCCGCCGAGGTAACGAAAATCCCGGCCCAAGTTCCAGTTGTCACACAAGCCCTATAATGTGGCAAATCTCAACTTACAAAAAAGCCTTTGACAAAGTTCCAATCGAAAGGCTTTGAGTTAAACTCAAAGATATGGGGATTCAGGGTAAGACTTGCAAATGAATAAGTAATTGGCTGAAGGGTAGAAACAAAGTGTACTTGTTAGAGGAGTTATGCCGAGTGGGAGAAGTACCAGGTGGGATGTCCCAGGGCTCGGGGTTGGGACCAATGTTCCCTCTAATATTTTTTTTCGTGCGTGGTCCCTTTACTTGGTTGCACGGCCAATTCAAATTTTCGTGCACGTGCAGATTCTTCCCTGCAAAAGCCGGTGAGCAGCCTGCGCGGGACCTCCAGACCGCTGCGCGGCCACGCAGCTTAGCGGGACTGTTGGTTGGGACCACTACTGTTTCTAACTTACATTCAGAAACTCAATACAAATTAGTCAGATTTGCAGATTATACCAAAAGAGGCGGAACAATGGATTCAGAGGAGGAAGCTCAGAAATTACAGAATGAGTTGGGCAGAATATGTAAGTGGGCAGAATGATGGCGGATGGAATTTAATGCACACGGAAGGGAAAAATGGGTAACACCCATACTCCATGAATGGTGTGGAAATAGCTAAGGATGACATAAGAACATAAGAACATAAGAAATAGGAGCAGGAGTAGGCCAATCGGCCCCTCGAGCCTGCTTCGCCATTCAATAAGATCATGGCTGATCTGATCCTAACCGCCAATCCACTATCACATAACCATCTCCTGAATCTAACAGAATTAGACACACGAAATAGGAGCAGGATCAGGCTACACGGCCCCTGGGCCCACTCCGCTACCCACAGGGCCATGTCCGATCCGAACCTAGACTCATGTCCAAATTCCTGCCCGCTCCCCTTAACCCTTAATTCCCTTTACTTCTAGGAAACTGTCTATTTCTGTTTTAAATTTATGTAATGATGTAGCTTCTACAGCTTTTTGGGGCAGCATATTCCATGGACCTACCACCCTCTGAGTGAAGTAGTTCCTCCTCATCTCAGTTTTGAAAGAGCAGCCCCTTATTCTAAGACTATGCCCCCTAGTTCTAGTTTCACCCATCATCGGGAACATCCTCCCTGCATCCACCCGATCCAACCCCTTCACAATCTTATATGTTTCAATAAGATCGCCTCTCATTCTTCTGAACTCCAATGAGTAGAGTCCCAATCTACTCAACCTCTCATCATATGTCCATCCCCTCATCCCCGGGATTAACCGAGTGAACCTTCTTTGTACTGACTCGAGAGCAAGTATGTCCTTTCTTAAGTATGGACACCAAAACTGTACGCAGTATTCCAGGTGCGGTCTCACCAATACCTTGTACAACTGAAGCAATACCTCCCTATTTTTATATTCTATCCCCCTAGCAATGAAAGCCAACATTCCATTGGCCTTCTTAATCACTTGCTGCACCTGCATACTAACCTTTTGAGTTTCGTGCACCAGGACCCCCAGATCCCTTTGTACTTCAGTACTTTCCAGTTGACATTGAAAGAGATCCAGGAGTCTAGGTAGGCTCGATACTAAACATGTCCAACCAACATCGAGGAACAATCAACAAAGCCAATGGAATGTTAAGCTAGATAAAGCCAGAAGAGTAGAACACAAGTCAAGAGTAAGTTGTGATAAAACTGTATAGTGCTCTGGTCAGACCACACCTCGAGTACCATGCCCAGTTCTGCCCACCAAGACACAACGGCAATATCGAGCTCTGGAGGCAGTGCAGTGAAGATCCACAAATCCAGTGTTTGAAGTTAGAGGTCTGATTTTTGAGGAAAGATGGGAGGAATCTGAGCTTATCAGCCTTGAAAGGATGTATCTGATGGGGGATCTTATTATAGTGATATATCTTCTTGGCCGAGGACAATTTAATTAAATGTTTTAACGTGTGACCAACCAGTGACAGTGATCAGCACTCCCCTCCCACACCAATGTCACCTGCTCACAACCCATAACAAGAAAGGGAGGCGGGTACAACTGAAATTAAATACATACATCAGATACAAACCCTATGTTGTGTTCGCAGAAAGAGTATTTAACCTAAAGGAACTGGGGAATTGAAGTGCTTTCTGATAGTTTGAAAATAACTTTAAATATTTCCAATATACAGGGTTACTAAATAGAACTAGTTACTTTGAGCCAAAGAGTAAAGCAGACTAATATGTGCCCCTCTCTATCTCTGTAGCTTCCTCCAGCCCTATAACCTTCCAAGACCTCTGCGTCCCTCCAATACTGGCCTCTTGTGCTTCCTCAATTCCACCATTGGCAGCCGTGCCATCAGCTGCCTAGGCCCTAAGCTCTGTTCTATCATTAAATTAGATCACGGCTGATCTGTATCTTAACTCCAGCTATCCGCCTTGGTTCTGTAACCCTTAATACGCTCGCCTAACAAAAATCTATCTTCCTCAGTTTTGAAATTTTCAATTGACCAGGATTTCCACTACCATTTGTGTGAAGAAGTGCTTCCTGACATCACTTCCGATCAGTGGAAACAGCAGAGGCAGGAGACTTCATCCCACCAGCCTGGACTGGATTTGAACTAAGGCCTCAGAGGTGTAAAGAAAGTGCTCTGAAGCAGCGCCCCACCCAGTGCCAACTGTAGACTTCCATTTTTAGGAGCCTGACTGAGCTGGGTTTTTAGGTAATAACATGGCATGATCACCTCAGTTGAGTAAGTGTTCATCAGTAGGCACTTGATGCATTAATTAAAGGACATCTCCATCCTGATTATAACTGCGGATGAACTGAAAATCGCTCTACATCATAGCCCATTTTTGTCATGTCTACCTCAACAAGCTGCCAGTGCTATAAACACTGTGCAGAACTCAGCAGTGTATTTTTATAAACATATTTTTCCTTTTTTCTCATGGGCTGTCACCTTGACACATGTTTGTGATGCAGAGGTGTGGAAGCGAGAGAGAGAACTGGTTTTAGGAGATTGATGCCATTGCAATTATGTAATCAGCTGACTTGATTGGCCATTGGCGGCCGTGCCTTCAGCCGTCTAGGCCCCGAGCTCTGGAAATCCCTGCCTAAACCTCTCCACCTCTCTGGTGCGATGATCAGCCCTGGTAGCTTGACGACGGTTAGAGCCCCCACTATTAGTACAGTTGATGTACAGAAGTATAACAATGAAAGCAAATTATACACTGACGGTAACACATTTACATTCTTTAATGATTCTATTAATGTTCTTGTGCCTAGAGGTATACATGAATGAATAGATTTATCAGATAATTATCTGTATTTTTCAAGATGTCAGTTGACATCTATTATAATCTTGTAAGGTTTGAGCAGACTCACCCAAAATAACTATTTGGTTAAATAAAATGAATTGTTCTAGATTGTCAGAAATGTTTCCCGTTAGAACAATTTAACTTGTGGAGCTGGGCGTTTGTATAAATGACAGCCTGCCACCTGTGGAGCCGTGGGGTTAAATATAACAAACTGGCATTTATACAGCGCCTTCACATCCTCAGGACATCCCAAAGCACATTACAGCCAATTAAGTACTTTTGAAGTGTAGTCACTGTTGTAATGTAGGAAACGCGGCAGCCAATTTGCACACAGCAAGGTCCCACAAACAGCAATGTGATAATGACCAGATAATCTGTTTTTAGTGATGTTGGTTGAGGGATAAATATTGGCCAGAACACCGGGGGAGAACTCACCTACACTTCTTCAAAATAGTGCCATGGAATCTTTTACATCCACCTGAGAGAGCAGACACTGCCTCTTTAACGTCTCATCCGAAAGACGGCACCTCCGACAGCGCAGCACTCCCTCAGCGCTGCACTGGAGTGTCTGCTTAGATTTTGTGCCAAAGTCTCTGGACTGGGACTTGAACCCACAACCTTCTGACGCAGGGGCGAGAGAGTGCTACCCACTGAGCCACTGGCTGACACCTAAAATATAAGCCCCAGGACCAAGCGATGAAAGTACCTCCTTTTCTGACGGCCCATTCTTAGCGTAGTTACAGTGGATTTGCGTTCACAGCACACGACTGTACATAAAGCTCGATGGAAATGTTGAATGGTGCTCCTGTCAGTTTGCTTTATTGTGTGACTGCCGTGACAGTGAGTCGGCAGCTGTCTGCTTCAGACCGGCACTAAATGAACAGCTGTACGATTTTCATTATTACAGGTGACTAGCTGAGCTGCTTTTTTTTACCTTGCTCAATATGACAAAAGCACTCCGGGTAAGAGCAGGTTCCTTGCATGTGCTTCTAAAGCTCAGTGTCTCTACTTACACGGGAGCTGCCGTTCCTTTGAATGGATGTGCAGATGTTTTGGCCAGGTCGGAATTTAATACTCAATTTCCTCCAAAGTGAAATCAATAGTGTGAGGGGGGGGGGGGGGACGGGGAGGGGAGGGGAAACAGCTGGCTTTTCTTTTTAACCTACACAACATCTTTTCTTGATGAGGAAGTATTAGCTAGAGCTGCAAATGTGGCTTCCCCCCTCCCCCCACCACAAATATTGCTTGCACAATGAGTAAATCATGTTGTCTGTCACTCTGCATTAAGATGCACTTCTGTGTTTGATTTGGCAAACATGCCCTCATCCCCCACCCCATACCTCCCCCCCCCCCCCCCCCCACCCCCAAAATAAACACTGACCTCCCAGCCTTACTTTCGGGAAATTACATATTAAAAAAAAACTCCTCCACCTCACCATGACCCAGATTTTATTTTTATTCTCCCTTGTAAAAAAAAATAATTTTTCTTTCCCCTTCTGGTTTCCTTTGCCTGTGCGCACCCCTGGCTGACCCAGGGGGCAGATGTGTCACATCCTTTATCTTCACCCAGAGCTCGCTTTTTTTTTTAGTCACTTCTGAGCTTTGTTGCCAGTGAATGCTTCGTGCAGTAGTAAGTGGCTGTCAGGTCGACTATGCCTCCATTCAGGATGCTGAGTGATAGTTATTGGCCCCTGTAATGGAACTCAATTCAAACAGCAAATAAGCTTTGAACCAGTGGACTGGATACAGCAAGATGTCAGCAATTTAGTATGCATCAGCTCACTGAAGAGCATGTTTATTCTCTCGCACACACTGGAGCAATCAGAGGAACAAAGTGGGTGTAATTGGATTGAAATTACCTAAAATCACATTGCGATTTACAAGCAAACTTCCTTACTTGTGAGCATTATATTTGCTATTGTTTGGGGAATGATACGGTGCATTGCAACATGAAAGAAAGTGCCTGACGTGGGATATTCCCCCCTCCATCTCCCTATTAAGAATTACTGGGTGGGGAAATTACAGCAAACGAAAGGGAAGTACAGCTGTGCGATATCATTGATGAAGCAAAAAAGCTGTCTGAAAATAATAAACGGTTCTGGCCTTTGTTAAGTCATGCTTAAATATAGAATTCATTACATAGCATAAAAAAGAATAAGTACAAATGAAAATCGGTGGTTAAAATTTGCTTCCTTAAATTAGAGGGTGAGGTTAAGAAAAATATTATTTTGTTTATAACCACAAGTGTGAAATGTGACCGTTAACTCCGTGGCGACTGAATGTAACTTTGGCTAACAACGCAACTCATGTTGGGGGTGGGGGGGGGGGCGGTGAGGGGTCGCCAGGTTTGATTCTCAATCTGTGCAGAATTAGCTTAACCCAACTGCGTTGGCAGTCGGGAATTGGCTCCAGTGACCCCCAGGCTAGACAGGAGGGAAAAAAAAATCAGCCATGGGACTCATGGGTCGCCAACTTTGGTTGGACGTATTCTGGAGGTTTCATCACATGACCTCCCACTTCCAACCGCCCCATCCGGTCAAACAGCCTTTCCCCTCCATCGCCAATATTTTTGTAACTACTAAACAAAAGTGTTTGAAGAAAGTGGGAAAAAACACAATTTTTTTTTAATGCCCCTTACTCCCGGATGTTGCTCACAACAGTGTCCGGGAGATTAATCTTTAATTCCTGGGGACTCCAGCACAACCCCGGAGGGTTGGCAACCCCTAGCGCCACTTCTGACCCAGTGACAGCTCCTGGAGGATGTAGGTGTGTGAATGCCATATGGGGACTGGACTGGACCGCCCTGGCCAGTGGTCCCAATGGGCCAAATACCCTCCTGATATTCACTACCAAGGCGCTGGCATGAAGGATGCCCATCTGGGTGAGGCAGCAGAGGGTTCTGGGGTCCTCCTAGCACCTCGACAGCCCCTTTGGCAGAGATGGGGGGGGACAATTCAAGTACACGTTCGAGCCAATGAGATGATAAAACCGAGGCCTGTAAAGCAGTCTTAGATGTTCCTCTTTATACGAGGACTGTTATAGAAGGGGAAGCTGTTGTCTTGCAGACTGAAGTAAAGCCCTAGAAATGCAAGGAATCGATCCTGACGCAGTGACTTGTTTGACAGGATTGTGGATTGTAGAATGGGGCACAGAGGCAATGTGACCCGGGAGTGGAGTCTCATAATTCAGGGGCTTGTTTACCTTCTTGAGGGATGGGCCCGTACAGCACCTGACCTCTAAATTTGGCAAGTTTGCAATTTAGAGTCCTGTCATTTCTCAACCAGGCTTCTGTATGAAGCACTATCGGCAGGCTGCTGGTAAACCAATTAATTCCTGGTTGGCTAACACATGCACCTCTGCCGAAGACGTTGACTAGGGTATTGACCTCAGAACATCAGAACCTCCTGGTACTCACCCAAATGGGCACTTTTCATGTCTGTGCTTCAGCAGTGAATGCCTGCAGGATATTTGGCGTGTGGAGTGGAGACGGTGGGGGGCGGCGGGGGGGGGGTGGTTGGGGGGGGGTGGAATCATTGGCCAGCCCAACCCTGTCCTCACACAAATTCCAGCATTCTCCCAGGTGTCAGCCTTAGCTCAGTGGTAGCAGTCTTGCACCTGAAGCAAAGGCCATGGGTTCACTTCAGCACCGAATCCAGGCCAACACTTCAGTGCAGTACCGAGGGAGTGCTACACTGTTGGAGATGCTGCCTTTTGGAAGAGATGTAAACCCTGGCCAATATTTATCCTTCAACCAACACCACCAAAGTAGATTATGCAGTCATTTATCTCATTGCTGTTTGTGGGACCATGCCGTGTGCAAATTGGCTGCCGCATTTCATACATTACAAGAGTGACTACACATCAAAAGTACATAATTGCCTGTGAATCACTTTGGCTTTTGCCTGAGGTCATAAAAGGTGCTATGTAAACACAAGTCCTTTCTTTATCTGCCTGCCAGCTGACAACACAGAGAGTAGATAATGACTGGCACCTGTCACAGCCAAGGTTAAATCGGGAGAAAGTGGTGGTAATAATCCAATTGCACAAAAGACTCTGCAAAATAACCTGAAATTTCAAATGCTATAATACTGAAGTAAAATGCTATTGTTGGTCCAGCCCTAGCGTAGTAAAGAAAGTTGCTTTTGGTACCAGTTCTACATCAGTTTTCAACTCATCAATGAGTTGCCCTTGACTTTGAGCATGTGTGTGATTGCTTTACTTGGTTCTTGGTACAAGCCAGCGTGAAGTGGACTGTGCTGGGCCTACAATGAGACAATTCCAGTCAATGAAAAATTGTGGAAGTAACTTCAGCTGTGGCAAAGAACGTGTGTATTTATCAATGATATCCATTGCTCCCTTACAGCAGTTATATGCGGCCCAACTTGCTGCGATGCAGGTGTCTCCTGGAGCCAAGTTACACGGCATGTCGCAGGCCAGCCTAAGCAACACTCTATCACCCAACAACATCCCGACAGAGAAAAGCAGAAACACCCCTCCACCCAAAAGCAAGGTACTGTGACAATCTTCCGAGTTATATTGACTTTCATTTAATTGTGTTTGTTCAGAATTGTTAAAGGGATTTTTTTTTAACTCTGCCCTATTCATAGAAACATAGAAGACAGGAGCAGGAGTAGGCCATTTGGCCCCTCGAGTAATGAGATCATGGCTGATCATCCAAATTTAGTACCCTGTCCCTGCTTTCTCCCCATATCCCTTGATCCCTTTAGCTTTAAGAAATATATCTAACTCCTTCTTGAATATATTTAATGAATTGGCCTCAACTGCCTTCTGTGGTAGAGAATTCCACAGGTTCACCACTCTCTGGGTGAAGAAATTCCTCCTCATCTCAGTCCTAAATGGCTTACCCCTTATCCTTAGGCTGCGACCCCTGGTTCTGGACTCTCCCACCATCGGGAACATCCTTCCTGCATCTAGTCTGTCTAGGCCTGTTAGAATTTTATAAGTTTCACTGAGATCCCCTCTCATTCTTCTAAACTCCAGGAAATATAAGCCCAATTGACCCAATCTCTGCTTATACGTCATTCTTGCCATCCCAGGTATCAGTCTGGTGAATCTTCGCTGCAATCCCTCCATGGCAAGAACATCCTTCCTCAGATAAGGCAACCAAAACTGCACACAATACTCAAGGTGTGGTCTCACCAAGGCCCTGTACAACTGCAGCAAGACATCCTTGCTCCTGTACTCGAATCCTCTCGCTATGAAGGCCAACATACCATTTGTCTTCTTAACCGCCTGCTGCACCTGCATGCTTACCTTCAGCGATTGGTGCACAAGGACACCCAGGTCTTGTTGCACTTCCACTTCTCCCAATCTATTGCCATTCAGATAATAATCTGCCTTCCTGTTTTTGCCACCAAAGTGGATAACCTCGCATTTATCCACATTATACTGCATCTGCCATGCATCTGCCCAATCACCCAACCTGTCCAAATCATACTGGAGTTTCTCTGCATCTTCCTCACAGCACACACGCCCACCCAGCTTTGTGTCATCTGCAAACTTGAAGATATTACATCTGGTTCCCTCGTCTAGATCATTAATATATATTGTGAATAGCTGGGGTCCTAGCACTGATCCCTGCGGTACCCCACTAGTCACTGCCTGCCACTCGGAAAAAGACCCGTTTATTCCAACTCTCTGCTTCCTGTCTGCCAACCAGTCCTCTATCCAAGTCAGTACCTTACCCCCCATCCCATGTCCTTTAACTGTGCATGCTAATCTCTTATGCGGGACCTTATCAAAAGCCTTCTGAAAGTCCAAATCCACCACATCCACTGGTTCTCCCTTATCTATTCTACCAGTTACATCCTCAAAAAATTCCAGTACATTAGTCAAGCACGATTTACCTTTTGTAAATCCATGTTGACTTTGACCAATCCTGTCACTGTTTTCCAAGTGCTCTGCTATTACATCTTTTTAATGGACTCTAGCATTTTCCCACTACCGATGTCAGGCTTACTGGTCTATAATTCCCCATTTTCTCTCTACCACCCTTTTAAAATAGTGGGGTTACATTAGCTACCCTCCAATCCATGGGAACGGTGCCCGAGTTTATAGAATTTTGGAAGATGACCAGCAATGCATCTACTATTTCTAGGGCCACTTCCTTAAGTACCCTAGGATGTAGATTATCAGACCCTGGGGATTTATCGGCCTTCAATCCCATCAATTTCCCTAACACCATTTCCCTACAAACACTGATTTCATTCAGTTCCTCCCTCTCATTAGACCCCATGTTCCCCGACATCTCTGGGAGGTTATTTGTGTCCTCTTTTGTGAAGACAGAACCATAGTATGTATTTAATTGGTCAGCCATTTCTTTTTTCCGCATTATAAATTCCCCTGATTCTGACTGCAAGGGACCTACGCTTGACTTCACCAATCTTTTTCTCTTCCCATATCTATAGAAGCTTTTACAGTCAGTTTTTATGTTCCCTGCAAGCTTACACTCATACTCTATTTTCCCCCTCTTAATTAATCTCTTTGTCCTCCTTTGCTGAATCCCAAACTGCTCCCAATCCTCAGGTTTGCTGCTTTTTCTGGCCAATTTATATGTGCTCTCCTTGGATATTATGCTTTCCCTAATTTCCCTTGTTAGCTACGGTTGAGTCACCTTTTTTGTTTTATTTTTATGCCAAACAGGGATGAACAAATTCTGTAGTTCATCCATGCGATCTTTAAATGTTTGCCATTGCCTATCCACCGTCAACCCTTTAAGTAACATTCCCCACTCCATCCTACCCAACTCGCACCTCATACCATCGTAGTTTCTTTTATTTAAATTCAGGACCCTAGTCTCTGAGTCAACTACTTCACTCTCCATCTTAATGAAGAATTCGATCATATTATGATCGCTCCTCCCCAAGGGGCCTCGCACAACAAGATTGCTAATTAATCCTTTCTCATTACATAATACCCAGTCTAAGATGGCCTGATTTCTAGTTGGTTCTTCGACATATTGGTCCAGGAAACCATCCCGTATACACTCTAGGAATTCCTCCTCCACAGTATTGTTTCTAATTTGATTAGCCCAATCTATATGTAGATTAAAGTCACCCATGATAACTGCTGTGCCCTTATTGCACGCGTCTCTAATTTCCTGTTTAATGCCATCCCCAACCTCAGCATTACTGTTTGGGGGTCTGTATACAACTCCCACTAACTTTTTCTGCCCCTTAGTATTTCTTAGCACTACCCATACAGATTCCACATCATCAGAGCTAATATCCTTCCTTACTATTGTGTTAATCTCCTCTTTAACCAGCAATGCTACCCCACCTCCCTTTCCTTTTTGCCTGTCCTTCCTGAATATTGAATACCCTTGGATGTTGAATTCCCAGCCTTGGTCACCCTGGAGCCATGTCTCCGTAATCCCATTTATATCATATCCGTTTACATCTATTTGCGCAGCTAATTCATCCACCTTATTACGAATGCTCCTTGCATTAAGACACAAAGCGTCAGGTTTGTTCTTTTAACACTCTTAGTCCTTTTAGAGTTATTATTATTTACTGTGGCCCTGTTTGATTTACACCCTTGATTTCTCTGCCTTCCACTTTTGCTTTTCTCCTTCCTGTCTTTTGCTTCTATCCTTGCTTCCCTTTCCTCTGTCTCCCTGTACAGGTTCCCAACCCCCTGCCATTTTAGTTTAAACCTCCCCAACAGCACTAGCAAACACTCCCCCTCGGACATTGGTCCCGGTCCTGTCCAGGTGCAAACCGTCCAGTTTGTACTGGTCCCACCTCCCCCAGGACCGGTTCCAATGTCCCAGGAATTTGAATCCCTCCCCCTTACAGCATTCCTCTAGCCACATATTCATCTGAAATATTCTTCTATTTCTACTCTGACTAGCACGTGGCACTGGTAGCAATCCTGAGATTACTACCTTTGAGGTCCTATTTTTTAATTTACCTCCGAACTCCCTATATTCAGCTTTTAGGACCTGATCCCGTTTTTTACCTATATCATTGGTACCTATATGCACCATGACAACTGGCTGTTCACCCTCCCCCTCCAGAATGCCCTGCAGCCACTCCGAGACATCCTTGACCCTTGCACCAGGGAGGCAACATACCATCCTGGAGTCTCGTTTGCGGCCGCAGAAGCGCCTGTCTATTCCCCTTACAATAGAATCCCCTATCACTATAGCTCTCCCGCTCTTTTTCCTCCCGTTCTGTGCAGCAGAACCATCCATGGTGCCAGGAAGTTGGCTACTGCTGCCTTCCCCCGATAAGCCATCTCCCCCAACAATATCCAAAGCGGTATATCTGTTTGCGAGGGGGATGGCCACAGGGGACCCCTGCACTACCTGCCTGCACCTACTACTCTGCCTGGTGGTCACCCATTCCCTTCCTGCCTGTGCAGCCTTTACCTGCGGTGTGACCAACTCCCTAAACATGCTATCCACGACGTCCTCACCATCGCGAAAGCTCTAGTATGTATCCATTTGCAGCTCCAGCGCCGCAATGCGGTCTGTCAATAGCTGCAGCTGGATACACTTCCCGCACACATGGTCGTCAGGGACACAGGAAGTATCCCTGATTTCCCACATGGTGCAGCAAGAGCATGCCACGTGGCTGAGCTGTCCTGCCATGAATTGCTCTTCAATTAATTCAAATTAAATTAAATCAAATCAATACCACTAATTACACTACAATTAAATGATATACTCAAGGGCCCTTGTTTACTAGCACTCCCCGCTACAAACAGAGACCTTAGAAACTATAAACCACAAAAAGTTTGGAATAAAGCGAGAAAGAGAGAAATACTCACCAACCAATCACTTACCTGCTTTCTGGTGATGTCACACTTCGATTACTTTTTACTTCTTTACAATCACTGGTCCGTTGTAGCCCCCGCTCACCTTTAAATCTCCCGCGGTTTGGTGCTCTCCAGCCGCTCTCGCTCACCTTTGCAATCTCCCGAGGTTTGGTGCTCTCCAGCCGCTCTCGCTCACCTTTAAATCTCCCGCGGTTTGGTGCTCTCCAGCCGCTCTCGCTCACCTTTGCAATCTCCCGAGGTTTGGTGCTCTCCAGCCGCTCTCGCCCACTTTTGAAATCTCCCGAGGTTTGGCGCTCTCCAGCCGCTCTCGCTCACCTTTAAATCTCCCGAGGTTTGGCGCTCTCCAGCCGCTCTCGCTCACCTTTGAAATCTCCCGAGGTTTGGTGCTCTCTAGCCGCTCTCGCTCACCTTTGCAATCTCCCGAGGTTTGGCGCTCTCCAGCCGCTCTCGCCCACTTTTGAAATCTCCCGAGGTTTGGCGCTCTCCAGCCGCTCTCGCTCACCTTTAAATCTCCCGCGGTTTGGCGCTCTCCAGCCACTCTCGCTCACCTGTGAAATCCCCCGAGGTTTGGCGCTCTCCAGTCACTCTCGCTCACCTGTGAAATCCCCCGAGGTTTGGCACTCTCCACTCGCTCTCGCTCACCTTTGAAATCTCCCGCGGTTTGGCGCTCTCCAGTCACTCTCGCTCACCTTTGCAATCTCACGAGGTTTGGCGCTTTCCAGCCGCTCTCGCTCACCTTTGCAATCTCCCGAGGTTTGGCGCTCTCCAGTCACTCTCGCTCACCTTTGCAATCTCCCGAGGTTTGGCGCTCTCCAGTCACTCTCGCTCACCTGTGAAATCCCCCAAGGTTTGGCGGTCTCCACTCGCTCTCGCTCACCTGTGAAATCTCCCGCGGTTTGGCGCTCTCCAGCCGCTCTCGCTCACCTTTAAATCTCCCGCGGTTTGGCGATCTCCAGTCACTCTCGCTCACCTGTGAAATCCCCCGAGGTTTGGCGCTCTCCAGACTCTCTCACTCACCTTTGAAATCCCCCGAGGTTTGGCGCTCTCCAGTCACTCTCGCTCACCTGTGAAATCTCCCGAGGTTTGGCGCTCTCCAGCCACTCTCGCTCACCTGTGAAATCCCCCGAGGTTTGGCGCTCTCCAGTAACTCTCGCTCACCTTTGCAATCTCCCGAGGTTTGGCGCTCTCCAGTCACTCTCGCTCACCTGTGAAATCCACCGAGGTTTGGTGCTCTCCACTCGCTCTCGCTCACCTTTGCAATCTCCCGAGGTTTGGTGCTCTCCAGCCGCTCTCGCTCACCTTTGCAATCTCCCGAGGTTTGGCGATCTCCAGCCGCTCTCGCTCACCTTTGCAATCTCCCGAGGTTTGGCGCTCTCCAGTCACTCTCGCTCACCTTTGAAATCCCCAGAGGTTTGGTGCTCTCCACTCGCTCTCGCTCACCTTTGCAATCTCCCGAGGTTTGGCGATCTCCAGCCGCTCTCGCTCACCTTTGCAATCTCCCGAGCTTTGGCGCTCTCCAGCCGCTCTCGCTCACCTTTAAATCTCCCGAGGTTTGGCGCTCTCCAGTCACTCTCGCTCACCTGTGAAATCTCCCGAGGTTTGGCGCTCTCCAGTCACTGTCGCTCACCTTTGCAATCTCCCGAGGTTTGGTGCTCTCCAGTCACTCTCGCTCACCTGTGAAATCCCCCGAGGTTTGGCGCTCTCCACTCGCTCTCGCTCACCTGTGAAATCTCCCGAGGTTTGGCGCTCTCCAGTCACTCTCGCTCATCTGTGAAATCCCCCGAGGTTTGGCGCTCTCCAGTCACTCTCGCTCACCTGTGAAATCCCCCGAGGTTTGGCGCTCTCCAGTCACTCTCGCTCACCTTTGAAATCCCCCGAGGCTTGGTACTCTCCACTTGCTCTCGCTCACCTTTGCAATCTCCCAAGGTTTGGCGATCTCCAGCCGCTCTCGCTCACCTTTGAAATCTCCCGAGGTTTGGCGATCTCCAGCCGCTCTCGCTCACCTTTGCAATCTCCCGAGGTTTGGCGATCTCCAGCCGCTCTCGCTCACCTTTGAAATCTCCCGAGGTTTGGCAATCTCCAGCCGCTCTCGCTCACCTTTGAAATCTCCCGAGGTTTGGCAAGCTATAGGGAGAAATCTTATTCAAAATCTGTGGGGTGGGAGGGTGAGAGGAATGACGTCAATGGGAAAACTTCTAAAGGTGGAAGCTGCTTGCTTTTGCTGTCAACGTAAGCATGAATTTCATTACTTGCTTTACTTATCTGTCTTTCTGAAGAAACATTAAACTGAGGCTCCCTCTGCCTGTTCAGGTGAATGAGCAAGATCCCATGGCACTATTCGAAGGAGAGTAGGTGTTCCCCTGGCTAACATCACTCCTCAACCAACAGCAGCAAAACTGATCAGTGGGCCATTCAGCTCATTTGCTGTTTGTGGGACCTTGCTGTGCGTAAATTGGCTGCCTTGTTTGCCTACGAAACAACAGTGACTGCACTATAAATAACAACAGAAAATGCTGGAAAAACTCAGCAGGCCAGGGCAGCATCCGTGGAGAGAGAAACAGAGTTAACGTTTCAGGTCGATGACCTTTCGTCAGAACTGGAAAAAAGCAGGAAATGGAAAGCAGGTTTAGGGGCTGGGAAAAGGGGGAGGAAAAGGGGGTGACTGCACTATAGTGGGTTATTCTGAAGACGTGAAAGGCACTATGTAAATGTCAGTTCTTTTTTCTTTGAAGAGTCCAGGAAAGGTCAAGCAGTTTGGGATTTGCTATTTATCGAAAAAATAAAAAATCGGAACTCTTTAAAAGAAAGCTGTGTTACATTAAAAAGGAATATTAGTATCATTATTTAGCTTTGAATAGCTTTAGCCTGTTGTCTGTTCTCGGAGGTAAAAGCATCTTGGGAGAAGATTAACTCTGGTAATTATATGTCAGTGGAGGACTTCCTCTGATCATTATTTCTAGTGAAATCATTAATTCATCTTTTCGAACACATTTATCGGGGGTAAACTTATCCTAACCCGTCCGGCAGTGAACTGACGGAATCGGAATGGCCGCCCGACTTACACCCCACACGATTTTACTTTCCATAAAAGACAACGGAAACATAGAAGATAGGAGCAGGAGTAGGCCATTCGGCCCCTCGAGCCTGCTCCGCCATTCAATTTGATCATGGCTGATCATCCAAATTCAGTACCCTGTCCCTGCTTTTTCCCCATATCCCTTGATCCCTTTAGCCTTAAGAAATATATCTAACTCCTTCTTGAATATATTTAATGAATTGGCCTCAACTGCCTTCTGTGGTAGAGAATTCCACAGGTTCACCACTCTCTGGGTGAAGAAATTCCTCCTCATCTCTGTCCTAAATGGCTTAACCCTTATCTTTAGACTGTGACCCCCTGTTTCTGGACTCCCCTGCCATCGGGAACATCCTTCCTGCATCTAGTCTGTCCAGTCCTGTTAGAATTTTATAAGTTTCAATGAGATTCCCTCTCATTCTTCTAAACTCCAGCGAGTATAAGCCCAATCGACCCAATCTCTCCTCATACGTCATTCCTGCCATCCCAGGTATCAGCCTGGTGAATCTTCGCTGCACTCCTTCCATGGCAAGAACATCCTTCCTCAGATAAGGCGACCAAAACTGCACACAATACTCAAGGTGTGGTCTCACCAAGGCCCTGTACAACTGCAGCAAGACATCCTTGTTCCTGTACTCGAGTCCTCTCGCTACGAAGGCCAACATACCATTTGCCTTCTTGGAACCTAGAATGGGACAGAGTGTCAAATGGGTGGCTGATTCGATCCCATCACCCCCCACTGGGCAGGTTACGATAAAATTACTCCCATCGTTTTGTTAGAGATAGCATCATGGGAAATCTTCCCGCTCCGTTTACGATGCCACCAACACATAGCGACCAGAGGAACAGGCCGTGCCCCCTCCCCAGATGTTTGAAGCCCAGCTGCATACCAACAGCACAAAATTTAGGATTTATTTCTTATCCGTATATTTTTCACCTCATTTCTGTCATTAACTCACCCAGCCTTTTCACGTTGGTGGGCATTGAGCAGCTTGTGAGTGTAGCTTACTTAGTAGACCATGGATTGGCTATGGTATTCTGAGCTGCTGTTGCTCTATTGACGATGAACAGTAGTAGGCAGTGTCAATGGGTCAAATCAGATAAGATGTTCATTCTATAGCTCTGCTTAACAACGTGACTGAAAACTGACTTTGTACTTTTGACTGTTGTCAAAATATGTGGACACCACCTTTCCAGCAAGGCCACACTGATTTACCGGCTCCAGCAACAATCTTCAGTCTAGAACTATTCTCCTATTAAAATATTTATTGTACTTTGTATATCGCAACATTTGACCCCCAACGGATGTGCCGGTAGTTATCTAAGTGCTCTTCCATTGTTATCTTTTAGTATTTATTTATTTTTTGTGTGAGGAATGCTGTTACTGGGAAAATTAAATATTTTTCTACCTGTTGTTCCCCTACTGTCGGTCTCAAAGACTCAGATCAAGTGCAGCAGAGGTCAAGGCAAAGTGTCCAGTAAAGCTCCCTGTGAGCTGCATCTGAACCTCATCGCCTGACACTGCTCACCATCACATTGCTGTTTGTGGGAGCTTGCTGTGCGCAGATTGGCTGCCACGTTTCCTACATTACAACAGTGACTGCACTTCAAAAGTACTTCATTGGCTGTACAGCGCTTTAGGTCGTCCTGAGGTCGTGAAGGCGCTATAGAAATGCAGGTCTTTCTTTATTTTAAAACTGCCCTCTGATGCACTGTTTTGGAATTTCCTTTTCCCCACACCAGTGGTCCCTCTGAATGAGATTGCAAATTTGTGTTGAGCAATAGAGGTGAAGACTTGCATGTATATACTGTTATAATACAGGGAAACGCAGCAGCCAATTTACACAGAGCAAGATCCCACAAACAACAATGTAATTATGACCTTTTAATCAGTTTTAGTGATGTTGGTTGAGGGATGAATATTGGCCAGGACACCGGGGAGAACTCCCCAGCTCTTTTCCAAATAACAGCATGGGATCTTTTATGTCCACCCGAGAGGGCAGACTGGGCCTCAGTTTAACATCTCATCCAAAAGACAGCACCTCCAAAAATGCAGCACTCCCACAGTACTGAACTGACGTATCGGCTTAGATTGTGTGTGTTCTCTGGAGTGAGACTTGAACCCATAACCTTCTGACTCAGAGGCAAGTGTGGTATCACTGAACCACTGGCTGACAAGACTGACCAATGAACTTTTTTTTTGCTGTAAATATATATACACTAGATATCGTGTTCAGACCACATCTGATTTTGGACCCTCCAGAGAGAATTGATTTTTATTCCATCTTTTATTCCATCAGCCTGAGCTGTATGCAAGCTTTGGTTCCAGGCGTGAGGGGACAAGGGATTCTCCTGAGGACTGGGGATGGTCATTTTTTTAATTAAAATGTTTTATGTCATTATCTGTCACGCACACCCCTCCCACACAACTGTTATTCCTGAGCCAAGAGGGCAGACGGGCAACTTGTTCCAAGTCCTCTGCCGATGCTGTCACCCAAACCTCTGCTGCCCGTATCCTAACTCGCACCAAGTCCCGTTCATCCATCACCCCTGTGCTCGCTGACCTACATTGTTTCCCGGTCCACCAACGCCTCAGTTTTAAAATACTCACCCTTGTATTCAAATCCCTCCATGGCCTCCTCGCCCCTCCCTATCTTTGTAACCTCCTCCAGCCCTACAACCCTCTGAGAACTCTGCCTTCCTCCAACTCGGGCCTCTTGTGCATCCCCCACGTCCTTCACTTCACCATTGGCGCTCGTCTCGGCCCTAAACTCCGGAATTCTCTCCCAAAGCTCATCGCCTCTCCACCTCTCTCTCCTCCTTTTAAGACGCTCCTTAAAACCTACCTTTGTGACCAAGCTCCTGTCCTACTGTCTCATCTTTTGACTCGGCGTCGATGTCTGTCTGATTGATACTCCTGTGAAGAGCCGTGGGACGTTTTACTACACGAAAGGCGTTATATAAGTGCAAGTTGTTGTTGTTGAATGTGCCACTAACATGAGCTTGGAGGGGGCGCCTGGCTGACCTGCCTGCTGATTTCTCCCTGACAGCACGGCCGAGGTTGGGGACCCGTGACGTCTGGCACTGTGACGTGATCAGATTGACTACTCCACCACACGCATTGCCCAAGGGGATCAAACTGTTATAGTCCCTTCAAATTATGTTAATTTATTAATGACGGGCCCTTCTTCTCTGTAAAACTGTATTAAAGTCATAAGTGAGGAGCACTGTTTGTAGTTAACGATATGTGGAGCTCATTGTTTTTGTAGTTTTTGAAGGAACTTGAAAATTTGTCAGCATGAATGAACTGTGATGCCACACATTGATTCCATTGAGCATCCCTGCTGGGCGCAGGTCAGAGTTCAGTTTCAATAGAGGAGAAAATATAATTTGAAGATTGACAGTAGATGAGATACATGCTGTGCTGCATTGATTTTTATCTGGAAAGATGAAATATGTATAGAATAGTCTTAGAAGTTCTTGAAACATGTCTCTGGATATCATAGAAAAAAAACCAACTTTTTTTTATATAGCACTTTTAATGTAGAAATACGCCCCAGGGTGCTTCACAGGGGCGATTATCAAACAACATTTGACCACGTAAGGAGATATTAGGACAGGTGAGCAAAAGCTTGGTGAAAGAGCTGGGTTTTAAGGGGCGTCTTAAAGGAGGAAAGAGGCGGAGAGGTTTAGGGAGGGAATTCCAAAGCTTAGGGCCTTGGCAGCTGAAGGCGGATGGAATGGGAGGAGCGCCAAGATCATGGAGGCTTGTAGGGATGGAGGAGGTTACAGGCTTAGAATATTAGGGTCATAGGAACGGGAGGCCACTCAGCTCTTCGAGTCTGCTCCTCCATTCAATTAGTTCATGGCTGATCTGTACCTTGAACCTCATTTACCTGCGCTAGCTCCATAACCTCTCGATACCTTTACCAAACAAAAATCTATAGATTTCAATCTTGAAAGCTCCAATTGTCCCAGAAACCACAGGCTTTTGGGGGAGAGAACCCTAGATTTCCACTACATGGGTCCCATGGCAAGGAGATCTGATGACTAACAAATAAAAGTGGAATCTATGCAGTAGGCAAAGGGCTGGCTTGCCCTTCAAATATAGTCTCTTTCAAACAGCGTAGAATTCTGACAATTACTGTAGATTCACTCACTTATGTCAATGTTACTAGGAATGGATAAGTCTTGGGTTATATTAGAGCATCTTAAGGATCTGAGGCCGCAGGGGCCAGCTATGGTTGTTTGTTTCTTTTCTCTAGATGCCGAGAGACTATTGGAAATGATTTAAGGCCTAAGGCCTTCTGATCTGACACGCAGGTGACCCTTAGAGGCTCTCTATGACCCTCATCACAAAAACAACAATTTGACGTGAATGACCTTTCGCCCGTCTGCAAGAACATGCAAGGGCTTCCTCACCACATGTCTTTCTGAAGGCAGCTTCTACGCTCAAAGGAAGGACTTTATGTTTGGTTTAAAGTTTAAAGTCATATTCCATAGAAAATGATGGAAAAGCCAGGCGTTGGAAAAGTGTGTCCTTTTCTCTTCAGGACCTCGTACGATAAAAGCTGCTCAATTGAAAATTTCAAAAACTGAGATTGATCAGACTTTTTGTTCGGCAAAGGGTATTAAACATCAGGGAACCAAGGCGGGTAAGGTAAGTGGAGTTAAGATACAGAACAGCCATTGAATGGTGGAAGAGGCTCGAGGGGCTGAGTGGCCTGCTCCTGTTTTTTCATGTTCCTATGGTACGAAGTGCTCGACTTCCCAGGTTCCTTGCCGAGTTCACAAGGCAGCGGGACAGTCTCTGTGTAAGAACACAAGTGTTGTTTTGAGTCGCAGCCCCCCGCCCTGCATGAACTAATTGTCGTCTTATTAATCAGTCCAGGAGTGTGTGGGCGCAGCTGCGAGGCAAGTATTATCTGATTCAGCCGGCCTGTCATGTGAACGTCCGATCTTAATTTGATGCAATTATTTCATCAACGGGATGATATCAGCAGCCTGATTAATTTATAAAGCATGTTTTTGCAACTGAATGTACCTCTTTGATTCTCATTATGTGCGCTGATCGTGGCAGAATGAGTATTTATGAAGAAGACTGCCAAATCCTCTTGTTTATTGGTTTTTTGGAGCCATGAGCCACGGCATTTAATAAATACTTGCACACTTTGCGATGAGCTCCGGCTGTCCCTGCCTCGCTTACCCTGTGGGGTTTTATTCTCTGTTTTTGTCTTTAGGACGAGGTGACACAGCCATTGAACCTCTCAGCCAAGCCGAAAACGTTCGACCCCACAAAATCACCCGTGTCGCCAAGCTCCCCGCAGATTCCCTCCCTGAAAGCGAGCACGGGGCTCGGCCACCTCAAACCCGCCATCACCGCCACATTAAGCGGCGCTCCTGGTCGAATGACTTCAATAGGTAAGGCACCAGCCCAATCCTCTGCCTCTTCTTTTACTCTTCATGCTGAATCTGTGTGTGTGTATGTGTCCTTTTCCCCCACAGAACACTGTTTACCAGATGAATGGATTTATGAGCTAGATGCTCTGCATTCCAAAAATGGATCCGCTGTGCACCGTTAGCAGGGATCCATACAGTACAGAGGTGGCTTGTTTACTGTTGGAGTGGTAACTGCCTCCCATACCGCAATCCCTCTCCCAATCCCCCCCACCCACTCCCCCTCCCTATCCCCATCAAATTACCCCCCTCCCCTCCCCTACTCCTCGCCTCCTCCACTACTCCCACTCCCTCCCCGTCGTTTAGTGTACAAGTGATAACTGCCTCCTATACTGCAATCTCTCCCCCATTTCCCTCCCCATCCCTCCTCCCCCACTCTCCCCATCCCTCGTCCCCCACTCTACTCCGCCTCACTCCCCTCTTCCCCATCGCCACTCCCTTCCTCCCCTCCCCTCCTCCTCCCCTCCCCCCTCCTCCCCCACCCCCTCCTCCCCCACCCCCTCCTCCACCACCCCCCTCCTCCACCACCCCCCTCCTCCACCACCCCCCTCCTCCACCACCCCCCTCCTCCACCACCCCCCTCCTCCACCAGCCCCCTCCTCCACCAGCCCCCTCCTCCACCAGCCCCCTCCTCCCCCACCCCCCTCCTCCCCCCACCCCCCTCCTCCACCACCCCCCTCCTCCACCACCCCCTCCTCCTCCACCACCCCCCTCCTCCACCACCCCCCTCCTCCACCACCCCCCTCCTCCACCACCCCCCTCCTCCACCACCCCCCTCCTCCACCACCCCCCTCCTCCACCACCCCCCTCCTCCACCAACCCCCTCCTCCACCAGCCCCTCTCCACCAGCCCCTCTCCACCAGCCCCTCTCCACCACCCCTCTCCACCACCCCCTCCTCCACCACCCCCCTCCTCCACCACCCCCCTCCTCCACCACCCCCTCCTCCACCACCCCCTCCTCCACCACCCCCTCCTCCACCACCCCCCTCCTCCACCACCCCCCTCCTCCACCACCCCCCTCCTCCACCACCCCCTCCTCCACCAGCCCCCTCCTCCACCACCCCCCTCCTCCCCCACCCCCCTCCTCCACCACTCCCCTCCTCCCCACTTCCTACTCCCCACTCCCCTCCTCCCTCCTCCCCCAATCCCCTCCTCCCTCCTCCCCCTCTCCCCTCTTCTCCCTCACTCCCCTCCTCCACCTTCCCTCCTCCAACTTTCCCACTCCCTTCCTCCCCTCCTCCCTCACTCCACTCCTCCCCTTACCCCCTCCCCTCTTCCCCACTCCCCTCCTTCCCACACTCCCCTCCTCCCTCACTAGACTCCTCCCTCACTAGACTCCTCCCCCTACCCCTCTCCCCTCCTCCCCACTCCCCTCCTCCCCCACTCCCCTCCTTCCCATACCTCCTCCCCTCCTCCATCACTCCCCTCCTCCCTCACTAGACTCCTCCCCTACCCCTCTCCCCTCCTCCCCACTCCCCCACTCCCCTCCTTCCCATACCTCCTCCCCTCCTCCCTCACTTCCCTCCTCCCTCACTTCCCTCCTCCCTCACTTCCCTCCTCCCTCACTCCCTCCCCCACTTCCCTCCTCCCCCATTCCCTCACATTCCCTCACACTTCCCTCCTCCCCCACTCCCTCCTCCCCTCCGCCCCCTCCCCTCTCCCCTCCTCTCCCACTCCCCTCCTCCCTCACTCCTCTCCATCCACTACCCCACTCCCCTGCTTCCACCCTCCTCCAACGCTCACCTCCTCCCCACCCCCTCCTCCCCCACACCCTCCTCCCCCTACCCTCCTCCCCCCACTCCCCTCCTCCCCCCACTCCCCTCCTCCCCCCACTCCCCTCCTCCCCCCACTCCCCTCCTCCCCCCACTCCCCTCCTCCCCATCCCACTCCCCTCCATCCCACTCCCCTCCATCCCACTCCCCTCCATCCCCCTCCCCCACTCCCCTCCCTCCCACTCCCCCCTCCCCCTCCCCCACTCCCCTCCCTCCCACTCCCCCCCTCCCCCACTCCCCTCCTTCCCCCTCCCCCACTCCCCTCCTTCCCCCTCCCCCACTCCCCTCCTTCCCCCTCCCCCACTCACCTCCTTCCCCCTCCCCCACTCCCCTCCTTCCCCCTCCCCCACTCCCCTCCTTCCCACTCCCCTCCCCTCCTTCCCCCTCCCCTCCTTCCCCCTCCCCTACTTCCCCCTCCCCCACTCCCCTCCTTCCCCCACTCCCCTCCCTCCCACTCCCCCCTCCCCCTCCCCCTCCCCTCCTTCCCTCTCCCCCACTCACCTCCTTCCCCCTCCCCCACTCCCTCCTTCCCCCACAACCCCACTCCCCCCTCCCTCCTCCCTCCTTCCCTCCTCCCTCACTCCCCCTTCCCTCACTTCCCCCTTCCCTCACTTCCCCCTTCCCTCACTTCCCCCCTCCCTCACTTCCCCCCTCCCTCACTTCCCCCCTCCCTCACTCCCCCCTCCCTCACTCTCTCCCTCCCTCTCTCCCCCACTCCCTCTCTCCCCCACTCTCTCCCTCCCTCTCTCTCCCACTCCCTCCCCTACAACCCCACTCACCCCTCCCTCCCTCCCTACCCCATTCCCCCCTCTCCCCTCCCCTCCCCCCTCTCTCCCCCCTCTCTTCCCCTCCCCCTCTCTCTCTCCCTCCCCCCTCTCTCTCTCCCTCCCCCTCCCCTCCTCCCCTGGTCCTACCCTCCCCATCTGCCAGGATTCCACACTGTCAGATTTAGCTTCCGATCACAGAAACTGCAGTCACAGCCCTGGACTGCACCAGTAAACCTGACAATAAACTGGAGAAGTGGGAGGGGAGTCTCCACTCACAATTAACTAGCATTATTAGACCAAATTCCTGGGGCGTGACTTTTAATGAAGGGCAGACATGAAATAACACGTTGGGAGAAAATTCAGGTCAATTCTTTTCTTGTGATGTCACTGCAGCTGCTGTTTACTTTTATTTGTCTTGTCAAACTGTTTCAAGTACCTGTAAAAACTCGCAGACAGGCATGCATGAGAGAAATGAAAGAATGTAGGTGATTATTGTTAGTTGTAACTCATTTATTTTTTTCCTGCAAGCTCTGAATTCTGTAGAGGAGTCACATTTTCTGGAACAGAAGGTCACAGAATAGATTAGACACATCATGTATGCTTTCAATATTAGTTAAGCTGCTTCTGATATTTTGCATGAAACGGAATGAAACAATAAAAAAAAGAAAGAACTTGCATTTCTGTAGCGCCTTTCACAACCTCAGGGCGTCCCAAAGCGCTGTACAGCCAATGAGGAACTTTTTGAAGCGTAGTCACTGTTGCAATGTAGGGAAATGCAACAGCCAATTTGCGCACAGCAAGCTCCCGCAAACAGCAACGTGACAATGACCAGATCATCTGTTTTTAATACGATAGCAAAATATTGCAGATGCCGGAAATCTGAAATAAAAACAGAAATAAAAGCTTCCTTTTTCCTCAGCCGAGGATTCCCCTCCACCCTGGTTATCAGGGCCCTCGACCGTGTCCGTCCCAATTTTCGCACTTCTGCTCTCACCCGTTACCCCTCCCTCCCAGAGCCACGATAGAGTTCCCCTTGTCTTCACCTTTCACTCCACCAGCCTCTAAATTCAATGGATCATCCTCCGCCATTTCTAGCATGATGCCACCACCAAACCCATCTTCCCTTCCCCTTCCAGCATTCTGAAGAGACAGTTCCCTCCGCGACACCCTGGTCCACTGTTCAATCACCCCCAACACCCCCTTCCCTTCCCACGGCACCTGCCCTTTTACCACCTCCCTTCCCACTGTCCAGGGCCCCAAACACCCCTTCCAGGTGAAACAGCGATTTACTTGTACTTCTTGCAATCTAGTATACTGTATTCGCTGCTCACGATGCGGTCTCCTCCTCTACATTGGGGAGACCAAACGCAGATTGGGTGACTGCTTTGCGGAACACCTCCGTTCAGTCCGTAAGGGTGACCCTGAGCTTCCAGTCGCCTGTCACTTTAATTCTCCAGACCACTTCCACTTTGACCTCGGCCTCCTACTCTGTTCCACTGAAGCTCAGTGTAAGCTCGAGGAACAGCACCTCATCTTTCCATTAAGCACCTTACAGCCTTCCGGACTCAACATTGAGTTCAACAATTTCAGATCATAATCACAACTCTCATTTCCTCGGACAGCAGGTGCTGGTAATGATTCTGCAGTTGCCATTTATACCTCCTTCAGATCCATTTTTTATTTCTTTACTCATCCCATTACCTTGCCCGATCATCCCTTGTCATTTAGTCTCTCCTGTTTTCCACTCTACCACAGTCCTTTCCTTTTGTTCTTTCCTCCCCTCCCCCCTTTCCCTGCCTCTGTACTTGCTTAGATCGCTAACTTTTTCCAGTTCTAATGAAAGGTCATTGACCTGAAACGTTAACTCTGTTTCTCTCTCCACGGATGCTGCCTGACCTGCTGAGTATTTAATGATGTTGGTTGGGGGATAAATATTGGCCAGGACACCGGGGAGAACTCCCCTGCTCTTCTTCGAAATAGTGCCATGGGATCTTTTACATCCGCCTGAGAGCAGACGGTGCATCGGTTTAATGTCTCATCTGAAAGACGGCACCTCCGACAGTGCAGCACTCCCTCAGTACTGCACTGAGGTCTCGGCCTGGATTATGGGTTCAAGTCTCTGGAGTGGGACTTGAACCCACAACCTTCTGACCCACAGACAAGAGAGATACCCACTGATTGATCGTGTTATTATTGGCTCAATAGATTTGTGGGATAGGAGTGGGACAGGGAATAGTTCATTCTTAAACAATTTGTTTCCCTGTTAATTTTAGAATTAGATTCCCACTGGAATCGTTGCTCCTTGCTGTATTTTGTGTTATGGTTTCACAGAAGCAGGGAGTGAGATATTCGTCCGTTCATTTATTGGAGCTTTGAAGTCAGGGACCTCCATTATTGGCTGAGTCGGTCGCTCTCTTGCCTCTGGGTCAGTAGGTTGTGGGTTCAAGTCCCACTCCAGAGATTTCAGTACACAATCCAGGCTGATACTCGCAGTGTAGCACTGAGGAAGGTGCCTCCTTTCAGTGAGACGTTAAACCGAGGCCTCGTCTACACTCTCAGGTGGACGTAAAAGATTCCATGGCACTGTTTCGAAGAAGAGCAGGAGAGTTATCCCCGGTAACCTGGCCAATATTTATCTCTCAATCAACATCACTAAAAACAGATTGGGGGCAAAATTAGGTCGCGCCCCCTTTGGGGCGCTAACTTCGCCGGGGCGCTACTTTTAGTGCCCCCATGCCCGAAATTCACTGATAGCGCCCCGCCTCCCTCTTGGGGCGCTGCGAGCGAATATCGCGGTGCTACGTGTAGCAGTGCCACACGTTGTGGCACGTCACGCCGCGGTACTGCAGGCTTTCCTCCCTTTATTAAAGG
This sequence comes from Somniosus microcephalus, assembly GCF_052327205.1. Taxonomy (NCBI): domain Eukaryota; kingdom Metazoa; phylum Chordata; class Chondrichthyes; order Squaliformes; family Somniosidae; genus Somniosus; species Somniosus microcephalus. Next base: position 17,559,190 of record NC_141003.1, read on the forward strand.
GGAGGGGCCTAGCGCAGCGCGACCCGGGGCCCAGCTGGGCCACCAGGGATCGGAGAGCCGGCAAAAGAGCCCGGCACTCAAGAAGTGCCGTGCTCACGGAGCGCAGCCGGCCCCCCGCGGGGGGTTGCACAGGAGGCCGGGGACAGCAACGGGGGCAGGTGGCCAGCAACAAAAATGGCCGCCCGGCACCTCCCCTTTAATTTGTGCCGCCCCGGCCGCAGGTAGGCCCCCCCCTTGACCCTGTTGGACATAGCGTCCGGTGGTAAGTCGGGGGGGCGTTACCGAAGATCTTCGCCGTGCACGAGCGGGGCGCTGCATACGGCGATGATGTAATCGTTGGAGGCGCAGTGCCGTGGGGTGCTAACAGTTACTGCCACCATTAACCCCCCCGCTGAATTTCGCGGGAGGCGTTGGCAGCGCTGCGCCCAGGCGCTAGTTGCTTTGCGCCCTCTTAGGGCGCTAATAGAAGGTGCAAATCAACTGAATTTTCCCCACATTATCTGGTCTTTATCACGTTGCTGTTTGAGGGATCTTGCTGTGCGCAAATTTGGCTGCTGTGTATTCTACATTACAACAGCGACTAACACTTCAAAAGTACTTGATTGGCTGTTAAGCGCTTTGGGACAACCCAAGGTTGCAAATGACTCAATATAAATGCAATAAAAACAGAAAATGCTGGAAATACTCAGCAGGTCAGGCAGCACTTGTAGAGAGTGAAACAGAGTTAACGTTTCAGGGCGATGACCCTTCCTCAGACAAATGCAAGTTGCTTCTTTAATAACACCGCCCAGTGTGGAGCGGATTCATATGCATCAGGAGGGTCCTGGAGTTATTCGCTGTTCTGCACTGAGTTACAAGTAGGGACTGTAATTGGCTTCATTTCTCCTGGACAAGGAAGGGAGGAGGAATTCGATAGGATTCCCAATCCTCATTGTTAACTAACGGCACCTCCTGGAACGTGCTTACGTGTGGGCGCGAGGTGACGATGGGATCAGGCTCGCTCTCCAGGCTCACGCGCCAAGAATGGGCGAGACACTGAACGGTGGCTGGTTCATGAGAAATTTGGTACTTTCAGGAGATGTAGAAGAAGATCGGAGGCAATTTTTTGAAAGAACTTAATGGCCTAGAAATCCGTCTCGGGCGGTGTCACAAGACGGGTGGTCATTGGGACTGAACATCGGGCGCGGCGTCTTAACGGGCGGGCGCTGCGTCTAACGGGCGGGCGCTGCGTCTAACGGGCGGGCGCAGCATCTAACGGTCGGTCAGTGGGACTGAACATCGGGCGCTGCCTCTAACGGGCGGGCGCTGGGTCTAACGGGCGGGCGCTGCATCTAACGGGTGAGAGCTGCGTCTAACGGGCGGTCAGTGGGACTGAACATTGGCCGCTGCGTCTGACGGGCGGGTGCTGCGTCTGACGGGCGGGCGCTGCGTCTAACGGGCGGGCACAGCATCCAACGGTCAGTCAGTGGGACTGAACATTGGCCGCTGCGCATAACAGGCGGTCAGTGGGACTGAACATCGGGAGCTGTGTCTAACGGGCAGGAGCTGCGTATAACGGGCGGCCCGTCCGATACCGCCCGTTTTTGCACCACCGCCCGAGACGCATTTCCAGGCCCATGATCCCCCCTCACAACTGCCTCTAATATCCACAAAATGTGGTATTTATGTTTATAAAATTAGAGAAGCCTGGGATTTCTTGGAAAAACTAACTGCTTTGTCTTCTTTGTGTTGTAAAACTTTGAATGTTGAGCACAAAGCACTTGCTCCTTCACTTCCAGCGCCTCAAGTCAATTCAGTGAGCTGGCTAATCTGTGGTTATTTCCCCGCCCCCCCACCCCCCGCTTCTTTCTATCCAGACATCCTCTCTTCCATCACGTCCTCGGGTTACTTGAACGACCACGACGCCGTGGCGAAAGCGATCCAAGAAGCCCGACAAATGAAGGAGCAGCTTCGCAGGGAGCAGCAGGCACTTGACGGGAAGGTTGCAGTCATTAACAGTCTGGGGCTAAACAACTGCAGGATGGAAAAGGTCAGTTGGGGTGTGTCTGGGCTCCGGGTTGCGTGATTCATTTTCATCGGGAGCCCTGCTCGTTTTATTGCGGCTCGGCTGCCTTTCGCGAGGCAATATTTCTGTTATTGCGGGAACCAGGAGCAGTCCCGGTGCTCACAACCCCTCCCCATTTGGTCTCACTTAATGAAATTTAGCATCTGATTTAGGCAGGGCGACACTATTTTTAGCACGAAGGCATCAGAAACAAACAGAGTTCAGAAAGGGCCTGCATTAACTTTGTTTACATATTTGAGGAAAGGCAATGCCTAATTTAGTTTGGAATTTCTAATTAAATTTGCTCACGCTTTGCACCAAATAACAGCATTATCATTTACAGCACAGATAGGGGATTTTGTAAAGCCTACAACAGCCTATATTGCATATTGTTGCTGCCAGTTTTGCAGTGTTGAGACCTTTCTTTTAAATAGTGTGCATTTTAAGCAGAGAAAAACAAATGGAAATCTCAATGACTGTCAGACCATTCCACGGCGGTCCTCTGTACTGATATCCCGTATAAATGCTAGAAGTGGCACATCTATTCAAACAATTATTGACCCGTTGCAGATTGGGATTTTAGTACCGTTGACAGGCATTTAAAAAAATAAAATAAGAGAATGTGAAGAAGCGCACAAAACACAGCTTACAGTACAGTTCTGTGAGATTTGGGAATTGTTAAATTTGGTAATGGGCCGTCAAAAAGAAGGGAAGCTTTCTGGGAAAAATTTCCGTGACAGTAAAGACAGAGAAATCATCGCTTGTGGTTCTGCAAAGTTTCTAAGTACCGCACGTGTTTTTTTAATACATTCTCGGGATATGGGCGTCGCTGGCAAGGCCGGCATTTATTGTCCATCTTTAATGGCCCTCGAGAAGGTGGTGGTGGTGGTGAGCCACCTTCTTGAACCGCTGCAGTCCATGTGGTGAAGGTACTCCCACAGTGCTGTTAGGGAGGGAGTTCCAGGATTTTGCTCTAGCGACAATGAAGGAACGGCCGATATATTTCCAAGTCGGGACGGTGTGTGACTTGGAGGGGAACTTGGAGGTAATGGTGAGGGTGTTCCCACAATGCTATTCTTTGTAACAGTTTGATACAACAGTGTGGCTCGCTAGACCACTTCAGAGGGCAGTTAAGAGTCAACCGCAGTGGTGTGGGACTGGAGTCACATACAGGCCAAACCGGGTAAGGACGGCAGGTTTCCTTCCCTAAAGGACATCAGTGAACCAGTTGGGTCTTGCATTTTGTAGGTAAAGTTACTTGTAGTGTATGTAACTGTTCTACCTTTAAGAGAACTATTGTATGTAACCGTCCACCTTTAAGAGAACTATTTTAGGTGTGGCACTACTTTATCCTGGCTGCTGTATACTGTAATACCGACGGTGACCACACCAGTATATAAGTGCTGTGGCAGAATTTATTGGGCAGATTCGCCCTGACCTATTCGCCCTGACCTTCGAATAGTAAAGTCCTGTTTAAGTTACTCTTGTAGTCTGTGTATTACTTCGCTATACAACCCACAGACTTTACAGTGGCGACGAGTTCGATCTTACCCTGCGGCAACAATACTTCTGAAGAAGTAAACGAGCGTCGAGAAGAGGCACCCGCCCTCGTCGTTTTGCTGAGAGAAAACTCGAGTCTGCAGACCAAGAAAGGAGGAAGATTTCAAACACGAAGTCTTCCATCAGCAACAGGCACGGATTGTCCCTTCTGCCACGGTGGTGAGTGAGCCGATCAACACGAGAAGCAAGTCGGCCACGGTGACTGTGAGTAAAGGGAAAATAGAAACAAATAAACGGAGGATAAGGGCGGTGCACTCGACCACGGTCGAGGGGGAAAGGAGCCAGACAGAAGTCGGGCCCAGAGGCGCTGAGACTGGGGCAGCGTGGAGCAGAAGCCGCGGTACAAGCGGGCTGGGGAGCGTCGTGAGACGACTAGACCGCGACGGCGAAAAAGGCCGGACAAATACCGCGACCACGAGGTGCTGCGACCGGGATCGTAAGGCGCGGGAAGATATAAACATAAATAAGCCACGGAGAACTCAGCCACAGCCGGGGAGGAAAGCACCGGACTGCGAGAAGCTGGGAGGCGCGATTGGGGTGAAAAAGGCCAGACAGTGACTGAGGCCACGAAGCGCTGCGACCGGATCGTAAGGCGCGGGAAGAGATCAAAATAAATAAACCGCGGAGAACGCAGCCGCAGCCGGGGAGGAAGCACCGGACTGCGAGAGGCTGGGAGGAGCGATTGGGTGAAAAAGGTCGGACAGTGACCGAGGCCACGAAGCGCTGCGACCGGGATCGTAAGGCGCGGGAAGAGATAAAATAAATAAATCGCGGAGAACTCAGCTGCAGCCGGGGAGGGAAGCACCGGACTGCGAGAGGGCTGGGAGGCGCGATTGAGAGCCGCGCGAGCGGGAGAGACAGAGCCCGAGCGAGAGCCGCGTGAACGGGAGAGACAGAGCCCGAGAGAGAGCGAGCGAGAGAGACAGAGCCCGAGGAAGACTGAGCGAGATCCAGCCCAGCGGCTGAAACTGTTCGCCGTCAACGGGTTGTACCCAGAGCCGGTTGCCCGGCCGAGAGAAGGGAATGCGCTGAAGCCGAAGCGCAGGCTGCGAACCCCGAAAGCCAGCGGCCGTCGCCCGAGGGAAAAGCTTACCCCTCCTGCCAGGGGAAGAAAAGCGGGAACCGCCATCTTGAAAGTGGGCGGGGAAAGAAGATAAGCGCGGGAAGCCGCCAGTAGGCGGAGAAAAAGACAGAAGCGGGAACCGCCATTTTGAAAGGGGCGGGGAAAGAAGATAAGCGCGGGGAAACCGCCATCTTGGGGAAAAAAAAAAAGAGTTAAAGAAATATTTCGTTGTTGTTTATCAGGGAGGTGAAGATGCCTAAGCGTGGTAACATCAACGATTTCGATTCCGAGGTAGAAGATTGGGCCACGTATGTAGAACGCATTGAGATATATTGTGAGGCCAATAAAATAGAGGATGATGATAAAGCTATAACCTTGCTAAACTCGATGGGGGCGAAGACATACGGGCTATTGAAGCATCTTCTAGCACCAGTTAAACCGGCGGATCAAACCTTCGATAATATTGTTGCTGTTCTGAAGGATCACTTGAACCCCACACCGCTGATGTTGGCGGAACGATTCAAATTTTATGCGAGAACGCAACGGAAAGAGGAAAGCAACGTGGAATACTTGGTCGAACTGCGTAGGCTAGCGAAATACTGCCAGTTTAGAGGAAATCTGACAGAGGCATTGCGAGACAAGTTCGTGTGCGGGTTGTCGAAGGAAGGAACGCAAAAGCGACTGCTCGAAGAGAACGACCTTACACTGGATAGGGCTGTCCTTATTGCAGCATCACACGAAGCCGCAGCGAAAGGAACTGCGGAAATGCAGCTGAAGGCAGCGGTCCTCAGTGTGGATCAAATTACTTCGGGTGCAACGAAATGTTATCGTTGTGGGAAGACAACACACGACCAGAACCAATGCTGGTTTAAAAACCAGGACTGTAGGAAATGTGGCAAACTGGGTCACATAGCCAAAGTATGCCGGTCAGGGAAGAAGACCAACAATCAAAAAAAAAAGCCATCACAGGAAAAGTACAACAAAGTACACAAGGTGGTTGAGAAGAGTTCAGATGAACAGAATTCGGATTCAGACCCAAGCGGCCAGGAACTGGGTAGTCTGAGAATTCATAATGTGAGTAAGGAAGCTGACCTACAAACTATCTGGGTCATGCTAAAAATAGCCGGAGTCCAAGTGAGAATGGAATTGGACACTGGATCAGCCCTATCAGTCATAAATCGAAGGGATTACAACCGGCTATTCTCACATATACCCTTGAGAGATACCAAGTTCGTATTGCAGACATACACGGGGCATAAAGTATACCCCATGGGAAAGATAAGAGTCAAGGTGAGAGACAGGGGCAAAGAACACCCCGGAATGGACTTATACGTACTACCTGAGGGAGGACCACCACTTCTAGGACGGGAGTGGATCAAGAAAATAGACATGGAATGGCACTACCTCAAAGCAATAACGAGTGAGGACTCGGGGCAGACAATCAGCTCAGAATCTGAAACGGATGACGATAAGACCAGCCCAAGCATGAAAGACAAGTCTAAAATGAACTTGCTGACTAAGGTTGGCAGAACGAATGTGGGCATAAAGGCTTACGCTCCAGAGGAGAACAAAGCTTCAGAACAGAATTCCTCTGAACAACAACAACATAGCTTGACAGAGAATTCTGAGTCTGTTCAAGTTACAGACATATATATTACTGAGGAACATCGAGCTCGAACGCAAACTTATTTCAGATTACGACAGCAATTAGAACAATTGAATTGCCGTCTCGAGCAAGAGATGAAAGCAATGAAAAAGTTCTATGATACCGAATGGGAGAATCTGGAAAGACAACAGAAGCAGCTGGGGAAGAAAAGGGAGCAGGAGCACACAAACCGTCTGCACGAGGAGGCCAAACGAATCAAAGCTGATTCGGCTTCTGAAGGGGCGTGCTCCAATCCGGTGGAACAAGATGTGCCGCAACTGAAGGCGCTGGTTAGCAGGTTGCAGGCAGAAAAAGCTGAGTTGGTCGACATGACTTCCGAGCTCCTACTGAAGTTGGGTGCAGCATCACCGGACGATTCATTTGTGGAAATTCGAATGATGGGGGCTGCGGATGATGGCGAAGTAGAAGCAGCAAAGGAGCCCCAGGACAAGGTTCTAAACAGCCCTGCAGCTAATGGAAAAGGGATGATGGCAGAAGAGTTAACAGTCAGCCAACTCATTCATATGCTGAGGGATAAAACTCTAAAATGGGAAAAACTTAAATACGAGCCTCAATCTTCAAAGGGAAGGGAGCTCTCAAAAGTCATTGGAAGAGCTGAGGTGGCAACCCAGACTGAGAAGTCTGCAGCAGAACAGCCCTTGGATGCCAAAAGTACGCTGACGCACGGCAATGTAGAACAACAGAATACTGAAACAGCTACTTCAGTAGAGGGATTGAATAGTCCGATCAATCAATCTCCGAATGAAGTTGAAGTATTGAAATCACAAATGAGGTCATTAGTAAAAGACTTGCAGGAAGCCCAGAAAAAGCGGGATGAATCTGAACGCATGATGAAGTCTCTTCAGGACAGATGTCGGGATTTGGAACAAAAGTCGGCTAACATCCAGCTGGGTAAGGAGGAAATAGAAGACCCTCTCGCTGGCCTAGCTCAGGATGACACCGAATATTACCATGATCTGTTGAGTGACACTGAATATTACGAGGACCTGGTCTGCCCAGCTTGTGCCGAGAACTCCCAAAGTGCCGAAATCAGGATGAATCACTTAAAGTCTAAGGAACATAGGGAGATGGTGGCGTTACAGCTGGCAGCTGACAATGGAGCCCCGAGAGTCTCCAAGAAGCAAAAAAGGAAAAGACGAAGCAGAAGATGATAACCATCTGAACCATTATTACCTCTACCCGATCACACACGTGGTCCCCCGAACGGAGCCAAATCAGTTGGAAAGTAGGAAAATTTCCCAAGGCAATCCAACTGTTTTTTGTTTGTTTTAAAAAAGTCAGCAATGCTGGTTCAGAAGTGATGGAAGTAAAGCTGTTAAGTCTAGGGAAGGACTATGGGATGAGTCCCTCTAGCAAGGTGACCCGACTACACCACGGAGGCGTGGTCCGGACCGAGTCAAGAAGATCAGAGACTGAATCTGTGAACTGTTTCCCACAGAGACTGAATCTGTGAACTGTTTCCGCAGAGACTACCTCTGTGAACTGTTGTAACATGAAGTTGGATATGTTATGATATGTTAATGGGGAATAAGTATGTTGTAAGCTAAAAAGGGAGGATTGTAGTGTATGTAACTGTTCTACCTTTAAGAGAACTATTGTATGTAACCGTCCACCTTTAAGAGAACTATTTTAGGTGTGGCACTACTTTATCCTGGCTGCTGTATACTGTAATACCGACGGCGACCACACCGGTATATAAGTGCTGTGGCAGAATTTATTGGGCAGATTCGCCCTGACCTTCGAATAGTAAAGTCCTGTTTAAGTTACTCTTGTAGTCTGTGTATTACTTCGCTATACAACCCACAGACTTTACATTACTTTCCTGATGCAGTTCTGCAGATTTGCAACAAACTTGAGGTTCTGGTAGACACGTAAGAGCTAATGCTCTGACAAAGGCAATTTCTGGAAGACAATCGGGTTAACGTTCACCTTCACTGCCCGATTTCCATTCCGTTGAAATCAGACAAGCGAAAATCAGGCGAGTTTGATAACACCACCCTCCACAAGCAGCAAAGATGGAAGTTACCCCAGTGTCCCTCAAACCTTATAGGGGCCATAAATATAAGATAGTCACTAATAAATCCAATCAGGAATTCAGAAAAAACTTCTTTACCTAGAGAGTGGTGAGAATGTGGAGCTTGCTACCACAGCGTGTGGTTGAGGCGAATAGCAGAGGTACATTTAAGGGTAAGCAAGATGAGTACATGAGGGAGAAAGGAATAGAAGGATATGTTGACAGGGTTAGATGAAGTAGGGTGGGAGGAGGCTGATGTGGTGCATGGGCCAGTTGGGCCGAATGGCCTGTTTCTGTGCTTCACGTTCTACATAATTCTAGGTAGTTTCCCCGTGACAAGCACCAAACCTGGCCGTGAATAGCGGGTCATCTATTCAAAGGGTCTCTGCCTGTTATGGGATGGATGAGAATGTCGGGGGGGTTGGGCGCAGTGTTCCCTGTAATTTTTTTTGGGGGGCCGCGCAGCCCATTCAATATACCGCGCAAGTGCGTTTTTTCTACTTAAAAGCCAGCTGCGCGGGACCCCTGGAATGCTGCGCGGGACCCCTGGAATGCTGCGCGGGACCCTTGGAATGCTGCGTGGCCGTGCAGCTTACAGGGTACATTGGTTGGGTGTCTCTCGCGCCCTGGCAGTCAGTGCCTGGGATCTGTTCAATGAAGAGCCACAGCAGCATGCCTGCAGTCGGAATCTCACGGTGTTGGTTTGTGTGAGCGCCATCTCTTGCCTCACTGCTCTGTGACATTCCTCGTCACGTCTCTCGAATTTAAAGCAGAATCCTGTTTCTTTTATTGAGTTAGAAGACTAGCAGCCCTCCCACTCCTTGACCAAATGACTGATCTTGTTCTTTTAATAAATCCCTCCCTTTTAATTTTATACTTTATTTCTTCCCCCCGCCCCCTCTTGCTGGGACTATAGTTGTAACAGCCCTCACCAGTATTATTTGCAGGATCTGGACATCACTGGCAAGGCCGGCATTTATTGCCCATCCCTAGTTGCCCTTGTGAAGGTGGTGGGGAGCCGCCTTCTTGAACCGCTGCAGTCCGTGTGGCCAGTGGTTTGGGGTGTATGAGCTCGACTTTAGTGTGGCCCGTCCATCGATTTTCCTTCTCTCTCTGTTGGAATGTGTCAAGCTGTGCCTTCCCCCCCGCCCCCTCCAATCCAATGTCGGAAACCAGGAGCACCCCATGCAGAGAACCAGAGACCCAATCCCACGTGGGAATCCTCTGTGACGCACTCATTTGGACCACCGACGTGTTGCAAAATGCCACCGATTTGGGCCACGTTGGCTGGGAAAGGGTTAAAAAAAATGTTTTAACAAGTGCTGACCTTTGTAGCGCCTGCTAATAGTTATTAGAATAGTTATCAGAGGTCCGGAGAGCTTCGCGGGAAGACCGAAGCACGGGCAGAAAGGATGCTGCGGCATATTTTATTTTTAGAAGTTTTTCCCAAAAAAATCTGGGTCTCCATGGACCTACAAGGAGGAAGCCTTCTCTTTAATCACAACATTAACCCTCCATTAGCGAGCAGTACGCTTAATTGTTATAGGCAGCTCTTGTAGTCAGAACAAGGTTCTTAAGCACTTCCCGCACCAGCTGTGGTAGGAAAGGGGGAATAAGACATAGTGAGAGACGCTAATAAAAAGTGACTAAAATGTTCCTTCGAAGCTCTAGTAAATTGCAGTTATTTGTTAAGTATATTCAAGTCAGCTGTAGATACAGCAGTTGGCAAGTTCAGAGAGCATCTGTACTTGGTTTCTGTAAAGAAGAGGCATGGGTGCATTCCCCTGTGCTACCAGCTGGGAGTCGTCAAATGACAACCAACAAAATACTTTTGGACAGGAAGCCTTCATTTGGAGTTTTATGTACTCGCGAACCAGACTCTGCGGTTTTGATTTGGAGCCCATTAAAATGTCTTTGATGGTATGGAAATTCATCTTCATGAAGTCTCCGGCTCGCATACGCTGTTAGTTGTAGTTACAGATCAGTCATTCAAAACTAATGGCAGTAATTGTCCTGACTGCTTGTATTGCAATACACTGCATTAAAATAATCCAACCCCTTAGTCTTGGCACTGCGAGTTAATCTTCTTTAATACAGATCAGCTGTTACTCTCCCACATGACTTCAGGCAGAGCCAGCCGACTATTCACAGTGTTTTGATTAAGTTACAAAAGTACAACCATCTGCCTTCACATCTTTCTCATTCAATCACTTCTCTGTGGCTCAGAGCTTGGTTTCTGTTGTGCTTATTTTCAAGATTGTCCTGAAAGTTTTGACGCAAGAAGTCAAACTTAATTAAGTTGGCTGTGTAATGCAAGTCCACAATGTCACTTCTCTTACACAGTGACTGACAAACAAAAACATGGTTTGTGGAATGTGAGTTTGACTTCTCTTTCCAAAGTCTCTCAACTCCATATTTTTTGTGTGTGTGGAAGAAAAACAAGCTACTGAGGCAGTAGACACCTGCCTCTTGACCAGGCGGCGAAGGGTAGAAGCTTCAGGCTCATTTTATGGTCATTATCACATTGCTGTTTGTGGGACCTCGCTGTACGCAAATTGGCTGCCGCATTTCTCAACTTTACAAAAGCGACTACACGTCATTGGCTGTAAAGCGCTTTCAGACGTCCTGAGGTTGTGAAAGACGCTGTTTGAATGCAAGTTCGTTCTTTGTCTTTTCTTGGCCCTGCTGAGAGCAAGTTTTGTAGTAAATTCATGGCCTGCTCACTAGCTGGAACACGGCACTGTTGTGGGACAGTCCAGCTTTGGCTAGGACAAGTGCACGTATAGTCATTTCAAGTCATCTTATCCCATTGGATGTGCATCATCTATTGGCCATTCATTGACAACAGTGTGGCCCAGACCTTCCCGTACCTCCTCTGCTCAAATATGGCAGGAAGTAGCAGCACACAGGGGATCAGGGGGCATCAGCATTTAGAACTAGGATGGAGCTCCACTACTGGAATTTGGTTTTGGTAAAATTCAATGTGGCTGGGAAACTTGAGAGTTTCTAGGTGGGTTCAACTCTGCGAAGTGTAGACCGTTCGGAAACTGAAATAAATGATAAACTCTGACAGTCCAAAGTTGCAGCAGACAACGCTATGCTATTTTTAAACTAAAGCGTACTTCTCACTCCCTACTTTTCATTAGACACCTCAGCCATGTTGGGTTTTTACAGAAGTCATTTATCCTTTTGCCCTTATGTTGAGGTATTATCGAATAGAATTTCATCCTATTACCCCAAGGTCGAGGACTAGGAAACACCAAATCATCTGATTAATACTGTTTATTTATCAAATCAATGATATAATATAACACAACCCCCTAAATGCAATGCTCATGAGATTGGTACTGATTATAACGGTACTGATGATCGCAAGCCGCAGCAAGGCTAGGTCAGGTCTCCAAGGAGCTCCGGTGCATCATATCTTTATAAGGTTAATCACGTGCTGTGACATGATGCTATTACATCTAATCCATCCCACCTACTGGTTAATACGTGAGTACGCTAGTCTAATACTTTACTTCACCGCGCAAAGCGCCATTCATTAGGTAATCCTTCTTAGTATGTCTGCACAATGCATCGGTTACTTGTTCATTGTTCTCTCTATCTGAGAAACCATGGCCTTCTCTTCTTGTCTCTTTCCAGTAAATCCATAACTAGCTCTTTCATACTCCCCTACAGTCTCCTGACCAACTGTCTATACACCAACTACATTTCTTATCTCTTCCCATGAACGGTTAAGGAGGCAATGCCTGCTATACTCCATGCCTGACCTCGTACCTTTTTGAATCATCTTTATTATGTGTGGATATATGTTTCATATTAAGAAAAGCTTGCTATGGCTATTCTACCTGGTACACCTATACTTACAAGCTGCAGTGAGCACAGTTATGCTTTGTGCTACTTATAGCTGGTAAGGCTTTCTTGGATTCACCATGGGGATGGAAACACAAAGTCGAGTATTGCACTAATGACTGTAATAGCAGCAATGCCTCTTAGACTGCTGTGTTTGGCATCTTTTACTGCCCATTTAAATGGATTCAGTCCTTTTAGAACTGCACCCATATATAGGCCCCATTATTTTTTCTAACCTCACACTATTTTAGGAGTGCCCTGCTTTGTTTATTTTTGGTTGGATAGTCTTTTTTTTTAATGTTGCCCATTTTCTTTTTCTAAATTTAAAACTGTTCCTGAAGCATGCAGCCCAGTTTTCATCCATTTTTCCTGTCTGTATGTATGAGCTCAGGAAGCCTCACTTTACCTTTATCCAGAGACTCGAAACCTCCAATTATAACCTAATGGGAACTGGGCCGGGCGCCTGTTGTATGCCAACGCCCCATTTTACTCTCTATTGAAGTTTCCGTGGAGTTAGAATCATACAACACAGAAGGAGGCCATTCGGCCCATCGTGCCTGTAAAGTCTGTGTGTTCTAGTTGTAATTAATAACACACAGGCTACAAGATTAAAGTTCAACAGGTCTTTACTGGTTGGAGGTCAGGACTATCTGAAATACATCTTACTACACAGTGCTTATATACCGGTGGTCACCACCGGTATTACGTATACAGCAGCCAGAGAAAGTAGTACATCTCTTAAGGTGGAACAGGCTTAAGTTCTCTTAAGGTGGAACAGGTTACATACACCACAATCCTCCCTTTTTAGCTTAATAGTCATATCCCCATTTAACATAACATCATAACATATATAACTTCAGGTATAAACAGTTCAAAGGTTCAGTCTCTCAGGAGGCCTTCTGATTCGGTCTGGATAACGCCTTTCAGTGGTCTCTGATTCTTGTTGCTGAGGTGACTCTGCTTGTTGGTTCCCTATGTATTGGACGTCATCATCAGGTACAGTCCCTGCCGAGGTAGATGCTTCAGGTTTATTAACGTCTTCCACAGTTGTCTCTGTCGCAACCATGGGTTCGACTCTTGCTCTTGATTCTACCAGTTGATCCGCATGACGCCTTATCACATTGTTACCAATATCTACTGTGTACATCAGAGGTCCTTGTCTGGCCCGAATTGTTCCGGGCTGCCATTTTTCGTTTCCATAGCCCCTTGCCAACACTGGTTGTCCTACTTCGAAACTTCGAGTGGACTTGTTATTAATATGCCGGAACTGTTTGTTTTCCACTTCCCTCCGCACATTTGGTTTTAACAAGTCCAACCTGGACCGCAACCTCCTGTTATAAAACATCATGGCAGGACTTTGGTTAGTCACTGCATGAGCGGCGTTTCGATATGCCATTAGGAAATTGTCCACCTTGTGCTGTAGCGGAATCTGATCATCGTTCATGGCCTTTATTGCCTTTTTGAATGTTTGGACAAATCTCTCGGCCAACCCGTTTGTCGCCGGGTGATATGGGGCAGAGGTATAATGTTTCACCCCATTCTTCTTTAAGAATTTTTGGAATTCTTCCGACACGAATTGTGGTCCGTTGTCCGAACAGATCTGTTCTGGCAATCCGTTCCTTGTGAATATTGTTCTTAACACCGCAATTGTCTTTTCTGAAGTAGTGGTATTCATCTTGATCACTTCTGGCCATTTGGAATGTGCGTCCACCGCAATTAGGAACATGGAGTCCATGAATGGACCAGCAAAGTCAATATGTACGCGTTGCCATGGGGCTGAAGGCCATTCCCATGGGTGTAGCGGTGCGATCGGAGGTGCATTTTGCACTTTTTGGCACCCAGCGCAGCTTTTCGTCAACTCCTCTATCTGTTGGTCAATACCCGGCCACCATACATAAGCCCTAGCAAGACTTTTCATCTTAACTCCCCCCAGATGACCTTCATGCAGTTCTTTTAGAACTCTTTCCCTTAACTTGGGAGGAATAATCACTCTTGTCCCGTCCATCAAAGTACCATGGCAGATGGACAGCTGGTCTCGCCTTGCCGAGAATGCCGGTAACAGAGGATCACCACGTGTTGGCCATCCTTTCACTGTCACCTCGTAGACTCTGGACAGTGTCGGGTCGTTCCTGGTTTCTCTTTCAATACTTGCATTGGTGACTGGTAAACACTCGATGATGGTCGAATGAAATAACTCAACAGGGTCAACTTTCGTCGTTTCTTCTTCTTCAGGTAGTGGCAGGTGCAACAGCCCATCAGCATTGCCATGCTGCTTCGTACCTTTGAATTCTATTTGATATTGATGTGCCCCTAGGAAAAGGGACCATCTCTGGAGACGCTGTGCTGTCATCACTGAAACACCCTTCTTAGGGTTAAAAATGGATACCAACGGCTGATGGTCTGTCAGAAGTGTGAATTTTTGGCCCTGCAGGTAATGATTAAACTTCTTCACTCCCCATACAAGGCTGAGAGCCTCCCTATCGATCTGCGCATAGTTGCGCTCAGCGGAGGTCAATGATCTGGATGCAAACGCGACTGACCTTTCCGTGCCATTTGGCAACTTGTGTGAGAGTACTGCCCCAATACCATATGGAGAAGCATCACAAGCCAACCGAATAGGCAGTGTCGGGTTGAAGTGAGCCAACACTTCCTCTGAGGTGATCAATTCTTTGCTTTTGCGAAATGCCTTCTTACAGTTTTCGCTCCATTCCCATGGTACCCCCTTCTGTAAAAGAGCGTTTAGTGGGTGCAGTACCGTGGATAGATTTGGTAGAAATTTATGGTAATAGTTAATCAATCCTAGAAACGACCTCAACTGAGAGACATTATCCGGAGCGGGAGCCTTTACAACTGCCTCTATCTTGTCAGGAGACTTATGAAGCCCCTCCCGGTCAATGATATGACCACAGTACGAGATCCGCTTCTGGAAGAACTCGCATTTCTGCCGATTAACTCTAAGTCCATACTCTTTCAGTCTGTTGAGCACCAGTTCCAAGTTTGCGAGGTGTTCTTCATCACCATCACCTATAATCAGAATATCGTCCAGGTAACATTGTGTGCCTGGAATTCCCTGTAATACCTGCTCCATGGCCCTCTGCCAAATTGCTGGAGCCGATGCCACTCCAAAAACCAGTCTATTGTACCGGTACAAACCTCGATGCGTGTTGATCGTGAGGTATTGGCGTGACTCTTCTTCAACCTCCATCTGCAAGTACACCTGCGCCAGGTCTATCTTGGTGAAGTGTTTCCCTCCAGACAACGAAGCAAAAATATCCTCAATCCGCGGAAGCGGATACTGCACCGTGTGAAGCACCGGATTAACGGTGATTTTGAAATCTCCACAGATGCGAACCTTCCCTGGTTCTCCTGGCTTGTTGCTCGAAGGACGTTTCATAACGGGAACAATGGGCGTAGCCCATTCACTCCAATCTACCTTAAACAGTACACCTGAACGTTCTAGCGCTTCCAGTTCCGCTTCTACAGTAGGTCGTATTGCATAGGGTACCGGTCTGGCTTTAAAAAATTTTGGTTGTGCATGTTCATCAATCTTGATGTTTGCCGTAATTCCTCTCAGTGTTCCCAGTCCCTGCTGGAACACCTCTTTAGCATCATCCAATATTCTGGACAATCGTTTAGGTTTGACATCTGTTTCCCCGGAATCTACCGTTAGTGCCTTCAAGGAGTGCCAGTCCATATTCATTTTCCTAATCCACTCCCGTCCCAGTAGTGGTGGACCTCCTTCAGGTAGCACATATAAGTCCATTACTTGGCTTTCTTCGCCCTTGTGGACCACTTTTACCTCTATCTTTCCGACGGGGTACACTCTTTGCCCCGTGTAGGTTTTCAATATAATCTCCGTATCCCGTAGGGGAATATGTTGGAATAACCTTTTGTAATCTTTCTTATTCATGACCGTCAATGCCGATCCAGTGTCCAATTCCATCTTTACTTGGACTCCTGCTATCTGAAGGGTGACCCAAATTGTCTGGAGATCTGCATCCTTACCAACGTTGTGTACTCTTAAGCTACCCAGTTCATTACTGCTAGCGTCTGAATCTGACTTCTGTTCGGTCGAACTGTTCTTTGTCACCTTGTGTACCTTTATGTATTTTCCTTGCGGTGACTTTTTATTGCTGGTCTTCTTTCCTGACCGGCATACTTTAGCTATGTGGCCAAGCCTGCCACACGTTCTGCATTCTTGGTTTTTAAACCAACACTGGTTCTGATCGTGCGTTGTCTTTCCGCAACGATAACATTTTACAGTACTCACACCCAATATATTTGTACTGAGTTCCGGTGACCGTAGCTGCATTACTGCCGTGCCTCTCGCTGCGGCTTCGTGTGCTGCTGCCATAGTGACCGCTTTCTCAAGCGTCAGCTCATTCTCCTCGAGCAATCGCTTTTGTGTATCTTCTTTTAATAAACCACACACAAATTTATCTCGTAGCGCCTCTGTCAATCTCGTTTCGAATTGACAGTACTTTGCTAGCTTACGCAATTCCATTAAATATTCAGCATTGCTTTCATCCTTCAGCTGCCTTCTGCTGTAAAATTTAAATCGTTCCGCTAGCATCAGCGGCATGGGGTTTAGGTGATTTTTCAGGACAGTAACAATCTCCTCGAACGTCTTATCCGCCGGTTCATCTGGTGATACAAGGTGTTTCAATTGCCCGTATGTCTTCACACCCATTAAGTTTAATAATGTTAGTGCTTTCTCTGCATCTGGGATTTTATTTGCTTTACAATAATTTTGTATGCGTTCTACATACATAGCCCAATCTTCGATGTCACTATCAAAGGTATTAATGTTCCCATGTTTAGGCATCGTTGCAATTTAATTCTTTTTATTTTTATCCAAGATGGCAGCTTCCGCGCTCTTTCTTCGTCCTCCGCCTACAAAATGGCGGTTTTCCCGCGCTTGGCGGTCTTCACCCTTCCCCCGACGCTGTCTCCGCTTCACCGCGGCTCTCGCGCCTTCAGTTGCCCCCAGACGCTGCGCCTTTTTAGCCCGAATGCGGCCCGGCCCTTATCACCAGCCGCGATCGATGTCCCTGCGCTGCGCCTTTCGGCCCGAATGCGGCCCGGCCCTTATCTCCGGTCGCAATCGATCTCACCGCCCTTATTCCTCCGTCTTCCCTCCCCGTCTGTACAGCCAACGTGGCCGATTTTCTGGTCGCATCGCTGCCCGGCTTACCCACTACCGAGGTAGAAAGAAGATAGTTGACAGCCGCTGATGGAGGCTTCGAGTTCAGGGTGTCTTCTGCACTCTGGTTTCTCGATGTCTGCCGCGCGACGTGTCTTCCAGCAGGGTGATGAGGGTGGAAACCTCTCTTCGACGTCCGTTCAGTGGACGAAGCCGCCGTGGATATAACTGCCGCAGGGTAAGAATCTGACTCGTCGCCACTGTAAAGTCTGTGTGTTCTAGTTGTAATTAATAACACACAGGCTACAAGATTAAAGTTCAACAGGTCTTTACTGGTTGGAGGTCAGGACTATCTGAAATACATCTTACTACACAGTGCTTATATACCGGTGGTCACCACCGGTATTACGTATACAGCAGCCAGAGAAAGTAGTACATCTCTTAAGGTGGAACAGGCTTAAGTTCTCTTAAGGTGGAACAGGTTACATACACCACAGTGCCTATGCCGGCTCTTTCAAAGTGCTCTCCAATTAGTCCCACTCCCCCGCTCTTTCCCCATAGTCCTGCACATTTTTCCTTTTCAAGTATTTATCCAATTCCCTTTTGAAAGTTACTATTGAATAACATTTCGCTGCATAAACAATTTTTTCCTCGTCTCTCCCGGCTCTTTTGCCAATTACCTTCAATCTGTGTCCTCTGGTTACCGACCCACCTGCCACTGGAAACAGTTTCTCCTTATTTACTCTGTTAACACCCCTCATAATTTTGAACGCCTCTAATAAATCTCCCTTTAACCGTCTCTGCGCTAAGGAGAACAGTCCCAGCTACTCTAGTCTCTCTACATAAATGAAATCCCTCATTCCTGGTATCATTGTGGTAAATCTCCTCTGCAACCCTCTCCAATGCATTGACATCCTTCCCAAAGTGTGGTGCCCAGAATTGGACACAATGGGCTGAATCTTCACGGGCGGGCTGCATAGGTGGGGCGGAGTTTCTGTCGGGAAACCCGAAAGTTTTGACTCCATAGCTTGCGTAGTTCTGCTTTGACGGGTTACCCGCCCGGAAGTCAGCCTGGTTGACAGTCGAGGCCGCAGCTGGTGGAGCATGGGGGTTTTTCGGTTCCAATCCCTGACCTGGCGGTGGGGCGGGGGGGGGGGGCGGGTGGAATGTGTGTGGCGGGGGAGGAGCTTGGGGGGCCGTGGTGAAGCACTTACCATCACCCCGAAACTGCCGGGTTTCCCAAGGCCTGGGAAACCCAGTCGGCCAGAGTTAAATCAAAGCAGGTTAAGTGAGAGGCTGGCACCCTCAGTATAATATTTAATTGGCCAACCCAGCTCCTGTGAGTAGGTTGGCTGCCTGTCCCGCTCTTGTTAAACTCGGATGTGGGTGGGTTGGGGTCGGGTATGAGATTTTTAACGTTTTAACACCTCACCTGACCCCAACCCACCCATTTTTGGGGGTTAAAATTCAGACCAATATTCCAGCTGAGGCCGAACCAATGATTTATAACTTCCTTGTTTTTTGTACTCTACTTATAAAGCCCAGGATCCCATATGCATTTTTTTAAACAGCTTTATCAATGTGTGCCGCCACCTTCAAATAGTCCAGCCTATTTAAAATCCTGCGCGTGCACTTGGCTTGCTGTTTGATTCCCTGCGATGCAGGTCCTAGATTGGAGGTGACGTGGGAAGTTGCGAGTCAGCCATGTGGTGGCAGAAAACCGCAGCAAGGAAGGATTGGAGGTATCCATTGATGCAGCCTCCATCGAGAGCACCAGGAGGACTTTCCTGAGCAACTCCTCCTCACCCATAACGTGGGTGCTTTCCCCTTCTCCTGGGCCTGGTGCTCAGATCACTAAGATCCGGATCACAGGCCACACACACATTACCCAAAAGGGTTTTAGAAGTTGTAAGGCTTTTTATAAAACACTATACTCAGTCTAAGCAATGATCACGTGCGTTTGATCAGTCCCTCTGGTCACCCCGACCGGAACCTTACAACTCCTAACTCTGTGATCCCACTTCTGACACCACTGTATCAGAGGTGTAACCTTCCCCAGCCCACCAGTTTCATAATTGAGCTCTTCCAGATTGAAGTATGTGTTAAAATCTGTACTGTCCAGCTCATCTAACTTCCACTGTAGCTCAGGTACTGATGCATTGGGGAGAATTTTCCTCCCCCTCACCACCCCACCCCTCCCCACCAACCCCTCCCCGCCCCGGCAGTTAAAATACCCCCTCCATTCTTGCTGCCTTTCCACGGGTCACCAAATAAACCCGCTCTTTTTAGCGGGACACCCATGGGAGTGTAGAGGGTCCTGCTTTAAATATGCGGATCGGTCTCCGTTGACGACATCAGGGCCCGGGTGCGATCGTCACCCCAGGCCGGCATGGCGAAAACCCTGTTGGCGTCGCCGCGCAGGTCACACCTGTCGGGAGGAAGAACCAAGGAGGCCAGCAAGGTACTTTCCTTCATAAGTAAGCTGCATTGTTGGAGGTGCCGTCTTTCAGATGCGATGTTGTACCTCGGCCCTGTCTGACCCCTCAGGTGGATGGAAAAGATCCCCCAGCACTATTCAAAGAAGAGCAGGGGAGTTCTTCTTGTGACCCAGCCATCATTGATCCCTCAAACAACACCAAAAACCGACTTGGGGTGAACAGCGACAGAGGTTCTTTGGCCGTAACTCTGGCGGAAGAAAGCCAGAGTAAGAGCGGATGAGCAGAAGAACCCCCATTAAACGGTCATGTTTTTCACTGGTGTTTGTGGGAACTTGCTGTGCGTAAATTGTCTTCCATGCTTCCCTAGATTACAACAGTGACTACCCTTCAACGGTACCTCATTAGCTGTGAAGAGCTTTGGGACATCCTGAGGACGTGAAGGGCACTATATGAAAGCAAATTCTTTCGTTCTCTTTCTTTCTCAATCCCTGGGTTAAAAGAAATGCCCTCTGCGCCGGCGCGATTATTCCGGCCCCAGTTTGGTATTGGACCGAGTGAGTGTAAAGCGGCAGCCCAGTTCAACTGGCTGACCATGACACGGCAGGAGGAGCAGCCAATAAAAACACGCTAACCTCCGCCTCCTCTGCCTGTGGTTTGGGGGCTCAGGATATCATGGCAACACTCTACTGTAACACTGTATAGTAACACTGCACTAGAACACTGTACGGTAACACTACTGTAACACTACTATAACACTGTTCTATAACACTACTGTAACATTGCACTATA
The DNA here is from genome assembly GCF_052327205.1 of Somniosus microcephalus. NCBI lineage: Eukaryota > Metazoa > Chordata > Chondrichthyes > Squaliformes > Somniosidae > Somniosus > Somniosus microcephalus. The sequence continues at coordinate 17,579,762 of NC_141003.1, forward strand.
ACACTACTATAACACTACTGTAACACTGCACTATAACACTACTGTAACACTGCACTGTAACACTGCATTATTACACTGTAGTATAACACTACTATATCACTGCACTGTAAAACTGCAGTATAACACTACTGTAACACTGCACTATAGCACTGCACTGTAATACTGCACTATAGCACTGCACTCTAACACTGCACTCGAACACTGCACTATAGCAGTGCACTGTAACACTGCACTATAATACTGCACTATAACACTGCACTATAACACTATTGTAACACTGCACTATAACACTGCACTGTAACACTGCACTATAGCACAGCACTGTAACACTGCATTGTAATACTGCACTATAACACTACTGCAACACTGCACTATAACACTATACTATAACACTGCACTGAATCACTGCACTGTAACACTGCAGTGTAACACTGCACTATAACACTACTGTAACACTGCACTATAACACTATGCTATAACACTGCACTGTAACACTGCACTGTAACACTGCACTGTAACACTGCACTGTAACACTGCACTGAATCACTCCACTGAATCACTGCACTATAACACTGTACCACTGCACTGTAACACTGTATTGTAACACTGCACTGTAACACTGTATTGTAACACTGCACTGTAACACTGCACTGTAACACTGTATTGTAACACTGCACTGAATCACTGCACTGTAACACTGCACTGTAACACTGCACTATAACACTGCACTGCACCACTGCACTATAACACTGTACTGTAACACTGCACTATAACACTGTACTGTAACACTGCACTATAACACTGCACTGCACCACTGTACTATAACACTGTACTGTAACACTGCACTATAACACTACTGTAACACTGCACTATAACACTATACTATAACACTGCACTGAATCACTGCACTGTAACACTGCACTGTAAAACTGCACTGTAACACTGCACTATAACACTGCACTGAATCACTGCACTGAATCACTGCACTGTAACACTGCAGTATAACTCTGTACTATAACACTGCACTATAACACTAATATTTGCAAAAGGAGTAAAGTCACTTGACTCCCACCTCCTCCACAGTACGTTTTACTGCAGACTACTGTAAGGAATCTACTCTCTTGGTGGGACCCACTCTTGCAGTAGAGCTAGGGAGGGGGTCCAACAGACAAACTCGGGACAGATGTGTGCTTTTTTTGGTTTTGCCCTTCCCCCATGCAGGTGGAATACACAATGGCCTAGAAACTTGTCACGGGGCGTGCTGTAAAACGGGCAGTATCGGATCGGCCGTTATACGCAGAGCCTGATATTCAGTTCTATTGATGGCGGTGGAGCTGAATGTCAGGGCGCTACGGATAACGGGCAGCCGATCCCATAACGCCCATTTCCGCCACTGCCCGAGATGAATTTCTGGGCCATTGTGCTGCACAGATAAGGCCAGTTTCAATCATTATCTCTCTGTCGCTGTGAGTGCTACTGATAAACTAAAGCATACTTCTCACTTCCTTCTTTCATTCCATTGAACAGAATTTTCTACTTTTGTACTTCCTCATGCCAGAGCTTTTGTTTGAACCTCATTTAAAATGTGTTTGGGAAAATTAACCGTTTCTCCAGCACAGATGACCACTAGACAGAATATTAACCCACTGGTAGAATATTTGTTATCTGGACCCCAGCAGGAGCGTTATACCTTTTCTGCCCAACACAGCTTGCACGCACTCACACCAGCTGACAGCAGATGCATGTATTACTGCTGCATTCATCGAGCTACCGTCATGTTACACTTAAGCTCACTGCAGATCTGAGGCAATTCGAGCTTACTGTTCTGCATTCATACGTGAAGGGTTAAAGCTGAGAGCCATCTCCAATGACACCAGTTCAAATCCATATGTACGCCAGACTGATATTGATGGTCTCTGATGGATGCAGACTTTTACCCCATTTAAATGTTTCTCCTAACATAGGCTGCAAGAATCAGTCAGTTCTGTCATAGGCCAGTCCCGCTGTCTTAACCTTTAATCCATCCAATCCTCTGCATCATACATCACTGGCAAGGCAGTCATTTTATTCAGCTCAACAGACACGAGGGTTCATTTCCAGCCTTTGACTCAGTGCCAGACAGTTATTAGTTTTTTAAATATACAGTCTATAGTTTTCCTCATGTTAACATTATTTTATGAATCAGAGCAGGGACACTCACGGTGTGACATAGGCGAGCGGGTAGTGTAGGAGCTGAAAATGTATAGCATCTTGTGGCTGGTACTTGTTTCTCAGGCACAGTAGAGGGGTCTAATACTGGATATTATATGGGGACCCCACGCTACTTTGTGGAGGATTAGCTTCCTGATGTCAGCGTTGTGGGTATTAGTAATTCTTCAGGAAATGAAATTTCAAGCATGTCATTAAAAATGAGTAGGAATGCTAGAGTTTCAGCTGGGGTTAGAAGGTATGAGTTTAAGCTGTTCAAATTAAGACAAGTGCAAAGCACTGTTTCAGCCTGTCTGCTGAAGGGACCCATCGCGAATGATAAAGCGCAGGAAATATGGATGGGGTTCCCAACGTTTTTTTTAAAAGAAGCGATCAGGCAGAAATTTATAAAGACGGAGGACGTTTGACACTTGACACAACAATTTTCAGCAGGTGCTGGTGAGACAATGCACTTGGACTGTGAGGTGACTGATGGGAAATTGGACCCCCGTGCGCGACACTCGAACTGAATGAGGGAAAATGGTCTTTTTGCATATCTGCTAAAAATACAATCTGTTCAGCTAATTTCGATGATGACATTAACTCTCTCAGCGCTTCCTGTTTAGAGCAATGATTAAAGGGGAACTCCAGCGAAAGGAAGTGGGGGGGGGGGGGCGGGGGGAGAGTTCAGAGAGAATTTCAGAAGCACCTACTCCTTTATCTCTCTATTTCCTAGATCCTAGCATTTATTCGAAGCGTGCTGCGGGCCAAGGTTGGATATCGCAATGGGGGGGGAGCGGCATTTAGAAATGACCAGCAATAAAATTGATTTCCCTGCAGTTTGTAAGGTTTCGTTCCAGTTTAATGCGCGGATACTTAATTGCTGCCGCATTCCAGCTAATGTTACAACGCAAATGTAAGCTGCAGAGCGGAATAGGGATGCGGGGTGCGCGGCCGCGCATCAATCGGGAGGTCCCGCGCACAAGCTGCTCTCATATGGAAGACGCCACGCAGCAAATTTAAAGGGACTGTGCACGAAAAAAAAAATTAGAGGGAGCATTGGTTACGAGCTCACTGGTTTTCCTCTTTGAAGAAGCTTTAAGCAACCCAGTGCCTGAAATAAGGGATAGGATTTTACCTTTCTGACGCAGTAATAATAAAGCCTTTCAAGTGTGCCCGGTGTCTCTGGTTAAGAAAGAATGCTGCTCTGTACCTTGTAGTCTGCTGCCAGCCTGCCAAGCGTTCCGCACTTTTATCTCCCGACATGTACTGCCCTATTTGGAGATAGACGGCAAATTTACACAGAGGGAGACAAAGTGGCTCATTTAGATTTGGTAGCTGAATTATTTTACCCACAGCTGGTTAGCTTGACACTGTCGGTTGGGAAGCTGTAAATTCACACCTTTTAGTAACTGTGAAACTTGCCTGTATTTCCCTTGCAAAAAAAAAATTCTGGCTACCAGCAGTTTGCAGGCTTCATATCTTCAAACTGTTAAATCAATCAGGCACTTCCTTTTTTTTCTTCACCCCTCCAGATCTGTGGCAGGAATTTGCATCTTGTGGTTTAACAAAGGATCTATTTGTAACAATATTTATTCCAGTGTCGTGAGTAGGGGCCCCTTGGTGTTTCACTTCAGCACGGGGTGTGATAGTTCTTGCGACTACTTCTTTCAGTGAGAGAGCTGAATTCAGTCTGACAGTGAGCAGGGTTGACTTAATGTGGATGTTTAATAAAAAGCATGTCAGTTCCAGAGCTAGTTACAAATGGCAGTAAGTACCTCAGTGACAGCCCTGTAATAATTTCACATCCATCATCATCTTGATGCACTGGTAGCTCCCTGACGGATGAGGCGGCTGAGATTAACCCTCCAGTTTATAGACTGTCATTCTGGGTGGTATATAATGATTACTACAGGCTAGTGCCTTGGACTACCTGTGTGTAGCAGCTTTAAGCCAACGGCTGGCTGTTTGACCAGGCTTATAGTTGTAGAATCGCTAGGCCCGATTTTAATCTCCACCCACCTCATGCGCTCGACAGCAACGGGGCGTGGTTTAAAATAAGGGCAACGTGCAACTCGCCAGCTCCCCATTAGCCTCGCGTCGCACGCCATTTTAACAGGAGCGTTTTGGACAACGTATGAGGCCCTTACCTCCGGCAGGCCAGGGCCTCATCGGCATGCAGATGTCGGGGTCTGATGATGTCATTGAGACCCTGAGGTTATTTTAATATTAAAGCCGTGCCCGCGGGAGTCTGCCATGAGAAGGTTTCAGAGCCAAAAGAGACCCAGATATGTAAATGTTTTAAAACATTTTTTGAAGGTTTCCTTGTGGACCAGGAGGTGCAGGAGTGCTCCTCTGGGCCCCACAAGGAACACTTGGGCCTACCCTGTCCCAGGCATTCTCCCCCTTCCCTGACTGTGACCAAATCTGGCCACACTCCCCGATCCACCCGCCTGACTGCTGGGGGCCATTCCTGTGGGTCAGCAGCAGCAGCTTCCTCCCATGCTCGACCCGTTCCCGCCCGCCAACCTCATTGCCAGCCATAGCTCAGTCGATAGCACCCTCGCCTCTGAGTCAGAAAGTCGTGGGTTCAAGTCCCCATCCCGAGAGTTGAGCACATAATCCAGGCTGACACTTCCAGTGCAGTACTGAAGGAGTGTTGCACTGTTACTGTCTTTCGGATGAGGCGTTAAACTGAGGTCCCATCTGCTCTCTCAGGTGGATGTAAAAAATCCCATTCGAAGAAAAGCAAGGAAGTTCTTCCCGATGTCTGGACATTATCCCTCTATCAATGGCACGAAAACAGGTTATCTGGTCATTAGTGAACCAGTCTGGCAGCTTTCATGGTGTCTTTGTTGTTACTACCCGCAAATTAACAGATTTATTTGTATATAATTTAATTGTGGGATTTTTGAACACCTACACTACCAGAACCCAGAGTGGCTGCAAGAGTCATTAGTGAATTTGCAGATAAAGATGATTTTAAAATCAAACATTTCCACGTGATCCCATTTTCAGTCTTTAGAACCTGTGTCCTTTTACTTCTAGGCCTCCCATTTAAACTCCAAAGAGTAAAAATTCCAGCCAGTGGGAATAGATCCACCCATGTGAAGTTGACAAGCGGGGTCTAGAATTAGGGGTGATAATAAAGCCATGGGCTCAAGTATTTGGGCATGACCATCAGATCTGGTATGATCAAGTTGGAGACGGCCCTTCCTAGGGCTGCTGAAAACCAAGAGGAGAGGGGACAATCAGGCAGAGATCAGAGGGCCGTTGTTATGAGTGAAGCTACTGGCATGGAGCCCCGCCCACCAGCCAAGTCCATGAGTTCCCAATTTTGCAGGGGTTCACTCAGGCTGGCAGATTCACCAGAATGGTTTAAAGGATTAAATTACGAGGATAGTTTGCATCAACTTGGCTTGTATTCCCTTGGGTTTAGAAGATTGATGGGTGAGCTAACGAGGTATTTAAAATGATAAAAGAATTCGATCAGGTAGATAAGGAGAAACCATTTTTCTGGTGGAGGAATCAAGAACAAAGGGCCACAATCTTAACATCAGAGCCAAGCAGTTCAGGGGTGAAATCAGGAAGCACTTCTTCACACAAAGGGTAGTAGAAATCTGGAACTCTCTCCCCCAGAAAGCTGTTGAGGCTGGGGATCAATTGAAACATTCAAGCCTGAGGGAAGGGTATTAAGGGATATGGAGCAAAAGCAGGTAAATAGGGTTGAGATGCAGATCAACCCAGAGCTAATTGGTGGAACAGGCTCGAGGGACTGAATGGCCTCCTCTTGTTCTATAAAATTGGCCCTCAAGTGTTCAAATTAATTGAAGGAGTTAATAGGTTCAATAAACCTTTCATATGTAAGAAGTCACACAACACCAGGTTATAGTCCAACAGCTTTATTTGAAATCACAAGCTTTCGGAGCACTGCTCCTTTGTTACCTGACGAAAGAGCAGCGCTCCGAAAGCTTGTGATTTCAAATAAAGCTGTTGGACTATAACCTGGTGTTGTGTGACTTCTTACATTTGTCCACCCCAGTCCAACTCCGGCATCTCCACACCAAACCTTTCATAAGTGATGGTCAAAGTATAAAGCTTTGATCATCTCGGCAGGGTTATTGGAAAAACAAAGGGAGGGAGACAGTTTTCGCTCTGAACAGAAGGCGAAATCAGAGTGACATCTACAGGTAGAATACGCCAAGGAACTGTGGAAGAACCAGCTGAGATCTGAAGCTGTGGGCATCTATGTTCACATCAGAAGACTGAGAGTGGCCAACAGGACGATGGGATACTATTCCTGATGTCTACATTAAGCTCGGTTGAACCTATCATAAACCATAGCACATACATTTAACTATAGCCTGAGACAAGCTGACAAACTCAGTGGGTTTGGGAGAATTGCTTTATGAACAGAAGGTAGATTGGATTCAACTGAGATCCACACCACCTGAATGGTTTCGAAGAATTAACTCTTTGCAGCTCTGCAGCGCTGAAATTTTTGACGAGTAAAGTTTTAATAAAGATCAGAATAGTTGTAGGAAGATTAGGAACAGGAGGAGGCCATTCAGCCCCTCGGGCCTGCTTTGCCATTCAATTAAATCATGGTTCATCTGTTATGATGCAATTTCCACAGTTAATCTTCACAGTGGATTGCTGGATAAAGGGTTGCGATGCACATCTAACATGGGTTGAGTTTAAAGCAAACTGTTTTCTATCGTTATTATTTCAGTGACAGCCTTTCCACAAGCTGCGATTTCCACTCATCTCTATTGAAGAGATACTGCATAAGCTGTGAAAAATTAGTCAATATAGGAGTCCATTTAAAACAAGTCTCAGACAGTATAACACACGGAAACCAAGTTAACTTTTTAAAACTACAGTGTAATTCTGATTTTATGCTGATCACCATCACAAGTGACCACTCTGGGGCAGATCTTGACTTTGTGCGATAGTGTAAAACGGCTGATAGAGTCGGCAGCACATTTTACATCTCTCCTATTGAAGTCAACGGAAATAAAAATGGGGAAGAGATATAAAATGGGCTGCTGCACAAAGTCACCTGTTTTACACCATTACACAAAGTCACGATCTATTTCCCTGCCTGTTATTTAATATAGAGAAAGGTAGCATGGTGGTAATGTCACTGGGCTAGTAATCCAGAGGCCTGGACTAATGATCCAGAGACGTGAGTTCAAATCCCATCACGGCAATTGGGGAATTTAAATTGAGTTAATTAAATAAATCTAGAATAAAAAGCTAGTATCAGTAATGGTGACCATGAAGCTACCAGATTCACTAATGTCCTTTAGGGAAGGAAATCTGCCGTCCTTACCTGGTCTGGTCTATATGTGACTCCAGATCCACAGCAATGTGGTTGACTCTTAACTGCTCCCTGCATTGGCCGAGCAAGTCACTCAGTTGTACACAACCGCTACAAAACAAATAAAACCGGACGGACCACCCGGCATGGCTTCTAGGCTTCGGACACAACAACGGCACACCCAGCCCAGTCAACTCTGCAAAGTCCTCCTCACTAACATCTGGGGACTTGCGCCAACATTGGGAGAGCTGTCCCACAGACTAGTCAAGCAACAGCCTGACATAGTCATACTCACAGAATCATACCTTTCAACCAATGTCCCAGATTCCTCCATCACCATCCCTGGGTATGTCCTGTCCCACCGGAAGTCTCAAGGCTTCAGGGCAAGCATGGGCAAGGAAACCTCCTGCTGATGACCACCTACCGCCCTCCCTCAGCTGATGAATCAGTGCTCCTCCATGTTGAACACCACTTGGAAGAAGCACTGAGGGTAGCAAGGACATTTCAATGTCCATCACCACGAGTGGTTTGGTAGCACCACTACTGACCGAGCTGGCCGAGTTCTGAAGGACATAGTTGCCAGACTGGCAGGTGGTGAGAGAACCAACACGAGGGAAAAACTTACTTGACCTTGTCCTCACCAGTCTACCTGTCGCAGAGACATCCGTCCATGACAGCATTGGTAGCAGTGACCACCGCACAGTCATTGTGGAGACAAAGTCCCGTCTTCACACTGAGGACACCCTCCATTTTGTTGTGTGAGACTACCACCGTGCTAAATGGGATAGATTCAGAACAGATCTAGCAGCTCAAAACTGGGCATCCATGAGGCGCTGTGAGCCATCAGCAGCAGCAGAATTGTATTCCGCCACAATCTGCAACCTCACTCTACCATTACCATCAAGTCAGGGGACCAACCCTGGTTCAATAAGGAGTGTAGAAGAGCATGCCAGGAGCAGCACCAGGCCTACCTAAAAATGAGATGTCAACCTGGGGAAGCTGCAACACAGGACTACATGCATGCTAAACAGCGGAAGCAGCATGCTATAGACCGAGCTAAGTGATTCCACAATCAGCAGATCAGATCAAAGCTCTGCAATCCTGCCACATCCAGTCGTGAATGGTGGTGGACAATGAAACAACTAACGGGAGGAGGAGGCTCCATGAATATCACCATCCTCAATGATGGCGGAGCCCAGCATGCGAGTGCAAAAGACATAGCGGGAGGGTTTGCAGCCATCTTCAGCCAGAGTGGATGATCCATATCGGCTTCCTCCTGAGGTCCCCACCATCACAGAAGCCAGTCTTCAGCCAATTCGATTCACTCCATGTGATATCAAGAAACGGCTGAGCACACTGGATACAGCAAAGGCTATGGGCCCCGACAACATCTCAGTTGTCGTGCTGAAGACTTGTACTCCAGAACTAGCCACACCTCTAGCCAAGCTGTTCCAGTACAGCTATAACACTGGCATCTACCCAACAATGTGGAAAACTGCCCAGGTATGTCCTGCCCACAAAAAGGACAAATCCAACCCGGCCGATTACTGCCCCATCACTCTACTCTCAATCATCGGCAAAGTGATGGAAGGTGTCGTCGACAGTGCTATCAAGCGATACTTACTCACCAATAACCTGCTCACTGATGCTCAGTTTGGGTTCCAGCAGGACCACTCAGCTCCAGACCTCATTGCAGCCTTGGTCCAAACAAGTGAGGTTTGGACCAAGGCTATAATGAGGTCTGGAGCTGAGTGAGGTGAGAGTGACTGCCCTTGACATCAAGGTAGCATTTGACCGAGTGTGGTTTCAAGGAGCCCTAGTAAAATTGAAGTCAATGGAAATCAGGGGAAAAACTCTCCATTGGCTGGAGTCATACCTATCACAAATGAAGAAGGTTGTGGTTGTTGAAGGTCAATCATCTCAGCCCCAGGACATCGCTGCAGGAGTTCTTCAGGGCAGTGTCCTAGGCCCAACCATCTTCAGCTGCTTCGTCAGTGACCTTCCCTCCATCATAAGGTCAGAAGTGGGGATGTTGGCTGATGATTGCACAATTTTCAGTTCCATTCACAACTCCTCAGATAATGAAGCAGTCTGCGCCCGCATGCAGCAAGACCTGTACAACATTCAGGCTTGGGCTGATAAGTAGCGAGTAACATTCGTGCCACACAAGTGGCAGGCAATGACTATCTCGAACAAGCAAGAGACTAACCACCGCCCCTTGACATTCAACAGCATTACCATTGATGGATCCCGCACCATCAACATCCTGGGGTCACCATTGACCTGAAACTTAACTGGACCAGTCACATAAATAATGTGGCTACAAGAGCAGGTCAGGGGCTAGGTATTCTGTGGTGAGTGTCTCACTTCCTGACTCTCCAGAGCCTTTCCACCATCTACAAGGCACAAGTCAGGAGTGTGATGGAATACTCTCCACTTGGCTGGATGAGTGCAGCTCCAACAACACTCAAGAAGCTCGATACCATCCAGGACAAAGCAGCCTGCTTGATTGGCACCCCATCCACCACCTTAAACATTCACTCCCCCCACCACCGGCGTACCGTGGCTGCAGTGTGTACCATCTACAAGATGCACTGCAGCAACTCGCCAAGGCTTCTTCGGCAGCACCTCCCAAACACGCAACCCCTACCACCTAGAAGGACAAGGGCAGCAAGTGCAAAGGAACACCGCCACCTCCAAGTTCCCCTCAAAGTCACACACCATCCTGACTTGAAAATATCTCGCTGTTCCTTCATCATCGCTGACTCAAAATCCTGGAACTCCCTCCCTAACAGCACTGTGGGAGTACCTTCACCACACGGACTGCAGCGGTTCAAGAAGGCGGCTCACCACCACCTTCTCCAGGGCAATTAGGAATGGGCAATAACTGCTGGCCTTGCCAACGACGCCTAGGATCGAAAAAAAAAATGTTGAACGTCCTCCAGTACCAACAGTCTGCACGATGCAGCAGAGGGTGAAATTAGTCTCGGGCAAGGGGTGCAAAACTGGCGCTAGCGAATCGGCTGCCCGTTTTACACCCTGCCCAATTTTCTTTTTCATTGATTTCTTAGTGTCAGCCACGGCTCAGTGGGCAGCACTCTCGCCTCCTGTGTCAGAAGGTTGCGGGTTCAAGTCCCACTCCAGCGACTTGAGCACAAAAGTCTAGGCTGAAACTCCCAGTGCTTGTACCGAGAGAGTGCCGCACTGTCAGATGAGATGTAAAAGATCCCGTAGCGTTATTTTGAAGAAGAGGAAGGGTGTTTTCCCAGTGTCCTGGCCAATATTTATCCTTCAACCTACATCACTAAATCAGATTATCAGGTCACTATCTCATTGAGTTTGTGGGACTTTGCTGTGTGTAAATTGGCTGCCGCGTTTCCTACATTACAAGTGACTACACTTTGAAAGTAGTAAAAATGGCTGTGAAGCCCATTGGGATGTCCTGAGGTTGTGAAAGACACCATTTGAACGCAAGTTCCTTCTTTAGTGGCTAGCACACAGCAGGAAATATTGGCACATTATTTAAATATGATTGATGCCAGTTTGCACAAATCCAAGGACCTGAGGGTATAAGTCCAACATTGCACTAAATTATTTGAACTAAAAAAGAAAAACAGCTTGCATTTATAAAGTACCTTTCACATCCTCGGGATATCCCAAAGCACTTGGCAGCCAATGAATGTGGTAGATTTTCATCTTCGCTGCCTGGGTGGTAATCTGTTGGCACAGATTGCGCACCCTTTGCAGAACCCGCTATGGTTTCCATTCCATTGCTATCAAATAGATGAAAATCAGGCGTGCTATATAACGACCTGCGATCCACTCCATCGGGTTACCACCCAGGCAGTGAAGATGAAAATCTACTCACACGAGTTACTTTTGATGTGTAGTCATTGTTGTAATGCACGCCAACACAGCAGCCAATTGGCACACAGCAAGCTCCCACAAACAGCAGGGAGATGAATGACCAGATAATTTGTTTTCGGATAAGGGATAAACGTTTTCTGCTTGCATTCCCTTTAGTATGGGGTGATGTCAGGAAGCACTTCTTCACACAAAGGGTAATATAAATCTGGAGCTCTCTCCTCCAATAAGCTGTTGAGGTTGGGGTTCTATTGAAAATTTCAAAACTGAGATCGATAAGATTTTTGTTAGGCAAGGGTATTAAGGGATACGGAACCAAGGTGGGTAGATGGAGCTAAGATACAGATCAGCCATGATTGAATGGCGGACAGGCTTGAGGGGCTGAATAGCCTACTCCTGTCCCTATGTTTGTATGTTGCCCAGGACACCGGGAGAACTCCCCTGCCCTTCTTCGAACAGTGCCATGGGATCTGTTACATCCACCCGAGAGGGCAGACGGGGCCTTGGTCTAATGGAGGCTGCAACAGATCAGCACTCCCTCAGTGCTGAACTACAGTACCAGTTGCTCAAGTCCTGGAGTGCGGCTTGAACCCATAACCTTTCTGACTCCCAAGACGAGAGGTCTAACAACTGAGCCAAAGAAAGAGAGTATCCATTTGAAAGTGAACGCCAGTCCCAGACGGGATAACAGCCCTGTGACATCACAACAACCCTTAAACAAACAATTGGTCCTGAAAAGTCATGCATGGAGCAACCTCCATTGCATAACAGAGACCGTCCCCTCCCCTGCAGTCATTCCACCTTAGCACCGAACTCGAACGTGACAGCTTTAGCATGCTAACTACACAATGAGCTTTATTAAATTACTTGCATTCCAAAAAAACGCCATTGTGGATAAAGGAATATTGAATAACATCCCTAGTATCAATACAATCTCGGCACTCAGTCAGATTGAGTCAAGGCTAATGGTGCCAGTGAATTTTGAGCAAAAGTCTCACTGACGCAGTAGCAGCCCCTAGCTCTGCAGAAGTTCCATTCGATGCGGGTGATGTGCCCTACTTCACATGGCTACTGTGTGCAGTGCAAAGCACCTAGCTCATTATCGAGTTTTTTCTTCATTGACTTTGGAACTAAGTGAAATGGCAAGATACAGCACTGCTTCATAGAATCCATCACACCAAAGCCTCTCTCACAAACAAAAACCTCATTCCCTGACGTCGGAGAATTCTGCTTAGGTGTCAGCCGTGGCTCAGTGGCAGCACTCTCACCTCTGAGACAGAAGGTTGTGGGTTCAAGTCCCACTCCAAAGAGTTGAGCACAAAATCCACGCTGACACTCCAGCGCAGTACTGAGGGAGTGCTGCACTGTCAGAGGTGCCGTCTTTCAGATGAGACGTTAAAACGAGGTCCCATCTGCGCTCTCAGGTGGACATAGGCGATCCCACGGAGCTTTGACGAAGAGCAGGGGAGCTCTCCCCAGTGTCCTGGCCAATATTTATCCCTCAACCAACATCACTAAAACAGACTATCTGGTCATTATCACATTGCTGTTTGTGGGATCTTGCTGTGTGAAAATTAACTGCATTTCCTACAAATGACTACCCTTCAAAAGTACTTAATTGGCTGTGAAGCGCTTTGGGACATCCTTAGGTCGTGAAAGACGCTTTAGAAATGCAAGTCTTTCTAAAGACACACATGAGCCATTAAATGCTAGTCAAGTATTTCAACTGGAATTTGTTTACAATGTGCAATAAGAATTGTTTCTTTCCCTTCTCCTGTCTGCGTCTAGCCTTTTGATTTGCCCTCGGTTTTGCTATTTAGCTAGCATTTTAGTCTGAATGCTCCGGTACTTAAAGGATTCGCGACAGCCCCAGGAAATCCCGTATTGTTCTCCCCCCCGAAAAAAAATCCCTCTGTTGCACTCCTTGAATAATCAGTAGGACTGTTGGGATTTTTGATCCACTGTTTACCTGACCTGTGTGTCTGCCGAGCAGATTGTAATTAAAAGCACGCACAAACATTCCCTCAGTGACTCGGGGTTAATTTAAGTCAGTGCACATCTATGCACAATAAAAGTAAATCTGACTGTACATGATACCAACAAACTCAACATGACTTCCTCGGAGGATATGGTCTGAATGGCAGCCAAGTTCTGTTATATTTTTTCAGACTAAGTTGCTTCAGGCAATAGGATGGCCCATTAGAGACGAGAGCCTCAGAAATCCATGTGACGCGATCCCAGTCTCTTCAGGTGAAACCCTTCTGGAATTTTCCCCATGAAGCCAGCTTTTGTCCACCAATGGCGGGGGGAGGGCGCTGCCCAGACCCCAAGTTGTCTCCTTCGCCTCCCCTCCTTTCCCCACTCCCTGCCATTTAAGGGTAAGATAAAGATAGTTTCTTCTGTCTGGAACCCTTCCCCCATTTCCTCTTGGTAGGGACTACTTCCACCCATTTAGAGTGCTACGTCGAATGAGCCAGGGAAGCGGGAGTTCCTGGCATAGGGAAATCCCGCCTGCCCTTGCCCACCCCCATCCCTCTCCTCCCGGCTCTGCCTCCCGGCAGCATTTGCCTCTTTCAGCGCAACTGCTTGCCTGCCATTGTTCCGCTGCATGAACCGGCACCCTACCTGCTCTGTGCTCCTACGAGAAAAAGGACCGGCCTTTACATCGCACATTGCGCAGAGCAAGATCCCACAAACAGCAGTTACGATGAATGATTAGTTAATCTGCTTGTGGTGGTCTTGGTTGAGGGAGGATTATGGGCTGTGATGCTGGGAGAACTCAGGTGCCAAATGTTCACTCACAGGGTGACAGAATTGCGAAGTCATTCACCGGTGTAAAAAGAAAGGCTTGCATTTCAACGGTGCCTCTCATGACCTCAGGACGTCCCAAAACGCTTTACAACCAATGAAGTACTTTTGAAGTGTAGTCACTGTTGTAATGTAGGAAGCACAGCTACCAATTTCTGCACAGCAAGCTCCCACAAAGAACAATGACCAGATAATCTGTTTTAATGATGTTGGTTGAGGGATAAATATTGGCCAGGACACTGGGGGGAACTCCCCTGCTCTTCTTCGAAATGGTGTGGAGATGCCGGTGTTGGACTGGGGTGGACAAATGTAAGAAGTCACACAACACCAGGTTATAGTCCAACAGCTTTATTTGAAATCACAAGCTTTCGGAGCGCTGCTCCTTCGTCAGGTGAAGTGGAGAGATGCATAAAGACACAGCTTATATAGTCAGAGAATAATGCAAGATGATTACAGGTAATCTTTCTAACTGCCATTTATCACACCTCAGCAGAGAGATAATCACAGCAATCAAAGGTGTGAATGGTGTCCAAACAGGTCAGTCAGGAAAACATTACATCAAAGAACAATGAGGTGGGGTCACAAGGGGTCAAATGTTGCAGATGCTGGGGTCTGTATGAGAAACAAAAAAGAGACAAAAAAACATTTTTTTTTTGCTGGAAATCACAGATGCGGCCGGACCTGCTGTGATTTCCAGCAAAAAAAAAGTTTTTTTGTCTGTTTTTTGTTTTTCATACAGACCCCAGCATCTGCAACATTTGACCCCTTGTGACCCCACCTCATTGTTCTTTGATGTAATGTTTTCCTGACTGACCTGTTTGGACACCATTCACACCTTTGATTGCTGTGATTATCTCTCTGCCGAGGCGTGATAAATGGCAGTTAGAAAGATTACCTGTAATCATCTGGCATTATTCTCTGACTATATAAGCTGTGTCTTTATGCATCTCTCCACTTCACCTGACGAAGGAGCAGCGCTCCGAAAGCTTGTGATTTCAAATAAAACTGTTGGACTATAATCTGGTGTTGTGTGACTTCTTACACTTCTTCGAAATAGCACCATGAGATCTTTAACTGCACGGGCAGGCAGGACCTCGGTTTAAAGTCATATTGGAACGACGGCTCCTCCAACTGTGCAACATTCCCTCAGCGCTGCACTGAAAAGTCAGCCAAGATGCTGTTGGAGGGCTTGAACCCACGACCTTATGACGCAAGAGTGTAATCAATTGAGATGGGATTTTCTTTGCGCTATATCACATATATATATTTTCTTCTTTTATTATCCACACTTTTTGTTTTTTCTTCCCTCCCTTCAGCTGTTCTTCATTCTGCCAGCACAATTCACACCCCATCTAGAGCTATCCTTTGTTCCTTAACCTGTCCCATTACCACCTCCTCTCGCCTTGAATATCTCTTAATGTCTCTCAATGTCTCTTAATCTCTCCTGCTTTCTATCCTATCGCTGACCTTCCCTTTTGTTCTTTCATCCCCTCCCCCTTTTCCCAGCCCCCAAACTTGCTTTCCATTTCCTGCTTTTTTTCCAGTTCTAACGAAGGGTCATCGACCTCTGTTTCTCTCTCCACCGATGCTGCCCTGACCTGCTGAGTTTTTCCAGCATTTCCTGTTGTATTTTCTTTGCGCTGGACTAGGTGCGGGGAACCATACCTCACTGGAGGTGGGGCAGGTAGACAGATCACATGTATTATTAATAGCGCGACCAGCAAATGCCTTTTCGGCTGACTCTTGCAGGAATCGACTTCCTCCTTGGTGAACGTACAAAGATGTTGTGTAGCATTTTAGCAAAATAGCTTCGTCAGTTCTTCAAAGAGAGGTTATTGTTGAAAATGGTTTCTCTTAATTTTTTTCAATATTATCAGAAAGCCTTTAACTGGCAAAGATGAAAGTTGTAGCCTGTCTTTTATGGTCTGCTTATGACTAGGTACAGAAATCTTAACAATGGTAAAACACTGTCTGTTGATTGAAAGTCTGTCATTATGACATCCTGATTGCCTTCTTGTTAGCTTGTTTCTTAAAGTGATCCATTCACATAAGGGTGCCACTTCTAAGTTAAATTAAAGGGTTGAAATTGACCTGGAATTAGCAAATTGTTAGGAAAGGCTCCTGGCACTTTAATTAAAATATTTAATTATAGAAGGATTCACTCACTTAATGTACCACACATAGGAGTTTTGTTTAAATATATGCACTTTGTATGGTGCACAAGGAATATCCTATTATGAGGCCTGTCAGACTTTTCTATTACTGATGTTCAAATGATATGTGGCGTACACAAATAGAAGTGCTTTGTTTCATTGGCATGGAGAAATTGCATGCCCAAGCTTAATGGGTATATTTTTTCATTTATCCTCGGGGCGTCACTGACAAGGCCGACATTTATTGCCCATCCCCAGTTGCCCATGAGAAGGTGGTGGTGGGCCTTCTTCATGAACCGCTGCAGTCCTTGTGGTGAAGTTTCTCCCACAGCGCTGTTAGGTAGAGAGTTCCAGGTTTTTTGACCCAGTGAGGATGAAGGAATGACCGATACATGTCCAAGTTAGGATGGAGAGTGACTTGGAGGTGATGGTGTTCCCATGCACCTGCTGCCCTTGACCTTCCAGGTGGTGGAGCTCGCTGGTTTGGGAGGTGCTACCGATGAAGCCTTGGCGAGTCGCTGCAGTGCATCCCGTAGAAAGTGCACACTGCAGCCACGGTGCACCGATGATGGAGGGACTGGATGTTTAGACTATTGCACTGTATTCCCATGTGGTTCTTGTTAAATAAGTGTCAGAGTCAAAATCTTTGGGGGGGAAAAAAGCATGGACTGCAGATGTTTGTCTGGAATACTGGCAACCTTGTCTCTTGTGTTGGCGATCAGTGGGAGACCATGAAGTAGCGGAATATATCTTCCAGTGGGATGAGCTGATTGAAGTTAAGAGCAAACGCTACACAACATTCAGTTATACTGGACTCAGATTTGCTCTAAAACATAAGATTCTGAATCCATGTTATGAGGCAGGTAATGGAGCAATCTCTCTTGCTATAAACGTTTCAACAGATTTTTATTAACAACATGGATTTTTTTTTGAGAGTTAATTAAGATCTGTGCCGTGTAGCTTTCATTAAACACAACCTAGCTAACCATCAAGAGGCTCACCATATTAACTGACGCTGCAACCACTCAAAGAATGACACTTTTATACAAAGCTCAGAAGGTCAAAATCTCCCAGTAAATAAATATTCACTGATCACTTTTAGGCTCTTTATGCAACATCACGATTTGATATAAAGATTGATTAATTTTGCAAATCAATGCTTCAACATTATCCACTTTTTTTAGATCTTGATTATTTATGTCAAGGTTTTTATCCCAATCTTATCGGGGTCTAAATTCAACATTGTTCTGGCCGTTTCATGGGCATAACGCGGGTGTACCGACGACAGCTTTAGCTGTGTGACAGCACGGGGGCCCGGACCCCTGCTGGAATTGTCAAGTCCTTTTTAGATGGCCCTGGCAACCGCCGGAAATGAGTGCAGGTCTCATTTTAATAGGGAAATGAGGGCCCTGCGCCCGTTCCATGACCCATCCATGGAATCTGTCTGCCAGGAGCGGGGCAGACGTCGGGCCTGGTTCCACTCGCCGTTACCTGGTCTACAAGCGGCCTAACCAGCGGTCCTTGAAGGGACCGCCACCAGAAGAATTTTAAGTCATTCATCCTACTTGCCTTGACGTGGAGCCGGGAGGAACAGGAGTGCTCGATCCCGGCTGCACCGCGTTACTGTGGGCTGCCTCGGAATTCAGCCCCACATCCCATTCCCCATCGCCTCGCCCGCCCCCACCAGCCCTCCCCAGACTTCCTGAAGGCCGCAGCTGGCGAGGCAAGCAGCTCAAGATGGATCGGGCCACAGGAGCGAGCTGCCTCTGGAAGCGTGCTGGCTCGCCCTAACAAGTGGAATGAGGCCTCTGGATGAATTTAAGATGGTTCTTGGGACTCCAGGTTTGGTTGTGTGCTGGCAGCATACCACCAGTTATGCACCCAGAAACAGGCCCTAAAACGCTCCAGTAGATGTGCGAGGATTTTCTGGAAATTCTCCAGAAAAAAGATGCTTATAAAGAAATGATTAAAAAAAAATGAGCTGCTGTTCAGATATTCAGTACAATGCTGGCGAAGACTGTAGAATTATTTGCTACTGATGTTATTAAATCAAAAACTCTGGAAATATAGATTGGCGGATATAAACTGAGGGAGTGCTGCACTGTCTGAGATGCCGTCTTTCGGATGACGATAAACTGTGGCCCTGTCTGCCCTCCCAGGTGGATGTAAATGATCCCGTGGCACTATTTTGAAGAAGAGCAGGGGAGTTCTCCCTGGTGTCCTGGCCAATATTTACAGGAACCTCTCGTTTAAACGGCACCTATATATCCAGAATTCTCTATTAACCAGCAAAATTCATACTCCGAAAACAACACCCCAATAACCGGAAATGTTGCCGAGTCCGAGTCTCCCGCGGTGGCCGAGTTAGTCAGTGGGGGTAGTTCTCCAAACTGCCGCTACTCGGCTTCTTGGCGCTGTCGGAAGTCCGAACACCTCAATAACAGGAGTCTGACTCTCCCACGCTGCCGGTAGTCTCTTCCGATTAAAGAGTTATGGGTTACCCTCAACTGGCAGTACTGCACTTAATCAAGCATCTTCCACCATCCATTTAACACAACATTCTGTAGGTGAGTACCCAACTACTGTATACTGCACATTTCTTGATTTTTTAAATTTTTGTTTGTTAAAAATAGCCTCGGTAGATAACCCTCTCCGTCATCCGGAATTTTTAATCAACCGGCAACACGCCGGTCCCGTCGGTGCCGGATACCCAAGAGTTTCCTGTATCAACCAACATCACTAAAACAGATTATCTGGGCATCTATCTCATTGCTGTTTGTGGGACTTTGCTGAGTGCAAATTGACTTATATTTGCATTTCAAAAGTAATTAATTGGTTGTAGAGTGCTTTGGGTCGTCCTAAGGTTGTGATAAGATGCTATATAAATTTGCAAGTTCTTTTGTTTCTTATTTGTGCCTATAGTCACCGTATATCAAATCAGATATTGAACTATTCCACACCTCTAAGATATCGCAGTGTCTGCTTTGAAATTTATACACCACTATCGTGTAAATAACCCGAATGCTTTAGATAATTTAGGACTAAATTTCCTTTATTTCTTTTTTAAGAAGTATTGGCCTTATAAATATTTAAAACCAACCTGTGTCTGAGGAGTTAAATTATTAAGATGCGATTGAATTATTGATGCATCGATAAACTACTGTCATTTTTTTAACCCTTTTATTGCAAAGGATTTCTTTGATTATTTAAAATTCAAAGATTATTTTCAATAGGAATGAATGGACTGACCATTTTGGTTCTGGTCAGTAAAAGAAGGGCGAGATTCCTTAGACAGAATGCTGTTCAATTTGAATAGTAGCTGGTAGGACTCGGAGAATCACAGCGTAATGCTGATAAAGAGCTGTGTTTTTTTTTAAATAACCTGACTTTATAAATAAAACACGATGAACTGCATATTAATGAAATGTTTATCATCTTCCCCACTCTGACAGCACTTGTCACTTCCCCTTACAGTATGCACAGATCATTTTGTATTGTCCATTAAAAAAGAAAACATTTATTTTTATCGCTCTTGTCTCTCCATTTATTTGCCTGCCATCTGGCAGGGTGGGATCATTAAAAGCATGTCGAAAGAATGTTACCTAAAAGCATGTGTAAGTTCCAATTCAGCAACAGGGTTTTTCTTTCCCCAGGTATTAATGGTAATTTCCCTTCATTCTCTGAACTCACAATTAGAGGAATGCGACTGTCGGAATCTGAATTTCAGCCGCACAGCCTGTGTCTGTAATCATTTCCTTAAATAGCTAACAGTGAAGGAGAATAGTAACAGGATTGAAAGTGGCATTTGATGATTATTTGTTATCTTTCCCTCTTGTATTTATGCTCACCAGTAGACTCTGCAGCATTCAGCCCTTCCGACCAGGGTTTGATATACAATACATTATCCACGGGGGGACAATTTTAACCTAACCTGTGGGATCGGGTGGAACGCTGGATTTGTACCACAGAAGCACAGAAACCCCACAGTGCAGATAGAGGCCATTTCGGCCCATCGAGCCTGCACCGACACATATCCCACCCGATCCCCGTAACCCCTACACCAACACATATCCCACCCTATCCCTGTAACCCCACGTATTTAATCCCCCTAACACTAAGGGTTAATTTATCATAGCCAATCAACCTAACCCACACATCTTTGGACTGTGGGAGGAAACCGGAGCACCCGGAGGAAACCCACGCAAACACGGGGAGAATGTGCAAACTCCACACAGACAGTCACCCGAGGCCGGATTCGAACCCGGGTCCCTGGCGCTGTGAGGCAACAGTGCTAACCACTATGCCACTGTGCTGCCGATATGACTCCTCATTGACTACTCCCCAGCATCTGGCTGAGGCTGAACCACACTGTTCGCAACCTTGGTGTCATATTTGACTCCGAAATGAGCTTCCGACCACATATCCGCAGCATAACTAAGACCGCCTGTTTCCACCTCCGTAACATCGCTCATCTTCGCCCCTGCCTCAGCTCATCCGCTGTTGAAACCCTCATCCATGCCTTTGTTACCTCTAGACTTGACTATTCCAACACACTCCTGGCCGGCCTCCCACGTTCTACCCTACGTAAACTTGAGCTCATCCAAAACCCAGCTGCCCGTGTCCTAACTTGCACCAAGTCCCGTTCGCCCATCACCCCTGTGCTCGCTGACCTACATTGGCTCCCGGTTAAGCAGCGCCTCGATTTCAAAATTCTCATCCTTGTTTTCAAATCGCTCCATGGCCTCGCCCCTCCCTATCTCTGTAATCTCCTCTAGCCCCACAACCCCCCGAGATATCTGCACTCCTCTAATTCTGCCCTCTTGAGCATCCCTGATTATAATCGCTCAACCATTGGTAGCCGTGCCTTCAGCTGCCTAGGCCCTAAGCTCTTGAATTCTCTGCCTAAACCTCTCCGCCTCTCTACCTCTCTTTTCTCCTTTAAGACACTCCTTAAAACCTACCTCTTCTGTCCTAATTTCTTATGTGGCTTGGTGTCAATTTTTTGTCTTATAACACTTCTGTGAAGCGCCTTGGGACGTTTTACTATGTTAAAGGTGCTATATAAATACAAGTTGTTGTTGTTGATGGTGACCTCAGTGGAGACTAAAATCGGGTGTAGTGTAAAACAAGTATTGCACCAGATCCCGCAGGCTTCCCTCCTGTCAAGTTAGGTTAAAATTGCCCCCAATGGAATGCTTGAACTACTCCAAGTCCGGCCTCTTGCCCACCGCAATTTCAATTGCTCCACCATTGAAGGCCGTGCCTTCAGCTGCCTAGGCTCGAAGTTCTGGAATTCCCTCCCTTAGCCTTTCTGCCTCTCTACCTCTCTCTCCTCCTTTAAGACGTGTCTTAAAAACTACCTCTTTGACCACCTCGCCTAATATCTCCTTGTGTGGCTCGGTGTCAAATTTTGTCTGGTAACGCTCCTTGTGAAGCGCCTTGTTGTTGTTGTTGTTGCTTGGTTTGTTAACAGTGGGGGTCTGGTGGAATATACAAGGGGTGATTTTGCGAGGTGAGGTTCTTGGTGCAGTGTCTTCCTTGACACGAGTATAAACCGGGGATAGTGTTCCAACAATTCAAGGCCCGGTTCCATCATCTAGGGAGACGGTGCTGAGAGAGGAGCCTTGGCCAAAATCCCCTGGCAGTATTGGATGAACATCAGACGGCTCCTCTTAGCATTTCATAATTGGTCACAATGTTTAATACAGCACGGCCAAACTTATGCGTTATCAAAGAACTCTCTGAGGACTGAGATTCAACACGTGCTTGTCATTTCTGTGGGCTTTCTGTGAATTTTGCACTGAAAAGCTTTGCTAAAGAAAAGATGTTGAAATAAGACATTAAAAACTATTTTAAAAAAGTTATATGACATTATACAAACACAGGTCAGTTTGCAAAAGAATTCATAATAGACATCTGCAAAACGGACTTTATGCAAATTACTTTGACAAGCGGCAGTGGGGAAAAATGTATCGAAAGAAATGAAAACTGATTGAATATTAGGAGCAACTATGGTTTGCCATGATGTCCAAACTATTGAATATTATTATATTTTTTGCGTCCATAGTTTGTCTTTCCTGAGCACAATTTATGGGTTGGCGTCAGATAAAGTGACCATGAAAGCTGCTGGACTATTGTAAAAATCCAACTGGTTCACTGATGTCCTTCAGGGGAGGGAACCTGCTGTCCTGACCCAGTCTGGCCAACGTGTGGCTCTGGTCACACTAGATGGTTGGCGCTAAATTCCTCCTTCGGCCCTAGCAAGCCACTCAGTCGTCGGGGCAACGAGGGATGGGCAATAAATGCAGCCTTGACGATGCTGCCTGACATGAATCAGTCATTCATGAAAGAAAGACTTATGTAATAATACTGAGCGGCCTGCGGGTGGCGCTGTCCAG
Source organism: Somniosus microcephalus (assembly GCF_052327205.1). NCBI lineage: Eukaryota > Metazoa > Chordata > Chondrichthyes > Squaliformes > Somniosidae > Somniosus > Somniosus microcephalus. Next base: position 17,602,495 of record NC_141003.1, read on the forward strand.
GGAGAGTATAAATACTCGGGCACGGGCCCAGCTTGCGCAGGACATTCTTAACAGGAACTAGTGAAGGACACAACTAGACCTCCATGTTGTAAAACAGTTGATTAAAGCTTTGTTTAATGCTTAGACCAAGTGCCTAGTAGTTTTCTTATGTCACTGCTTACATGCCAAGAATAAATAAATAATCGAAAAAAAATATATAAAGGCACATCCAGTTTTATTATTCAAGGTGTCACTTACTTAAAATGTAGCTAAAAGGAGAAGGAAATTTAGTCGCGACAGAACAAACTCTTTTGGTTCTCAATATGTACTAGAAAACTGTGGCTTCTATGATTCAGACACCACATTTTTTGGTTATGAGTGGGCATTTCTCCTTTACAGGTACACGAGAAAACTTCATTGGAAAGTCTCGCCCAGCATCTGACTGAGAAGCGACCAGAAGATGGGAAGTTTGGGCATGCAATGGTGGATTTTAACATGGGTGGGGAATCAGATGGTTAGTACTCTTTTTTTACTCTTTCATTCATTTTAATGGTCTTACCACTTCGGTTTAAAAATCGCGTGTTTTGATCTTGCCTGAAAGATGCAGATTTTATGCTGCAGCCTTTCTGTCATCAGTGCCACAGTAGAAAATATGGTTTTCTAGTAATTTATGAAGAGGCGAGATTTCTCCTATTAGATAGAATGGCAAAATTGCTGCTTAAAGGGAAGTTTTAAACCTTCATTATACATCAGCATACGTGAGTACCACGGGAGAATAGCAAATAATGAGAAGAAATGAGGTCTAAAGCCCAGCACAGCATCAGTGCAGCTTCATGCTTCAGTACTGATTTACAAGATGACCAGAATTAAGCAGGTATATGTAACTGCACTGGAAATGGGAAAAACATACAGCACACTTTATTTATTGAACTAGAAGCAAACGATAATTGCTCAGCTGTTATTGAGATTTGCAGGAACCAATTAGCAGTATAGTAACGGCCAGAATAGAGACCCTGTGACTTAAGATAGATTGTAACAGGAGGTGGAAAGTGCTTTTGCCCTTTAGATGTGATACCGGCCCGTCAGAAGACAACTGCGGAATATACGCTGCATCTGTCATCGACCAGAATTCAACAGGGACATAATTATAAGTGGATGTTATAGGGAATTGAGTAGATTTGCACAGGCTGTGAAGCCAAAGGTGGACAACATATAGGTAGTACATCTGAGAATGCAGATAGGAGAAGCTAAGACCTACCAGGAAAGGAGTTGTACCTATCAGGAAATGAGTTGTACCTCTCAGGAAAGGAGTTATACCTATCAGGAAAGGAGTTATACCTATCAGGAAAGGAGTTATACCTACCAGGAAAGGAGTTATACAGTACCTCTCAGGAAAGGAGTTATACCTATCAGGAAAGAAGTTGTACCTATCAGGAAAGGATGAAAGGCGACCTAATGGAGATCTTTAAAATTATGAAAGGTTTTGATAGAGTAGACATAGAGAGAGTGTTTCCACTTGTAGGGAAGAGCAAAACTAGAGGCCATCAATGTAAGATAGTCACCAAGAAATCAAATAGGGAATTCAGAAGAAACTTCTTTACCCAGAAAGTGATGAGAATGTGGAACACGCTACCACAAGGAATAGTTGAGGCGAATAGTATAGATGCATTTAAGGGGAAGTTAGATAAGCACGTGAGGTAGAAGGGAATAGAGGGTTATGCTGATAGAGTTAGATGAGGAAGAATGGAGGAGGCGCAAGTGGAGCATAAACTGGTTGGGCTGAATGGCCTGTTGTAGAGTATGTGTAATTCTATGTAAGACGTAGGGGTCGGGGAAGAATGGGAAATCATTATAATGATGTGTACTGTATATACTTGAAGAAGGGGAAGATCATCATCATTATCACCATCATCAGTTGACTATCGTCAAAGCTCCTTTGATCATCCCTGACAACTCTTCAAGGTAGGGGCTTGAACCCTGGTGTTGTGTTTGGGACTGTCCACGATGGCTCTTCAAGGTAGGGGCTTGAACCCTGGTGTTGTGTTTGGGACTGTCCACGATGGCTCTTCAAGGTAGGGGCTTGAACCCTGGTGTTGTGTTTGGGACTGTCCATGATGGCTCTTCAAGGTAGGGGCTTGAACCCTGGTGTTGTGTTTGGGACTGTCCATGATGGCTCTTCAAGGTAGGGGCTTGAACCCTGGTGTTGTGTTTGGGACTGTCCACGTTGGTGTTTGCGACTGTCCACGTTGGCTCGTCAAGGTAGGGGCTTGAACCCTGGTGTTGTGTTTGGGACTGTCCACGATGGCTCTTCAAGGTAGGGGCTTGAACCCTGGTGTTGTGTTTGGGACTGTCCACGATGGCTCTTCAAGGTAGGGGCTTGAACCCTGGTGTTGTGTTTGGGACTGTCCATGATGGCTCTTCTGTTGATTTGTTCTGTACTGCAGCTCCGTCACTTGCAGGTTGTGGATGCCATTGGCCAAATCAAGGATGAACTCAACTGCCTCTTGGTGGCATTTCCTCCATCGAGGGTGCCACTGACCATCCTCCAGACACTCACCACTAGCACGTTCTGGAGGTGGCCGGGTTAATTAACCAGCACCCAGCATTGACCAGTACTGCCTACGGTCATTATGGTCGCAGGTTTTAAGGAAGCCTAATGCCTCTATTGTATAGGCGTAGCCAGTGTGAAGGAAGTGAATTAAACAGCATTGCCTTACCAGCCAGGTCGCACGAACCAGGATGGAAAGAAAGTGCATGAATACTAGAAATTGGGAATAAAACAGATAACATTGGAAGTACGTAGCAGAATCATTGGCATTTGAAAAGAGGAAGGTCAGGTTAGCATATCCTTCATCCCTTCATCAGACCTAGTTGTACAAACCCTTGCCCCTGTCAGCATCAGATTGGTTTCCTCTGAAGTTCAGGGTGCTGCTCTAACTGTATGTGTATTGTGGAGGAAACCGGAGCACCTAGTGTATGTCTATTTTACCTGGCTGTACATGCATTGAATCAACTTAATGGTCTAAGTCTACTAGCCCAGTAAGACTTGGATCGGTGCCAGGAAGTACAGTTTCAGTGCCTGTCATGACATGACATGCATTAGCTTCTGGGAGTCTGTGCTGACGGGATTATTTTTGTTCTTGGGATGTGGGCAACACTGGCAAGTCCGTAGTCATTGCACATGCCTAGTTTCCCTGTGAAGGTAGTGGTGGGCCATCTCCTTGAACCGCTCCAGTCCTTGTGGTGTTGGTGCTCCCACAACGGTGTTGGTTAGGGAATTCCACGATATTGATCCAGCAAGGACTGGAATGTCCGGCTATTATTTATGAACAATAATGAGATATAACTTCAGAGGTGATTGATTGCTGGATGTTAGTGTATACATATAATGAATGTTGGCATTCAAGTCTCTCCATGGCCTCGCCCCTCCCTATCTCTGTAACCTCTTCCAGCCCTACAACCCTCTGAGAACTCTGGCCTCTTGTTCATCCCCCAATTCCTTATCCTCACCATTGGGTGGCCACGCCTTCAGCCATCTAGGCCCAAAGCTCTGGAATTCCCTCCCTAAACCTCTCCGCCTCTCCACCGCTCTCCCCTCCTTTAAGACACTCCTCAAAACCTACCTCTTTTTTCACCTGTCCTAATGTTTCCTTCTTTGGCTTGGTGTCAATTTTTGTCTGATTTACGCTCCTGTGAAGTGCCTTGGGACATTTTAACACCTTAAAGACACAATATATATATATAAACATAAGTTGTTGTTGAATGAAAGTATTTGTATTAACATTTCTGAGAGGTTTTTGGACTTGTAAAAATAAGAGAAATCCCGATGAGCAATTTTCAAAACTTTTTCACATTCTATTATAACTTGAAACAAACAAACTGTCTAGTTTAATCCCATAAGATTATATCTATTTTATATCTGTAACGTGGAAAAGAGTAATATCTCAATTCTCTGTGCATTTGTGTCCAAATATGTTAGCTTCAATCTCAAAACTGAGATTTCTATATCCATCTGCAGAATTACCAGATGAATAGGGATGGAGATATTTGCATTCAAATAAATGGTGGTCAACAGTTTCATTTAGGAAAGAAAGAAACAACTTGCATTTATATAGCGCCTTTCACGTCCTCGGAATATCCCAAAAGCACTTCATAGCCAATGAATTAATTTTAAAGTGTAGTTGCTGTTGTTTTGTAAGATTCCCTTCACTCCATCATTGGTGGCCGTGCCTTCAGCTGCCTAGGCCCTAAACTCTGGAATTCCCGCCCTAAAACCCTCGGCCTCTCGACCTCTCTCTCCTCCTTTAAGACGCCACTTAATACCTACCTCCTTGACCAAGCTTTGAGGCCACTGTCCTAATATCAACTTCTGTAGCTCAGCGCCAAATTCTGTCTGATAACGCTCCTGTGAAGTGCCTTGGGACATTTTTACTATGTTAAAAATGCTGTATAAATGCAAGCTGCTGCTGTTGCAAATGCAGCAACCAATTTGCACGCAGCAAGGTCCCCACAAACAACAATGAGACAAATGACCAGATCATCTGTTAGAAAAATGCAAAATCGTAAAATAAAAGCACATGGCGTTAACCATTCCTTGTTCCGGCAGGAAATGCGGGCGTATCAGAGCCCCGGATCTATCGGGAAGCTCGAGGCCGGAGCAGTAACGAGCCTCACATCAAGCGGCCAATGAATGCCTTTATGGTTTGGGCCAAGGACGAGAGGCGAAAGATTCTTCAGGCCTTCCCCGACATGCACAACTCCAACATCAGTAAGATTCTGGGTAAGCATCCATCTTGATTGGCTAGCATCCTACTGAGCCTGTGTCTTGGGTGTTTGTCTTCATATTTCTTTTTATAGAAACAACAATCGTTTACATTCCTGGCAGCATTTGATCAAACTGGGATGACAGTAATATGCCAAAGATCATGACCATTTTTGCTTAATAGTTTGTAATTAAATACAGTACTTAGCAACACTGAGACTGAAGTTTCGTTGTCAGGTAGGAGAATGTAAGCTATGTGTAGATGTGATTAATTAATAAGTGTGAAGAAAAACAACATCCCTCAGAAGACAAAAGGCAGCCTGAATCGTTAAGATGATAATGTCCGTGTAATTCGTCCTGACAGTCTGACAGATAACAACCATGTAATTCTTTTTGTGAGTCACTTATTCTTTGACTTTGCTAAATTAAATTACAATTTTTCAGTAAGAAACAGCCTCCTTAATGTCAAAATAGAGATAACTTGCCCAGCAGCTGAAGAACTGTAGGTAATGTTCGTTTTAATTATTACCCTTAGCTTTTTAAAGGGGTGTTTTAATTAGGAATTTTTGGCTTGATGCTGTATGTAAAGGGGGGATGAGTGGGGGGGGGTGGGGGACTTTGAACGTACCAACAACAGTGGGGGCTGGAGGAGTCCACAGTGAGCATTTTTGAGCGCAGTTTAATGTGTACAATAGCTCGAAAACCAACCAATATATGAAGATTGCAATGGATTTCCATAACTGGCACTATTTTCTTTTATTTCGTTGAGTGCTTCATTCTCTCTTCTTAAGGTATCTGACTGCCTTTCTGTGCTCTCGGGTAACACGCCTAGACATCCAAAGGCCCAGGCAGCTGAACTACTTCCAGGCGTGTGCCGTTGCCATTTTGTACGCGGTTACTCGGAAGTCTGCTGGGTTGACTCTCCCTCCTGATTTTCCCACCCTCACTGTGTGGAAAGTGATTGGCCTTAGCCCAGCACGCTGGGACAGCTGAGACTGGAGCACAGCATATGGTGGATTAGGAGCTCAGACTATCTCCTCCTATCTCTCTCTCTCTCTCTCTCTCGCTCTCTCTCTGCTACCCGGCTGTTGCTATTTTCAATGGTTCTCCTCTGATTAGGATGTATTTTTAAGGCACCGTGCTACTCGGCAAATATTGCTGCGTTATTAAAGACGTGTGATCACGGCCTTCCTCAATGGCTCAACGTGTTGAAGGTGCCGGGTTCTGTTTCCAGTTGGTGTTGGGTTGGCTGATAGGGACGATGAAATTGGCCACCGCTGGCCTCAGCACCCCAAGGGAGGGGTGAGGGGCATCATCCAGGTGTGCGGATGTCAGCTGAGGACAGGGTCGGCCTGTCCCGTGGTGCCCACCACAGTGAAAGCGTATGCATGATTAATGAAGTAACTGAGGTGTGCAGTGATTGTGGAAGGCTATCCCAGCGAGGACCAAGCAGCTTCAGGAGATAGATGGGGAGAATTGGGTGCTTTTAAACAACTGCAAATACTCCTTTTATAGGTGTAGGTGTTTGGTTTTGTTTTGGACAGTGAGATCCGCTGGCTATTGAGTCAGGAACACACCGCAGCCTGATAGTCACGAGTGGCGTCTGGTGGGCCCACCCCAAAAATGACCTTTACCTATTGGGTATTTGGTGACTGAATAAAACTGCATCTATTATCTCCGGCAGGAAGCTTTCATCGTTTTATTTACAGTCGGAAGAAAATGATCACACAGTTTGTTTTCTCTTACATTGATAGTCAGTTAAAAGTAAGCAAGACCGGAGGAAAGAAAGGGAATGTATTATTGCATTACAGGCTCTGAGAAATCAGCGTTGAATTATTACTGAATAATGTAGTGAAGTTTTCTGATGATGTATTATTCCTTCTGAGTGAATAGCAAAGTGTTGTTTGATCTCATGGAGACTGTTTTCTCATATTCAGAGATATATTTAGATACAGAGCTAGTGTTGTGTGAAAAACAGGAAGCTTTTCTTTCAACCTGTGTGAAATAATGTTTAATAAAAATAATGCTTTGCGTTATTTTTGTGTCTCCCGCATGGATTTTTTGCGAGCAATTTCTCGGGATTTCCAATCGTGTCCAATGTCGCGGGCTCCAGCTTGAGTCCCATCGGGTGCGGTGCGAGCCACTGCGACCGGTTTTAACTCGTTTCCACCCCACCCCCGTCGATGACGGGAGGGAGAGCAGTCAAACTGGGGGACCAGCTCCATTTTGAAAAGGGGCCTACCGCTGGCCGTCCAAAGAGCCCGTTGTTTCAGGCGGTGGACCTCAGTTGATGTGCCCTAGGACCCCGATCGCTATTTTGGGCCTGAACTGGTCAGAGCCTGCGCTGGACACACTCCGATCAGTTCCATGGGCAATGGAGCCGAAGAGGCCCAGCCAAAGGTAAGTTTTGGAATTGTATTTGGTGGGGCCGGGAGGAGCAAGGCCCCACAAAAACAATCTGGGCCACTGCCGCCCCAGGACCACTGCCCTCCAGGACTGCGACCCCCCCCCCAAGCCCCCATGCACCTACCTCAATTGAGGCCAAAGTGTCCTGATATTGCTCAGCCCTAATCCGGCGAGCTGCATCGCAACACCCATGGCTCTGTCGGGGACGGATGCGCTCTGTCGGTTGGTCGCCCAAAAGACTCCCCTGAGTATGAGAAAATCCATCTCCCTCTTTCCTTCTAATTGACCTCATGAGGCAGTTGCCATTCGCGAGTGAAGTTAATAAATAGAAAAGAATTAGCATTTCTAAAGCACCTTTCACAGACTCAAAGTGCTTCACAACCAATCAAGTATTTTTGAAGTGTAGTCACTGTTGTAATGTAGGAAACGCGGCAGCCAAATAGCACACAGCAAGATCCCACAAACAGCAATGTGATAATGACCAGATCATCTGTTTTAGTGATGTTGGTTGAGGGATAAATGCTGGCCAGGACACCGGGGAGAATTCCCCCTGCTCGTCTTCGAAATAATGTCGTGGGATTTGTTACATCCACTTGAGAGGGCAGATGGGGCCTTGGTTTAACATCTCATCCGAAAGATGGCACCTCCGACAGTGCAGCACTCCCTCAGCACTGCACTGGGCATGTCAGCCGAGATTATGCACTGAAGTCTCTGGAGTGGGACTTGAACTCACGACCTTCTGACTCAGAGGCGAGAGCGCTGACACTGAGCCACAGCTGACACCTTATTTAAAAAAAAATTTTTTTAATTCATTGATGGGATGTGGGCGTCGCTGGCTAGGCCTGCATTTAGTGCCCATCCCTAATTGCCCTTGAGAAGATGGTGGTGAGCCGCCTTCTTGAACCGTTGCAGTCCACATGGTGTAGGTACACCCACAATGCTGTTAGGAAGGGAGTGCCAGGATTTTGGCCCAGCGACAGTGAAGGAACGGCGATACAGGTCCAAGTCAGGATGGTGTGTGGCTTGGAGGGGAACTTGTAGGTGGTGATGTTCACATGCGTCTGCTGCCCTTGTCCTTCTAAGTGGTAGAGGTCGCGGGTTTGGAAGGTGCTGTTGAAGGAGCTTTGGCGAGTTGCTGCAGTGTATCTTGTAGATGGTACACACTGCAGCCACAGTGTGCCAGTGGTGGAGGGAGTGAATGTTGAAGGTGGTGGATGGAGTGCCAATCAAGCGGGCTGCTTTATCCTGAATGGTGTTGAGCTTCTTGAGTGTTGTTGGAGCTGCACTCATCCAGCCAAGTGGAGAGTATTCCATCACACTCCTGACTTGTGCCGTGTAGATGGTGGAAAGGCTTTGGGGAGTCAGGAGGTGAGACACTCGCCGCAGAATTCCCAGCCTCTGGCCTGCTCTTGTAGCCACAGTATTTATATGACTGGTCCAGTTCAGTTTCTGATCAATGGTAACCCCCAGGATGTTGATAGTGGGGGATTCAGCGATGGTAATGCCATTGAATGTCAAGGGGAGATGGTTAGAGTCTCGCTTGTTGGAGATGGTCATTGCCTGGCACTTGTGTGGTGCGAATGTTACTTGCCACTTGTCAGCCCAAGTCTGAATGTTGTCCAGGTCTTGCTGCATATGGACACGGACTGCGTCAGTATCTGATGAGTCTCGAATGGTGCTGAACAGTGTGCAATCATCAGCGAACATCCCCACTTCTGACCTTATGATGGAGGGAAGGTCATTGATGAAACAGCTGAAGATGGTTGGGCCTAGAACACTGCCCTGAGGAACTCCTGCAGTGATGTCATGTGATTGAGATGAATGACCTCCAACAACCACAGCGAACTTCCTTTGTGCTAGGTATGATTCCAACCAATGGAGAGTTTTCCCCTTGATTCCCATTGACTTCAGTTTTGCTAGGGCTCCTTGATGCCACACTCGATCAAATGCTGCCTTGATGTCAAGGGCAGTCACTCTCCCCTCACCTCTTGAGTTCAGCTCTTTTGTCCATGTTTGGACCAAGGCTGTAATGAGGTCAGGAGCTGAGTGGCCCTGGCGGAACCCAAACTGGGCGTCAGTTAGCAGGTTATTGCTGAGTAAGTGCCGCTTGATAGCACTGTCGACGACACCTTCCATCACTTTGCTGATGATTGAGAGTAATTGGCCAGGTCGGATTTGTCCTGCTTTTTGTAGACAGGACATACTTGGGCAATTTTCCACATTGCCGGGTAGATTCCAGTGTTGTAGCTGTACTGGAACAGCTTGGCTAGGGGCGCAGCTAGTTCTGGAGCACAAGTCTTCAGTACTATTGCCGGAATGTTGTCAGGGCCCACAGCCTTTGCAGTATCCAGTGTCTTCAGCCTTATAATAGACAATTGAACAATAAACTAATATATTTATAAAAATATTGACTGTGCTTGAGAACTCTAGCAGGAACTATTGACCCAAATTGAGAAGAGCATGTTAAAATCCCTGAAGCCAAAATCAATATTTGTATTATTACACCACTGGGTTTAAATATATTTATTTCTTCCTTGCTTTTTAAAACATTATTTGTGCTCCCACCTTTCTTTAGGGCAGCGGTGTTCAAATTTTGCCTTCTTGGGTCGTGTAGGTGTTTGCTATGAAGCCTGGGGCCCCGTATAATGTCCGAATCCCTGTTCCTATTAATTTGCATATATCTCAAGTTGCTGATATGAACAGATGTCGATGTTCTGTTTCAGGAATTACCTACCCAACAGCCATTTCCATAACTTCAGGGCACCACATTGCAGCAACAGGCCAGTAAGTAAGAGATACAGATACTGAGAGGCCTGGGTTGCCAGAGTTCAGGGGTCACATGTGGCCCCAGAGCCGTAGTTTGCAAACCCTTGTTTGCGGTCGCTCTGGACCATGAACCATTCTTTAGCTGAGAGGACAGGTAGGCGGCACTCCTACTGGATATCTCCGGGAGCAGATATTAGAAAGAGCATTCCAGAGTGAAACGCCCTCCCACCTTTCCCTCTTTCTCCTTATAGCAGCATGGACAAGAAGTTGAATTCCTATTGTGAGGAATTACGGTCATGAGGCTTCGACCTACCTCTCTCTTGAGCCATAGCAGGTTGGAGCGCCACAACAGACTTTTGGACGTAGCAAGTATGAGAGGAACGCCAGGCACAAGGAACAAAGGTGCTGAATGTTTCGACCCGCTGTCATTAATGGTGAACTCCCAACACAGAAGCGCAGCGTGTTTTTTTAAACCACTTGACAGCTCAGGCCTTAACATTCAGCCGCACCCCAAAGTACCTCAGGAAAGCTTTTCATCAATTCTCCATAAGCCACCGCCTTGAGCCTTTTTTGTGACAGGCGACGGTCCACAGTTTGACTGACCACTTGACCTCACCCGCTGAAGCCCACTGGGCAGTCAGCAGGAAATAGTGTGTGGCCGTTCAGCGAGTCGGCCAATCGCAGTAACGTATCAGTGTGCGGCCTCGTTGTTCTGTAGGCAATTTCCCCACTTGGAAAATATTGGCAGCTGCACCATACATGCAAAGTTAGGACCTGTTGGTCTCGGTACATTCAGCCTTTGTTTAGGTGTCCAGGTACGTCGCTTCAATTTGGGAGAGTGTAGAATACCCTGCAGACTACTGTATAGAGGATCAGCAACAGTCAAGAGGTATAGTCTCTGTTTTCAGAAGGTTCGCAGTTGAGATCAGATAGTATTGAATTGCATGAGCCCAAGGAGGCAGCTAAGTGTATTCCAAAAGCAACATTATAACACGACAAACTGCAACTAATGTCAGCAATAATGGAGTAGAACAATGAAGCGGCAAACTGGTTTATTGTGCAAAGCAGTGCATGTGTTAGGCTGACATTTTGCACGGACTCTCGAGGTTTCAGCTGACATTTTAAAATGCTTCGAAGGATTTCTTAATATACAAACAAAATTTTGTCTTAATACATTATTCTGAGATGGCTCTTGACCAAAGGAATACATTTGATGTTCCACTGCTTCTTTTAGTGTGCATAGATTACAAATCTTCCCGGGACGACGCAGGAGTTGAAGTTCGATACTGGATAGATAAGATTTTCTCATGGAGTGACAGCGCTTTGAGAGCTGATGTCAAACTATGAAATGGCCTTTTTTTTAGTGTAGTAAATAGTGACGCCAATTTGTGCTTTTAATCATTTTGTTCTTTCTGCATTGTCTTTTGCTGTTTGGTGTTCTTACTGCATGCTCCATGGCTTCGCCCCTCCCTAACTCCGTAACCTCCTTCAGCCCTACAATCCTCTGAGGATTCTGTGTTCCTCCAACTCAGGCCTCTTCCTTCACTCCACCATTGGTGGCCGTGCCTTCAGCTGCCGAGGCCCTAAGCTCTGGAATTCCCTCCCTAAACCTCTCTATATCTCTCCACCTCTCTCTCCCCTCCCTTAAGGCACTCCTTAAAACCTGCCTCTTTGACCAAGCTTTTGGTCACCTGTCCTAACGTCTCCTTATGTGGCTCGGTGTGAAAATCTGTCTGATAACGCTCCTGCGAAGTGCCTTGGGACCTTTGACTATGTTAATGGTGCTATACAAACACAAGTTCTTGTTGCCATGTAACTCATATTATAAAACTATATGACGTTTATCCCCAAAATTGAGAAAAATAGCTGATAAAGGAGACTATATGAAAAAAAATCGATTAAATTATGACTAGAAGCAACAGCAGTTCAAAGAGGGTATTATGAAAGCACAATGTGCCATTATTCATTGGTGGTTCATAAAAACCATCTTGTGGCAAAACTGAAGGAGCTTTTCCCCCAAAAAACTGAAAAGAGGTTAAATTCACTCGGTACAAAAAGGAGAATGTCTTTTGAATTTAATTGCTTCAGTGTTAATCTTTATATTTTTGATCGTCCTTTAAAAAAAATCAGTGTTGGTCCATTTGTTCATTTCCCTTTTTGTTGTGAGCGTGTAATAGGGAACGAGCAGAGTCAAACAAAAGGGTCACTGTTGTAGCTCTGGCAGTTCGGATGGTAGGAAGAGGGGCAGCTGTGTGCTTACAGAGGTAGGCCTCATCGAACGAGACCTTATGAAGCAGTGATCTCATTGAGGGGCTCGAATACTGCTCGCAGACATCATCCGAAGCCTGAGAGGAGAGTGCTGCCTGATGCTGATTGTGCTGCCTGCTACAGATTGGAGAGTGGGCGAGGAGCACTTTTTGTGTTGCTTTCAGTCTATTCGTTTGGTCACGTTGGACAGTGACAGTCAGCACGCTTCGTAAAGTCGATATTTAATGTCTTTCGTGCCGAAGGAGTGTGACACGATCGCTCCAACCTTTTCTCAAGTTGATTTTAATCCTCAGATGATTGCCCAAGAAAATATTAATTATAAAGAATCATTAGTAGCTTTTCTTTTTGCCAACATCCTTTTTATTTATTTCTGTCTATGCTGCTGCTTTGTGTATATATTTATGAAAGTGTCGCGTTCTGGGCAAGTTTGGAGGAGTCGCTGAGCTGACAGTGTGAAGGAGCTGAATTACCATTCGAAATTCAAATAACAGGGTGGCTGAAGCCCCCTGAGGTGATGGCGATGAGGGGAGTCCCACTATCTGCGGTGATGCTCCTGCTTAGGTGGTGCTTATAGTACACTGCATTCCTCCAATTCTGGCCTCTTGTGCATCCCCGATTTTAATCCATTCACCATTGGCGGCCGTGCCTTCAGCTGCCTGGGCCCTAAGCTCTGGGACTCCCTCCCCACCTCTCTATATAGAAACATAGAAACATAGAAGATAGGAGCAGGAGTAGGCCATTCGGCCCCTCGAGCCTGCTCTGCCTTTCAATGCGATCATGGCTGATCATCCAAATTCAGTACTCTGTCCCTGCTTTCTCCCCATATCCCTTGATCCCTTTAGCCTTAAGAAATATATCCAACTCCTTCTTGAATATATTTAATGAATTGGCCTCTACTGCCTTCTGTGGTAGAGAATTCCACAGGTTCACCACTCTCTGGGTGAAGAAATTCCTCCTCATCTCTGTCCTAAATCGCTTACCCCTTATCCTTAGACTGTGACCCCTAGTTGTGGACTCCCCGACCATCGGGAACATCCTTCCTGCATCTAGTCTGTCTAGTCCTGTTAGAATTTTATAAGTTTCAATGAGATCACCTCTCATTCTTCTAAACTCCAGCGAGTACAAGCCCAATCGACCCAATCTCTCCTCATACGTCATTCCTGCCATCCCAGGTATCAGCCTGGTGAATCTTCGCTGCACTCCTTCCATGGCAAGAACTTCCTTCCTCAGATAAGGCGACCAAAACTGCACACAATACTCAAGGTGTGGTCTCACCAAGGCCCTGTACAACTGCAGCAAGACATCCTTGTTCCTGTACTCAAACCCTCTCGCTACGAAGGCCAACATACCATTTGCCTTCTTAACCGCCTGCTGCACCTGCATGCTTACCTTCAGTGACTGGTGCACAAGGACGCCCAGGTCTCGTTGCACTTCCCCTTCTCCCAATCTATTGCCATTCAGATAATAATCTGTCTTCCTGTTTTTGACACCAAAGTGGATAACCTTGCATTTATCCACATTATATTGCATCTGCCATGCTTCTGCCCAATCACCCAACCTGTCCAAATCATACTGGAGTTTCTCGGCATCCTCCTCACAGCACACACGCCCACCCAGCTTTGTGTCGTCTGCAAACTTGGAGATATTACATCCAATTCCCTCGTCCAGATCATTAATATATATTGTGAATAGCTGGGGTCCAAGGACCGATCCCTGCGGTACCCCACTAGTCACTGCCTGCCACTCGGAAGAAGACCCGTTTATTCCAACTCTTTGCTTCCTGTCTGCCAACCAGTTCTCTATACAAGTCAGTACCTTGCCCCCAATCCCTTTCTCCTCCTTTAAGATGTTCCTTAAAATCTTCCTCTTTGATCCAGCTTTTGGTCACCTGTCCTAATATCTCCTTATGTGGCTCAGCCTCAGTTGTTTTGTCTGATTATATTGCCATAAAGTGCCATGGGACGTTTTACTAGTTGCTGTTGTTGCTGTCTGCTTGTTTTGGCATTAACCCTACTTTTGGTGTAATTACCATAAACTCGCATTTACCAAAGATAATTAATCAAAGCCTTATAGATAATCCACATCGACTAAAACATCAATTAAAGCAATTACTAAAATCAGTCAACCTGCAACTTTTTATGTACTAACCGCAGATGTTAAAGGCACATTTGAAATTGGATTTAAACTTTCCCTCCGTTACAGAGATGTGTAATCACAAACCTGCCCCATGTATTATTATGCATATAAAAGTGTGATGATTTACAGAATGACTGAGATTCATTATGATTGACCGTGAAACAATAATAAAGGTCCATTCGGATTTTTAAGCCACTCTAACTTTTACAAACGACCGCCATTACGTTGCTTCTCATCCATTGCAAAGTGTGTGTGCGTTCGTGTTGTGTGAGGACAATGACAGGGCTTGGTTGGCTCAGTTGTGATGCCCCAATAGATGAACAGCCTGTTAATGTTCACCTGCCCATGAAGAATGGCCACTTGGACGAAGGACCGAGGGTGACCAGTGATATAGGAACATACAAAATTCACAGGCAGGAAAATTCCTCTCCGGCCCCCTCAAGCGATCAAAACCAGTCCAGGAGATCACACGTACCAAGTGTTATCGATAAAGTCAATTTATCTTCAGTATGATGCCATCTCAGCCAGGAATCGGTCCAACTCCCTCCTGAAGGCAGAGTCAGCAGCCACTGCACCAGCCGGCGACGCACCCCAGAGGTTCACTACTCCCTGGGGAAAGAAGAACCGGCCAACATCCAGTCTATTCCTACTCTGACGTTAGTTTAAACTCATATCTTCTGGTGACCATGGCATAAGAAATAGGAGCAGGAATCGGCCATTTCATCCATCGAGCCTGCTCCACCATTCAATAAGATCAGGGCTGATCTTCTACCTCATCTCCACTTTCCTGCACTATCCCCATATCCCTTGATTCCTTTAATATTCAAAAATCTATTGATCTCTGTCCTGAATATACTCAACGACTGAGCCTCCACAGCCCTCTGGGGGAGAGAATTCCAAAGATTCATCACCCTCTGTGTGAAGAAATTTCTCCTCATCTCAGTCCTAAATGGCTGACCCCTTATTCTAAGACTGTGACCCCTGGTTCTAGACTCCCCAGCCAGGGGAAACATCCTCCCTGCATCGACCCTGTCAAGCCCTGTAAGAATTTTGTATGTTTCAATGAGATCACCTCTCATTCTTCTAAACTCCAGACAATGTAGGCCTAGTCTACTCAATCTCTCCTCATAGGACAATCCCCCCACCCCAAGAACCAGTCTGGTGAACCTTCGTTGCACTCCCTCTATGGCAAGTATATCCTTACTTAGGTAAGGAGACCAAAACTGTACACAATACTCTAGGTGTAGTCTCACCAGGGCCCTATATAATTGCAGCAAGACGTCTTTACTCTTATACTCAAATCCTCTTGTAATAAAGGCCAACATACCATTTGCTTTCCTAATTGCTTGTTGTACCTGCATGTTAACTGGCACCATGACCAGAGTCAAAGCATTTTTAGGGGAGGGGAGGAGAGGAGAAGATTGGAGGGAAAAATATTTAAAAGGATTAGAACATATATCAAGCCAACTTCACACTATGCAGCTATTCTAATCAATTATCTGCCTCGTATCAAGCCACCTCTATGCAGATACAGCAACAAAAAGAGGACCCAGATGATTAAGGCATAGCAAATTTGCCACAACACTACAGAAAGTGAGTGTGCAGGTCCGAGGGCCACCTTGTACTGATGTGGAGGGTTTGGGTTGTGCAGCTGGGGTAGTGTGCAATCAGTTTACCTCTGAGAGTTGAATTTGAATCCAGCTCCGAATGATGGATAGAAGACCTGTCTGCCTTTCTGAAATCAGTTTGGGGAACCACAATCTGCTTCCTGGTGAGTGTTCACAATATATTCACAATATTCACAATATATATTACAGGAAACTTTGTGCTATCCGGCACCCACGGGACCGAGCTGCTGCCGTTGCCTCAAAACTTCCGTACTCTCCAGAGTTAATGTTGAGAGATACGGAGATTCTTATCTCCGTATTTGACAACAAACACTGTTGCTTAGCAACAGCTTCTAAACACTCGGGTGTGGCCCTAAAGCTCTGTAGCTGAAGCTGTTGCTATAGCTACAGACCTTGCACAGCTTGACTGTTCAAACAAAGCAAAAAAAACAAACAAAAAGAATAAAAAACGGCTGCTGATTTTTGCTGGTGGCTCCAGATTGCCGGATAGCTCACCTCCGGATAGCACAAAGTTTCCTGTAATATATATATTCACAGCTATTCACAATATATATTAATGATCTAGACAAGGGAACTAGATGTAATATCTCCAAATTTGCAGATGACACAAAGCTGGGTGGGCGTGTGTGCTGTGAGGAGGATGCCGAGAAACTACAGGATGATTTGGACAGGTTGGGTGATTGGGCAGAAGCATGACAAATGCAATATAATGTGGATAAATGTGAGGATATCCACTTTGGTGGCAAAAACAGGAAGACAGATTATTATCTGAAAGGCAATAGATTGGGAGAAGGGGAAGTGCAACGAGACCTGGGTGTCCTTGTGCACCAGTCGCTGAAGGTAAGCATGCAGGTGCAGCAGGCGGTTAAGAAGGCAAATGGTATGTTGGCCTTCGTAGCGAGAGAGTTTGAGTACAGGAACGAGGATGTCTTGCTGCAGTTGTACAGGGCCTTGGTGAGACCACATCTTGAGTATTGTGTGCAGTTTTGGTCGCCTTATCTGAGGAAGGATGTTCTTGCCATGGAAGGAGTTCAGCAAAGATTCACCAGGCTGATACCTGGGATGGCAAGAATGACGTATGAGGAGAGATTGGGTCGATTGGGCTTGTACTCGCTGGAGTTTAGAAGAATGAGAGGTGATCTCATTGAAACTTATAAAATTCTGACAGGACTGGACAGACTAGATGCAGGAAGGATGTTCCCGATGGTCGGGGAGTCCAGAACCAGGGGTCATAGTCTAAGGATAAGGGGTAGGCCATTTAGGACAGAAATGAGGAGGAATTTCTTCACCCAGAGAGTGGTGAACCTGTGGAATTCTCTACCACAGAAGGCAGTAGAGGCCAATTCATTAAATATATTCAAGAAGGAGTTGGATATATTTCTTAAGGCTAAAGGGATCAAGGGGTATGGGGAGAAAGCAGGGACCGGGTACTGGATTTGGATGATCAGCCATGATCGCATTGAATGGCGGAGCAGGCTCGAGGGGCCGAATGGCCTACTCCTGCTCCTATCTTCTATGTTTTCTATGTAGGCACACAGCACCAAACTGGTCACAGATTGACACCAAAGTCAAGTTTCCCATCAGAAGCACTGCAACACGGGACTTCTGCCCACTGCTGCCAGCCCACGGTGACCCAGTGTTATTTCTCTGCTGTGGGCTAATCACATATCCACAGTGGAACCCAGCGTTCTCAGGGAAGAGTCTATCTCTGTTGTGTGGGGGCGGGGGGAGGGGGTGGAATCTGGTGATGCTTCAGCAGATCTCATTGGAGCTGCTGAAATGGGTGGAACCAAACTTAAAGGGAGCAGCAGCCACCCCCTCACCACCTGCCCCCATCCCCAGGGGAAGTGCTGGGTCTAAAGTGGTCTTCGGCTCCGAAAGATCCCGGCCGTACATCACCGGCCTGTCGGTGGGGTTGAGAGAGGCAGGAGGAGTAAAATCGCCTACTGTTGTCCCAGCACAGTCCATTTTGCCCGCCTCCTACCACCATAGTACCCCCCCCCCCCCCCACCACCACTTGCCGCCTCTTCCCTTCCCTTGGCAAAACGGAGGCGGGAACACGGTGAAACCCACCGCAGACCTAAGCCCAGCCTCCTCCTGGTCAGTTACATGTGGCAGGGTGGGCGCCTCTAGTTATAAACTGAGGTGGGCAGAGGAAGATCGCCGCAGCTGCTTTGAGGAGCAGAGGTTGTTAGAGCGCCCCATCCATCAGATTTCCCAGGATTTTGAGGGTAGCATTGATGCTTATTGTTGGAGCAGAGTCGAAAGAGTTTCAGTCAGCACCTTGCTGTGATATACAAATGATCTGGGAGTGTTCGATGCTGACACTGCCTACCCAAAGTGCAAAAGCTTTCTTTGTGTGTCAGCCATGGCTCATTTGGGAGCACTCTCGCCTCTGAGTCAGAAGGTTCTGGGTTCACGTCCCACTCCAATCTGGGCTGACACTCTAGAGCAGTACTGAGGAGTGCTGCACGGCCGGAGGTGCCATCTTTTGGATGAAACGTTAAACCGAGGCCCCGTCTGCCCTCTCAGGCAGACATAAAAGATCCCACGGTATTATTTCGAAGAAGAGCAAGGGAATTCACCCCAGTGCCCTGGCCAATATTTATCACTAAAGCAGATGATCACATTGCTGTTTGTGGGACCTTGCTGTGTGCAATTTGGCTGCCGCGTTTCCCACATTACAACAGTGACTACAGTTCAAAAGTACTTCATTGGCTGTGAAGCACTTTGGGACATGCTAACATTGTGAAAAGCACCGTATAAATGCAAGCCTTTCTTTTTTTCCTTATCCCAATAACAGTATTGTTCACTGCAATGAGCTCCCTTCTAGTAAAAGAACAGAAGTTGGAACATTTTCTTACACTGTGTGGAATAGGCAGCGTTGGGAAATGACTTTGTATTTCGCAAGTCTTCAATAAAAAAAGCAAATGCTAACTGACATTGCTAGTTTTACCTAGTGAAAAGCAGACGGCTAATGCTGGTTATCTGGTAGAAAAGCAGTGTCGGTAAAAATAAAGCAAGACGTTGGAGGAAGGAGGCAGCAGTACACAGATCTCCAGAAGGTCAGCCACTTGAAGCTGCCCCAAGAATTCCATTGGGGCGGCCAAGAGAGAACTCGAAGGAAGTCTGACTGGTGACACCCTCGAGTTGCACTGAGGAGGTGGGAGCAGGTGGTGCACTAGTGCAATCAACAGTTTAATGAGTGGCAGGCTGCTCTGTTAATGGTGCCCAGCCAAGTTGCATAGTGTGATGCAAGGATGTCACCACACAGCTGCCGAAAGCTGATCCTGCACAGCGTCGGAAACCGTTCTGGTGCCCTGTGCACTCAGGACACTCCCTGCTTGCTGCTGCCTTGAGAGGTGCGATGGGGGAGGGTTGAGGGCAGATCCCTGACCTTTGTGGTTTATGCACCTCTTGTTTACCAGGTGCAATTTAAAAAAAAACCTGGGGGGATGCAATTGGACCACCTTGCGCTCGTTTTCCGGGTGGAAAATGGGGGCGCAGAGGTCCAATTTAGGGGGGACGGTCTCCTGCGTCCAAACAGCATCAGAAACACGTCCAGCGACAAATTGGTTCGGGTGCTTTCAGGGCGTCCCTGGCAACTGCCTAACACAGTGTTAGGCACCGTTAAATGTGCAGCGAGAGTGACGGGCAGCTCCCAAACCTTGCGGTTCCCGTATCTCTTGCTTACCAGCCAATTTTTAAAAAACTTACGCTCCTTTTGCAAAGTAGCCCTGTCTCTGGACTTGCAAATCAAGATAGTTTCTTCTGGGCTTCCTATTCTGGTAGGTCATGCCAGCCAAGTGTTGGGTATGACACTCTTCCTCTTCCTCTGCCTTTCAGTCTCCATCATCCTTCACGGGCAGAACAGTGAACAGTTTCTGCCCAGGAATCGGCATGGATTGGGATGTGGATGAATCATTTGTGTAGACATGAAACTATGGCCAGGAATTTCCTTGGAGCTGCTCTCCGCCCTATCTCCACAACTTTGCCGGAAGCTGGTTTAAAGATTGCGGCTGATTGCAAAACATTCCGCAACACATTCGGGATAAAAATGGATGATAAGCGCCGCACCTGTGGCTTTACATTCCCGTGCATCCACGTCACGTTAGCTCCCAGTGTTTCCACTTGATCATTCTGGACAGCGACTGAAGTAATGTCATCTATAACGTCGGAAGGTAAGTTGCCGGACCTGAAGAGTGGGTGGACATCAATTTTTGTCAGCTGGGTGGCTGGCCCACTCCGAAACCCAACACCGCGGGGCAGGACGGAGTGCACGGCCTTTATAGACCTCGCTGAACTTCATCCCACTGATTGCAGTGGAATCAAAATCATCTTCCAGGGTTTTGCCAAGGACGGGCAGATTATCGGTAGATGACAATCTACCCCCTGCGTCTGGCGCTCCTTCCCCCTTACATGGGCGGGGAGCTTCGTTACAAGATTTAAATCGGGGTCCTACGCTGCGTTAAGGACCCCAGTGCAATTTTGGTCTTTCGGTGGGAAGAATGCGCGCTGGGCAGTGGAACTGAGCGGCCAAACCCTCGGGCCTTGAAGGGACCTCCGCAGGCCTCACCCTGAGCGTTCCAAGTCCATTTTGCCGCTGATTATTTTTTTGTGGGGCCAGGATGCTTGTCCAGAATGGCATCTCCCGCCTCCGCACCCCCTTTAATGTCTTTCTTGATGGGATTCGATGGGCCATTTTTGCAGCACTTTCTGTCAGTACAGTCGCGTTAGTTAACAGAGGTCATGCAGTTCATTCGCCTTATTACTGCATTGGATGGCATAACTTGCTGTCAACAGGAGTGTCAACGTGACCAATAAATGGCTTTTTAATTGTTGGGTAGCAACTCTGCATAATTAACATGCATTTACCATTCAAATAATCGACCAGCTGGCGACTGGACAATCCCACCAGCCCCATTCCTCAGCAATATTAATTCAGCTCCTTCCCACGGCCAGGCTCAGTAACCAGTATACACAAAAACAATGTTTATCAAAAAAAAAGCAACAGGAATAGGCCAGAAAACAAAAGGCACGTTTGGAAGTCAATCCCAATTTTTCATAACGGCTTGCTAAAAGAAGGTCGCGATGGTGAAATTTCCTCTTTTCAAATGAAAATACATTATAAGGCATCATTTTAGGAACTTGCACTCCTGGGAGAACACAGCAGGGATTTTTTGTGAGCCCCTAATTTTCTGTCTGTTAAAATGGTGGAGGGTCAGTGAGGACAAATCCCTGATATGGGCTCCCAGTGGGCGAAACTCTGTGCTGGGAGTGTAACTTGGTGAAATGTCGGAACATAGGAAGATTAGGAACAGGAGTAGGCCATTCAGCCCCTCGAGCCTGCTCCTAATGTTCCTATTGTAGAGCTTTCACTAACATTGTGCTCGCTTAAGTGCAAGCTGTTTGGTAAAGTAAGCCCCGATTTTAACTTGGGGCATGAGTGTGGCATATGGGTAGGGGGTGGGGTGGGGGTGGGGTGGGGGGAGCGAGGTGGGGACAAGCAGAGTCCCGGGCCTCACCTACGTCCTGAAGCGGAGTCTCCTTCCCATCCGGGAGCAGGATTTCAGGTGGCAGGAGGCAGCCGGTGGGGACCCGAGGGAGCGGTTTCTGGTACTGAGGTAATTGGTCGGGGTGGGGTGTGGTGGTCATGAGGCGCTCACGCCTACTCCTCCTGTTGTTATGTAGGCAAACGCCACAGCCAATTTGGTCCCACAAACAGCAGTGAGATAAATGTGTGGCGTTGAGTGAGGGATGAATGTTGGCCCCGGACACCCTCTAGTCTTTGGCAACGTGCCATGGGATCTTTTATGTCTACCTTGGTTTGACCTCTTATGCGAAAGAAAGCATCTGGGACAATGCAGACTGCCCTCAATGCCGCACTGAAGGGTCAGCTGAGATTGTAGGCTCAGGTCCCACTGCCTTCTGACTCAGAGGTGAGTGTCAGCTTGGCTCAGTGTATTGCAAAATATTTGAGACCATTAAATTTAGATTGGAGCTCTGTAATTATTACGCCCTCTGAACAATGCAGTCCTGTTCGATCTGTAGCTAAAGATTGTCAGAACCTGGTTATACAGTTGGGGCGTGCTCCCAACTCTCTTTTGGAAAAGTTGACCCTAGTGGGCGGCAGGTTGTGGGAGAGAGGCCTTCCCTTGTGCGCTTATAGAGTCATAGAGTCATAGAGTAATACAGCACAGATAGAGGCCCTTCGGCCCATCGTGTCCGCACCGGCCATCAAGCCCTGTCTAATCTAATCCCATATTCCAGCATTTGGTCCGTAGCCTTGTATGCTATGGCATTTCAAGTGCTCATCCAAATGCTTCTTAAATGTTGTGAGGGTTTCTGCCTCCACAACCCTTTCAGGCAGTGAGTTCCAGACTCCAACCACCCTCTGGGTGAAAAGGTTCTTTTTCAAATCCCCTCTAAACCTCCCGCCCTTTACCTTGAATCTATGCCCCCTAGTTATTGACCCCTCTACTAAGGGAAAAAGCTCCTCAGCATCCATCCTATCTATGCCCCTCATAATTTTGTACACCTCAATCATGTCCCCCCTCAGCCTCCTCTGCTCCAAGGAAAACAAACCCAATCTGCCCAGTCTCTCTTCATAGCTGAAGCGTTCCAGCCCTGGTAACATCCTGGTGAACCTCCTCTGCACCCTCTCTAACGCGATCACATCCTTCCTGTAGTGTGGCGACCAGAACTGCACACAGTATTCCAGCTGTGGCCTAACCAGTGTTTTATACAGCTCCATCATAACCTCCTTGCTCTTATATTCAATGCCTCGGCTAATGAAGGCAAGTATCCCATATGCCTTTTTTACCACCTTATCCACCTGTTCCGCCGCCTTCAGGGATCTGTGTACTTGCACATCCAGATCCCTCTGACCCTCCGTCTTGCCTAGGGTCTTTCCATTCATTGTGTATTCCCTTGCCTTGTTAGTCCCCCCAAAGTGCATCACCTCGCACTTTTCCGGGTTAAATTCCATTTGCCACTGTTCCGCCCATCTGACCAACCCATCTATATCGTCCTGCAGACTGAGGCTACCCTCCTCGCTATTTACCACCCTACCAATTTTTGTATCATCCGCGAACTTACTGATCATACCTTTTACATTCATATCCAAGTCATTAATGTAGACCACAAACAGCAAGGGACCCAGCACCGATCCCTGTGGTACCCCACTGGCCACAGGCTTCCAGTCACAAAAACAACCTTCGACCATCACCCTCTGCCTTCTGCCACTAAGCCAGTTTTGTATCCAATGTGCCAAGGCACCCTGGATTCCATGGGCTCTTACCTTCTTGACCAGTCTCCTGTGCGGGACTTTATAGAAGGCCTTACTGAAATCCATGTATACCACATCCACTGCATTACCCTCATCCACACACCTAGTCACCCCCTCAAAAAATTCAATCAAATTAGTCAGACATGATCTTCCCTTGACAAAGCCATGTTGACTATCCCTGATTAATCCTTGCCTCTCCAAGTGGAGACAAATTTTGTCCCTCAGAATTTTTTCCAATAATTTTCCTACCACTGATGTTAGGCTCACTGGCCTGTAGTTCCCCGGTTTTTCCCTACTACCCTTCTTGAATAATGGTACTACATTAGCGGTTCTCCAGTCCTCTGGCACATCCCCTGTGGCCAGAGAGGTCCTGAATATATGTGTTAGAGCCCCCGCAATCTCTTCCTTTGCCTCACACAGCAGCCTGGGATACATTTCATCCGGGCCTGGGGATTTATCCATTTTTAGGCCAGCTAAAACCGCCAATACCTCCTCCCTCTTGATGTTAATATGTTCGAGCATATCACAGTCCCCCCGCCCTATTTCTATGTCTACATCGTCCTTCTCCATAGTGAAAGCAGATGCAAAAAATTCATTTAGAACCCCTCCTACATCTTCCGGCTCCACACACAGATTGCCACTTTTGTCCCTAATGGGCCCTATTTTTTCCCTAGTTATCCTCTTACCCTTAATATACTTATAAAACATCTTAGGATTTTCCTTTATTTTGCTCGCCAGTGTTATTTCATGGCCCCTCCTTGATCTCCTAATTTCTTTTTTAAGTATCCCCCTGCACTTTTTGTACTCCTCTAGGGCTTCCTCCGTCTTTAGCCTTTTGTATCTACCAAAGGCCCTCCTTTTTTTCCTAATCCATTCTCGTATATCCCCTGACATCCAAGGTTCCCTGTGGTTTTTGGAACCACTCTTGACCTTTACGGGAACATGTTGCCATTGTATGATCTCAATCTCCCTTCTGAAAGCCTCCCATTGCTCCGATGCGGATTTTCCTACAAGTAGCTGATCCCAGTCCATTTTGGCCAGATCCTGCCTTATCCTATTAAAATCGGCCTTCCCCCAATTTAGAACCTTTATTTCCGGCCCATCCCTGTCCTTTTCCATGACCACCTTAAATCTTACCATATTATGGTCACTATCACCAAAGTGCTCACCTACTAGCACTTTTTCCACTTGGCCGGCCACATTCCCTAGAATTAGGTCCAGTACCGCCCCCTCTCTTGTAGGACTTTCTACATGCTGGCTCAAAAAGCTCTCCTGGATGCACTTTAAGAATTCTACACCCTCTGAGCCTTTCACACTCTGACTATCCCAGTTAATATTGGGGAAGTTGAAATCCCCCATTATTATTACCCTATTATTTGCACATTTCTCTGAGATTTGCCTACATATCTGTTCCTCTATCTCCCCCTGACTGTTTGGAGGCCTATAGTACACTCCCAGCAAAGTGCTTGCCCCCTTTTTGTTTTTAAGCTCCACCAACAACGTGATGCCATGAGTCTTTGCTGTGACTCACCCCGTTCCATTCTCTTGTGCCGCCACAGGCTCTCGTTGGAAGGCCATGACGAACCTGGAGAAGCAGCCGTACTACGAGGAACAAGCCCGACTCAGCAAACAGCACCTAGAAAGGTATCCGGATTACAAGTACAAGCCACGGCCAAAGCGTACTTGTGTGGTGGATGGCAAGAAACTGAGGATTGGAGAATACAAAGCATTGATGCGCAACAGACGTCAGGAAATGCGACAGTTTTTTACTGTTGGGTAAGAAAGGTCACAATTTAATTTTCACTCGTCGTTTTTTTAGACCAGTCCGCAAAGCTTGCCCTGGGCGATTGTTTGGACTCTGCACACGGGGGACGATGGGGTAGAATGCCGATTAACCAGACCTCAGCACTAGTGTATGGGTCCAGCCATGATTCACCACTTGGCTGTGTCATCAACCCCTGCACTGAGGCTGAGGGGAGGGGGAACAGCCACGAAGCAGAGTGCAAGGGCAGGATTTTCATTGGGCTGTGGAGGCAGGATTGGAGGCGTGTGGGGGGTTTTAAATCCCGAAATTGGGGGGTCCCGACCCCATCCCGCCCCCAACCCGCCTCCATGCCAGTTTCAAAGGAGACGGGTACCCACCCCGTACTGGGACCCACCTCCCCGAGGCGGGAAGGGGATTAGTGCCAATTAACTGCCTGTTAACAGCCTAATCCATATTTTCATTGTTGAAGTGTGGGATTCCCGACGGCTCCAAACCACGCCAAGTTAGCGAGGCGGGCCGTCGGGATGAAGGGCTTGGAGGGGTCGAGATGTCTCGGTGTTCAGGTGAGTGATGGGTGCATGAGTGCAGAGGTAAGTGTGTTTCACAGAATCACAGAAACCCCACAGTGCAGATAGAGGCCATTTCGGCCCATCGAGCCTGCACCGACACATATCCCACCCGATCCCCGTAACCCCTACACCAACACATATCCCACCCTATCCCTGTAACCCCACGTATTTAATCCCCCTAACACTAAGGGTCAATTTATCATAGCCAATCAACCTAACCCGCACATCTTTGGACTGTGGGAGGAAACCGGAGCACCCGGAGAAAACCCACGCAAACACGGGGAGAATGTGCAAACTCCACACAGACAGTCGCCCGAGGTCGGATTCGAACCCGGGTCTCTGGCGCTGTGAGGCAACAGTGCTAACCACTATGCCACCGCGCTGGTCTGTGTAAAGTGTTTGAAGAAGTTCTACTAACCTTTACTTATCTTTACAGCCTTCCTTCCTTCAGGTCTCGGGAGTCCATCATCTCACCGGCACAGAAAGCAGAATGGCCGCCAGCTGTCAAAATCTGCAGCCTCTGCTTTCTGTTCCAGGGAGATCTCTAAATCATCCTGAGAGGAAGGAATTAACCTGGCGTACAGATTGTCAGTGTTTGACAGCTTCAAACAGCTGTGAAATACTGATATTTCATCTGCCAAAAGGTCTTGATGGATGAAATTTCAATCTGTGACGTCACCTGTTGCCGGGTGGCCCTTAATTGGCCTGCTGAGCCCGCTGGGCGGGCTCAACAAGGTCAATCAAGTCAAAATCGCGTGGGTTGGCTACAACTCGATGGAGGCGGGACTACAACCCCAAAAGTTGTAGTCCCGCCTCCTACCCGCCTCCGCAATGAAAATCCAGCCCCAAGTGTTTCTCCACAGGGGGAGTGACAAAACCAAAAGGCCACTCCTGTCGTCTTCCTTGTACGGTCCCTTCTCAATTATTTTCTCCGGTTTTTTTTTCTCCCAAAGGAACTAGAGTGGACGTTCGACGAGGGTGACACCCCATCTCCTGCCAAAGCTTCAGCAGAAGGTTGTTTTTCCTGGCTGGAGAGTCTAGAACTGGGGGGCATAGCCTCAGGACAATGGAACTTCCCTTTAAGACTGAGATGAGGAGGAATTTCTTCACTCAGAGGGTTGTGAATCTTTGGAATTCTGCTGAATCGTTGAGCATGTTCAAGGCTGAGATCGATAGATTTTTTGACTCTAGGGGGATCAAGGGATATGGGGATTGGGCGGGAAAGTGGAGTTGAGCTCAAAGATCAACCATGATCTTATTCAGCAGAAAAGGTGTAATCGGTCATTTACATTGTTTCCCTGGGATTAGAGCTTTACAGTAGCGGATCATAGGAACAAGAGGAGGCCATTCAGCCCCTTGAGCCTGTTCCGCCATTTAATAAGATCATGGCTGATAGCACCCCAACTCCATTTATCCGCCTTTGTTCCATATCCCTTGATACCCTTACCTAACAAAAATCCATCGATCTCAATCTTGAAAGCTCAGGTTGTCCCCCAGCTTCCACGGCCTTTTGGTGGAGAGAGTTCCACATTGCCACTACCCTTTGTGTGAAAAAGTGCATCCCGATTTCACTCCTGAATTGCCTGGCTCCAATTTTAAGATTCTGCTCCCTGTTCTTGATTCCCCCATCAGCAGAAATAGGTTCTCTCTAATAAAAACAGAAAATGCTGGAAACACTCAGCGGGTCAGGCAGCATCAGTAGAGAGAGAAACAGAGTTAACGATTCAGGTCGATGACCTTTCGTCAGAACTCTGTATCTCTGTAGGTTCTCTGTATCTACCCGATTGAATCCCTTTATCATTTTAAACACCTCAATAAGATCACCCCCTAAACCTACTAAACTGAACGGGATACAAGCCAAGTTTATGGAACCTTGCCCTCATAATTTAACCCTTTAAGCCCCGGTATTACTCTGATGAATCTGGCAGATTGAGCAAACCCCTGCAGAAATTCTACGCTGTTGAGTCACCCTGGGATAAAGCCAATCAGCGCAGACCAGGGATTGAACCTGGAGCCTTTCCTGGTCGTACTGCTCATTACCATGTTGGGTACATCGACCCTCTCTTTAAATTTTAAAAGCAAAAAGAAAACCACAATAATTTACATTGCATTTTTGCATCCACCTACACTGTGCCAACCTGGGGGAAAGATTCTCTCCATTGGCTGTCTGTAGAGCCAACGCAAATATCACATGTCTGTGATTCTGTTACTAGTGGGCAGAGGAGACTGTCTTACCCATTGTTGTTCCCATTCTCTCCATTAAAAAAAAGCACTTATTGCCCATCCCTAGTTGCCCTTGAGAAGGTGGCAGTGGGCCGCCTTCTTGAACCGCTGCAGTCCCTGTGGTGAAGGTACTCGCACAGTGCTGTTTTGCAGGGAGTTCCAGGATTTTGACCTGGTGGCCATGAAGGAACGGCCGATATATGTCCAATTCAAGCTGGTGCGTGACTTGGAGGGGAACTCGGAGGCGGTGGTGTTCCCGTGCACCTGCTGCCCTTGTCCTTCTAGGTGGTGGAAAGCCATTCCTGTTAGAGGTGGTTTTGCATCATGAAAGACAAGGGATGTGACAGTTCTTGCAGTGACTCATCACAAGGACACTGCTGGCTGATGGAACTGCAATGCTGCCAATATACCACAATTAACTGAGGCCCATCTGCCTTTCAGGCTGTTTATTTGACAATGTTATACATCAACGAAACACTGACCTTATATAATTTGTATAATAGAGATGTATACTTCAACATACTTCCCCACTGCTGGGATATGAACACTGATGGAGGGGAAATGTTGCTTTGCTTTATAAATAGTTGACTTTTGTCAGAATCTCCTAGAGGGGAGAGGAGATGGTTTGGGCCAATTCATTATTTTATTGGTGACAGCAGCGAATTCTCCAGTGGATCCTGACAGATTTTCTCAGCGCTATATTGAGGTTCTCCAAATTTCTGCCTTGACTGTGAATCATGGAGTGTTGTTATGATCTGGAATGCGCTGTCTGAAAGGGCGGTGGAAGCAGATTCAATAGTAACTTTCGAAAGGGAATTGGATAAATAATTGAAAAGGAGAAAAGTTATAGGGCAGTGGGGAAAGAGAAGGGGGAGTGGGACTAATTGGATAGCTCTTTCAAAGAGCCGGCACAGGCATGATGGGCTGAATGGCCTCCTTTTGTGCTGTATGATTTGTAGGAAAACAGAGGCTCTACAGCACCACCACTGGTGGGAGGGTGTAATTACAGTGTGATGAGTTTACATAGGCGGTTTCCGTTATACATGTGGACATAGGGATGTGTAATGGAAAACGTTGACTTAAAAGTGTGGCAACATATGACAACAGAAAGTAAAGTTTTCTAGACAGGAAGAGAGTGCAAACATAGCTAAACTCTCCAACAAGGACCCATGCCGTTATTAACAGACATTTGCCTTTGTGTCAACAGGCAGCAAGGTCAGATCCCTATTACCACGGCTGGAGTGGTGTATCCTGGTGCCATTGCTATGGCAGGGATGCCGTCACCTCGGATCCCGTCGGAGCACTCAAGCATGTCCAGCAGCCCGGAGCCCAGCATGCCCGTCATCCAGAGCACTTACAGCCTCAAATCGGGGGAGGCCCGGGTGAAAGAGGAGCTGAGGCTCAACGATATGAACGGAGGGATGTACGATGAGTACGAGGACGAGGACGAGGACGATCCAGACGCAGACTATGGCAGCGACGACGAAAATCACGTGGCAGCACATGCCGACTGACGGGGGAGGGGCCAGGAGCCTCCGCCAGCGAGTTCAAATCAGTCTGCCTGGTTCATCCTACCAGGGGCCAAGCACATTTTGACTATCTGATACACTGACTGTTACTTAAAACTATTTAGTCTTAATAAACAGGATATAGTCAGAACTCTACTGACTACTAGACCTCGGCCTATGGTACAGGCATGGGAAAAAAAATGATAAGCTATGGGTAAAACAATGCCAGTAAAATCAGCTGCTATCCCCGAGCACTGAAGTCTTACCCTCCTGAGCTTTGTCTAGACTGTCGTTCTACAAGATTCTATAAATTCTCACTCAGGTACAAAGTGCCAACAAGTGGCTTGTGAATGTGTTTCGTTGTTTCTTTTGTGCCACAATAAAAGGTGTTTTTCTTTTTTTTGTTCTTGTTTTTGGATGGATTAAGGAAAAAAAATGCTCTCAAGTTACCTTTGTTTCAAAGGAATCTATTTTCTTGAATATCGACACACTGTTGCACCCTCATAGAGTACTTTTGTTTGTTGCACACATTTTCGAAATGCAACTCTTAGCAAGTGCCAAAATTTGTAATTGTTGGAATTAGTTCATGCGCTTTCCTACAGTCTTAAGCTAGGGATATCGTTGAGTCTTAGACAATCCCAGACACCTTTCCATACCAGCAGCTGTAGGAAACTGTAGGTGCAGTTCTCAGGTGAAAGGGGAGATGAGTGAAGACGTGAGAAACTTTTTATTACGTGGATTGTGTGTGTGTGTGTGTGTGTGAGTGCGTGGATGTGGGTGTTATGGTACTTTATAAGGTGTCGGAGACAGTGATAGCAAAGCAGCGTGTGGGGGAATGAAATTCCACGTCCTCAAAGTCCATTCCGACTCCCTCCCCGACATCTTTTCACAGCAGCCTCGCTGAGGCAGTCACTTTCTTCAATTCTCACGTTTCTTTTGTCTGCGTTCGTAGCACTTAAAAAAAAAAAATCCAACAACCAATGGGCGCTTGGGGTGGGGGGAAACAAACAAAGACGGAAGCGAAGCCCATTCCCACCAGAGTTTGCCGTTCGCCACAAACGGTGCCGTCCTGGCATTTTTTGCGCAGTTTGTGAAACGGATACCATACCTCCAATGGATTTTGGGAGTCGGAATTTTTCTTTCCCACCACCCCCCCCCATCCCGAAAAAAAATACGATTATGGATAAATGAAAATAAAATGGTTTTGTTGTTAAAGGTGGACTAGCTGATCATATACTGCATGTCAGTGTTTAATTTGTATTTTTTGACTGTATTTTTCAATTTTAACTGCCTCTTAATAGTGTACAATGATGGTCAGCTATTCCCCAGTTAGTAAGTTATGTATAATTTATTTCCTCAGTTCTATCTAATTGATTGGCAATGCAGCATTCTGTAGCTGTAGATATTTAAGCCTGGTATTTTAGATATAAACAGTTTTTTCTTTTATGTTCTTTAAGTCCTAGTGATGTCATGTTACGATGTTTAATCAGCAGGCGTGAAAATAATTGGACTGTTTGTTGGGACTGAAATGAGACCATTCTCTCATAATCTCATTTCTATTTAATTGTCATGGTCATTTAGAGCTGATTCGCTAAAGCACTCTGTACTGAAAAAGAAAAAAAAAATTGCTGAAAAAAAGAACCAAGTGTTTTTATATCACTTTATGTAAAATGTGAAACCAGTTTTTTTTGGGTTTTTTTTCCTTGACTGTGTGAACAAATTTCTGACTTGTGTGTGGGGCTTTAGTCTCACATCGGCTGGGCCTTTCCACCATTTTCTTTTTTTTTGGTGCTCTGTTTATTTATGTGACTCTAGACTACAAGAGTACTTTGTTTTAGCTCCAGTAAGGTTTCACCATGATTTCATGGCTGCGAGCCGTTTGTGATCTATACGCCAACAACGGAAACTGTGTCGGAGTTTTCTTTTGTATTTTTTGCTTTTTATTTTATCCTTTTTCGTTCGGAATTCTCCTTTTGCTGGCATTTTGCATTCTGTAATTCCTGATCTCAGACTACTCAGTTCTACTGATGCTTGTACTGTTTTTAAAAAAAAAATGTATTTATTGGCCATCACTGGCTCTAAAAATTATTAGACACAGATTGTGTTCAGGAAGACAATCAAATCGAGTGGAGCTTAAAACAAAGTAAACTGAATCTACCATCTCACTTGAAATTTAAAGAAAGATATGTAAATATAACATAGAATTATAGATTTATATTTTGTTCATAACACATAGTGTAATATAAGTTGTATATTTTCATGTTTTTTGTTTATGTTATCATTCATGCCACAATAAAACCGAGAGTACTTGTACTCTGAAAAAACAGAC
This sequence comes from Somniosus microcephalus, assembly GCF_052327205.1. NCBI lineage: Eukaryota > Metazoa > Chordata > Chondrichthyes > Squaliformes > Somniosidae > Somniosus > Somniosus microcephalus. Next base: position 17,634,122 of record NC_141003.1, read on the forward strand.
ATGTGTTAACAGCATCTGTTTCTCTGTTACCCCCTATAGCCTTTAGCAGTTCCAGACACTAATAAAAAGAACGTCATGCTCTACCTTTGAGTCTATCAAGCATTTGTGAATTTTCTTTTTTTTTTACACACTGTTTCTCAAGTGAAGTCAGTAACTCTTAAAGAAATTTAAAAAACGAAAGGCCGTGTTTTCATACAGCACCTCTCAAGCTCAGGACGCCCCCACAGCACTTTCCAGCCAATGAAATACTTTTGAAGTGCAATCACTTGTTCTGTCGAGCAAGGCGGCGGACAATTTGTGCGCAGCAAGATCCCACAAACAGCTATGACATAAATGACCAGGTCATCTGTTTCAGTGATATTGGTCGAGGGATAAATATTGGCCAGGATGCCGGGAGAGCTCTCCTACTCTTCTTTGAAATAGTGCCGTGGGATCTTTTATGAGAGGGCAGATGGGTCCTGAGTTTAATGTCTCATTCCCCTCACCCCCACATTTGAACAACTATCGCAGAGGTTTGGGCAGAGTCAATATCAACTGAGATTAAAAAAACAAAATGCTGGAAATACTCAGCAGGTCAGGCAGCATCTGTGGAGAGAGAAACAGTTAACGTTTCAGGTCGATGACCCTTCGTCAGAACTGGAAAAAGTTGGAGGTGGAACAGGTTTTTAAGCAAGTGTAGGGGCAGGGAAAGGGGGGAGGGGAGGAAAGAACAAAGGGAAGGTCTGTGATAGGGTGGAAGGTAGGAGAGATTAAAGACAAAAGGGATGATGGTGCGAGGCATAAGGAGATGGTAATGGGACAAGTTAAGAAACAAAAGATGACTCTAGATGAAGTGTAAATGGCGATGGCAGAATGATCGACAGCTGCCAATATCAACTGAGAACTGACCTCGAGCTTCAGTGTGGCTTTTAACTAGTCCTAGTACAAAGGCAACCAGTGGGTTAGGGTTCATAGCAAGACTAATTCAGCTACAGGATAACATACACTGCTTAGCTGTTGCATTGCTCATCGTGGATCTTGATTTCACCCTGTTTTTGATCCAATTATGATTAATAGTATATTGTCCTGATGAAATGTTTCCCCAACTAAGCATCATTTCAGTCCAATCATTCTTCACCCACCTCTCATTCTCTGCACACTCTCCTCCTCTTCCACTCCACTATCACAACCCTGATTAGCCTTCCCTCAAGCCATAGCCGTATGTAACCGCCTCTCCAACCGACTCAAGCACAATGCAATCTAATCTTCGCTCCCACCGCTCCATCCTGACCTTGTCCAGTCTCTTGTCTCTATCCAACCTGCTCCATCACAAAATTAATTGAACTCTTTCATTCCTCCTGACTGATACCTCCTACATTTGTTTCACTATAACCCTGCCTGCTCACCCTCTACATCTGCTCCATCACAAACCTACTTGATCTTTCTCTTTTATCTGATCTATTGCCTGTCCTCCTCTCCAAACCTCCCTACCTGGATTCCCTACATCTCAGCCATAATACCCCTACCTACTGTCGCCCCAACATCTACTCCATCGTAGCATCTGCCTACTCTTCCGACAACAACAATAACAACCTTTAACATAGTAAAATGCCCCAAGGTGCTTCACAGGAGCTTTATCAACCACCAAGCCACATAAGGAGATACTAGGGCGGCACGGTGGCATAGTGGTTAGCACTGTTGCCTCACAGCGCCAGGGACCCGGGTTCGAATCCGGCCTCGGGCGACTGTCTGTGTGGAGTTTGCACATTCTCCCCGTGTTTGCGTGGGTTTTCTCCGGGCGCTCCGGTTTCCTCCCACAGTCCAAAGATGTGCGGGATAGGTTGATTGGCTATGATAAATTGACCCTTAGTGTTAGGGGGGTTACAGGGATAGGGTGGGATATGTGTTGGTGTAGGGGTTACGGTGATCGGGTGGGATATGTGTCGGTGCAGGCTCGATGGGCTGAAATGGCCTCTATCTGCACTGTGGGGATTCTGTGATTCTGTGTGACAGGAGACCAAACACTTGACTAAAGAAGTAGGTTTTAAGGAGAGTCTTAAAGGAGGATAGAGAGGCTCAGAGGGAATTCCAGAGCTTGGGGGCTCCGGCAGCTGAAGGCACAACCACTAATGGTGGAGCGATGAAAATCAGGGATGCCAGAATTGAAAGCGCGCAGCGATCTCGGCGGGTTGTAGGGTTGGAGGAGGTTACGGCGATAGGGAGGGGCGAGGCCATGGAGGGATTTGAAAACAAGGATGAGAATTTTAAAATTTAGGCATTGCTGGACCAGGAGCCAATGTAGGTCAGCGAGCACAGGGGGTGATGGGTGAACGGGACTTGGTGCGAGTTAGGATAGGGGCAGTGGAGTGTTGGATGAGTTCAAGTTTATGGAGGGTGGAAGATGAGAGGGCAGCCAGGAGAGTGTCAAGTCTAGAGGTAACAAAGGCATGGATTCACCAGGCTGATACCTGGGATGGCAGGAATGATGTACGAGGAGAGATTGTGTCGATTGGGCTTATACTCACTAGAGTTTAGAAGATTGAGAGGGGATCTCATCGAAACCTATAAAATTCTGTCAGGCCTGGACAGACTAGATGCAGGAAGGATGTTTTTGATGGCCGGGGAGTCCAGAACCAGGGGTCATAGTCTAAGGATAAGGGGTAAGCCATTTAGGACTGAAATGAGGAGGAATTTCTTCACCCAGAGAGTGGTGAACCTGTGGAATTCTCTGCCACAGAAGGCAGTGGAGGCCAGTTCATTAAATATATTCAAGAAAGAGTTGGATATATTTCTTAAGGCTAAAGGGATCAAGGGATATGGGGAGAAGGCAGGGACAGGGTACTGAATTTGGATGATCAGCCATGATCTCATTGAATGGCGGAGCAGGCTCGAAGGGCCGAATGGCCTACTCCTGCTCCTATCTTCTATGTTTCTATGTTTCTATGGGGGTTTCAGCAGCAGACGAGCTGAGGCAGGGACGGAGACGGTCAATGTTACGGAGGTGGAAGTAGGCGGACTTTGTGTTGGAGCAGATATGTGGTCTGAAGTTCATCTCAAGGTCAAATACAACACCAAGTTTGCGAATGGTCTGGTTCAGCCTCAGACAGTGACTAGGGAGAAGAATAGAGTCGGTGGTGAGAGAACGGAGCTTATGCTGCGTCCGAAGACAATGGCTTCGGTCTACCCAATATTCAGTTGAAGGAAAGTTCTGCCCATCCAGGGCTAGGTGTCGGGCAATCGGCGTGACAAATCAGTGCCAGTGGAGGGATTGAGAGAGGTGGTGTGAGGTCGAGCTGGGTGTCGGCAGCGTACATGTGGAGGGATTGAGAGAGGTGGTGTGAGGTCGAGCTGGGTGTCGGCAGCGTACATGTGCAGGGATTGGGCAGCAGCAGCAGCGGGAACGGCGGACCTGCGAGGGAGCAGCGGCTGGGTGAAAATAAAGGTCGGTGATTTTCAGGCCCAGTCGAGCAGCGGGAGCGGCAGCAGAATTCAAGAGTGATGTCACAGTACAGAAAGTGACGCCGGCGCAGGGGAAGCAGCTGATTGGGTGAGTACAGCCAGGTGAGTATTTAAACGACTCTATAGTTTGACAGTTAAGGTTAATAGTTTATAAAGTTTAAAAGGTCTTAATTTTGTGGTTTATAGTTGCTAAGGTTTTTGTTGTGTAGCGGGGTGTTCTAGGAAACAAGGGCCCTTGAGTATATCATTTAATTGTAGTGTAATTGGTGGTATTGATTTAATTTAATTTAATTTGAATTAATTAAAGGGTACGTCATGGCAGGGCAGCTCGGCCCTGTGGCATGCTCCTCCTGCGCTATGTGGGAAATCAGGGACACTTCCTGTGTCCCTGACGACCATGTGTGCGGGAAGTGTATCCAGCTGCAGCTACTGGCAGACCGCATTGCGGCACTGGAGCTGCGAATGGATACATACTAGAGCAGTCGCGATGCTGAGGACGTCGTGGATATCATGCTTAATCAGTTGGTCACACCACAGGTAAAGACTGCACAGGCAGGAAGGGAATGGGTGACCACCAGGCAGAGTAGTAGAGGCAGGCAGGTAGTGCAGGTGTCCCCTGTGGCCATCCCCCTCTCGACAAGATATACCGCTTTGGATATTGTTGAGGGAGATGGCTTATCGGGGGAAGGCAGCAGCAACCAACTTCCTGGCACTAGGGATGGTTCTGCTGCACAGGACAGGAGAAAAAAGAGTGGGAGAGCTATAGTAATAGGGGATTCTATTGTAAGGGGAATAGATAGGTGTTTCTGCAGCCGCAAACGAGACTCCAGGATGGTATGCTGCTTCCCTGGTGCAAGGGTCAAGGCTGTCTCGGAGCAGCTGCAGGGCATTCTGGGTGGGGGATGGGTGAACAGCCAGTTGTCGTGGTGGATATAGGTACCAATGATATAGGTAAAAACCGGGATGAGGTCTTAAAGCTGAATATAGGGAGTTAGGAGGTAAATTTAAAAATAGGACCTCAAAGGTAGTAATCTCTGGATTGCTACCAGTGCCACAATGCTAGTCAGAGTAGAAATAGAAGGATATTTCAGATGAATGCATGGCTAGAGGAATGGTGCAAGGGGGAGGGATTCAAATTCCTGGGACATTGCAACCAGTTCTGGGGGAGGTGGGACCAGTACAAAATGGACGGTTTGCACCTGGGCAGGACCGGGACTGATATCCTTGGGGGAGTGTCTGCTAGTGCTGTTGGGGAGGGTTTAAACTAAAATGGCAGGGGGTTGGGAACTTGTGCAGGGAGACAAAGGAAAGGGAAACAAGGATAGAAGCAAAAGACAGGAAGGAGAAAAGCAAAAGTGGCAGTCAGAGAAATCAAAGGTTTAAATCAAACAGGGCCACAGTAAATAATAATTCTAAAAGGTCTAAGAGTGTTAAAAAAACAAGCCTGAAAGCTTTATGTCTTAATGTGAGGAGCATTCGTAGTAAGGTGGATGAATTAGCTGTGCAAATAGATGTAAACAGATATGATATGATTGGGATTACGGAAACATGGCTCCAGGGTGGCCAAGGCTGGGAACTCAATATTCAGGAAAGACAGGCAAAAAGGAAAATGAGGTGGGGTAGCATTGTTGGTTAAAGAGGAGATTAACACAATAGTAAGGAAGGATATTAGCGCTGATGATGTGGAATCTGTATGGATAGAACTGAGAAATACCAAGGGGCAGAAAACATTAGTGGGAGTTGTAGACCCTCAAACAGTAATGCTGAGGTTGGGGATGGCATTAAATGGAAAATGAGAGACGCGTGCAATAAGGGCAAAGCAGTTATCATGGGTGACTTTAATCTACATATAGATTGGGCTAACCAAATTAGTAACAATACTGTAGAGAAGGAATTCCTGGAGTGTATACGGGATGGTTTCCTGGACCAATATGTCAAGGAACCAACTAGAGATCAGGCCATCTTAGACTGGGTATTATGTAATGAGAAAGGATTAATTAGCAATCTTGTTGTACGAGGCCCCTTGGGGAGGAGCAATCATAATATGATTGAATTCTTCATTAAGATGGAGAGTAAAGTATTTGACTCAGAGACTAGGGTCCTGAATTTAAAAAAAGGAAACTACGATGGTATGAGACGCGAGTTGGGTAGGATGGATTGGGGAACGTTACTTAAAGGCTTGACGGTGGATAGGCAATGGCAAACATTTAAAGATCGCATGGATGAACTACAGAATTTGTTCATCCCTGCTTGGCATAAAAATAAAACAAAAAAGGTGACTCAACCGTGGCTAACGAGGGAAGTTAGGGATAGCATAAGATCCAAGGAGAGGACATATAAATTGGCCAGAAAAAGCAGCAAACCTGAGGATTGCGAGCAGTTTAGGATTCAGCAAAGGAGGACAAAGGGATTAATTAAGAGGGGGAAAATAGATTATGAGAGTAAGCTTTCAGGGAACATAAACACTGACTATAAAAGCTCCTATAGATATGTGAAGAGAAAACGATTGGTGAAGTCAAGCGTAGGTCCCTTGCAGTCAGAATCAGGGGAATTTATAATGGGGAGCAAAGAAATGGCTGACCAATTAAATACATACTTTGGTTCTGTCTTCACAAAGGAGGACACAAATAAACTCCCAGAGATGTCGGGGAACATAGGGTCTAATGAGAGGGAGGAACTGAATGAAATCAGTATTTGTAGGGAAATGGTGTTAGGGAAATTGACGGGATTGAAGGCCGATAAATCCCCAGGGCCTGATAATCTACATCCTAGGGTACTTAAGGAAGTGGCCCTAGAAATAGTAGATGCATTGCTGGTCATCTTCCAAAATTCGATAGACTCTGGAACAGTTCCCATGGATTGGAGGGTAGCTAATGTTACCCCACTATTCAAAAAAGGTGGTAGAGAGAAAACGGGGAATTATAGACCAGTAAGCCTGACATCGGTAGTGGGGAAAATGCTAGAGTCCATTATAAAAGATGTAATAGCAGAGCACTTGGAAAACAGTGACAGGATCGGACAAAGTCAACATGGATTTACAAAAGGTAGATCGTGCTTGACTAATCTACTGGAATTTTTTGAGGATGTAACTGGTAGAATAGATAAGGGAGAATCAGTGGATGTGGTGTATTTGGACTTTCAGAAGGCTTTCGATAAGGTCCCGCATAAGAGATTAGCATGTAATGTTAAAGCAAAAGCGATTGGGGGCAAGGTACTGACTTGGATAGAGAACTGGTTGGCAGACAGGAAGCAAAGAGTTGGAATAAACGGGTCTTTTTCCGAGTGGCAGGCAGTGTCTAGTGGGGTACCGCAGGGATCAGTGCTAGGACCCCAGCTATTCACAATATATATTAATGATCTAGACGAGGGAACTAGATGTAATATCTCCAAGTTTGCAGACGACACAAAGCTGGGTGGGCGTGTGTGCTGTGAGAAGGATGCAGAGAAACTCCAGTATGATTTGTTGGGTGATTGGGCAGATGCATGGCAGATGCAGTCTAATGTGGATAAATGTGAGTTTATCCACTTTGGTGGCAAAAACAGGAAGGCAGATCATTATCTGAACGGCAATAGATTGGGAGAAGGGGAAGTGCAACGAGATCTGGGTGTCCTTGTGCACTAGTCGCTGAAGGTCAGCATGCAGGTGCAGCAGGCAGTGAAGAAGCCAAATGATATGTTGGCCTTCGTAACGAGAGGATTCGAGTACAGGAACAAGGATGTCTTGCTGCAGCTATACAGGGCCTTGGTGCGACCACACCTTGAGTATTGTTTGCAGTTTTGGTCGCCTTATCTGAGGAAGGATGTTCTTGCCATGGAGGGTGTAAGGGATTTTAGATCGCAGAGGTTTCTCTCTCTAGAGGCCTTTCTCTCTTGCACAGTAAAACCTTGAGTGGTTCGACCCACTCGCCCCTTAGGTTCTAGACACTGGACTTTGATGCAGGAACTACAATGTAGAGAATACTCGATAGGCCAGGTTTAATGGAAACAAAATGACATTTTATTGCATAGAGAAAAATAAATCAAATGCAAGTCAATAAAAGGTACATGGGAGGGAAAAACAAATTCATAATACATTACTAACTGAGATAGATACAGGCATATTATGCTTTACAAAAGTCATCATGAAATGCGGAAACACACGGAACATGGAGGGACAACAACTCATTACCCCTTAAATGCCCAACCCCTAAGCCTAGCTAGATCAGATTGTGAGGGGCCAGAAACATGCTCACCAATCCAGTTGGAAAGTATAGAGTTTTGAAACAGGTCTGCGTTTTGATCCTTTCAGGCATCCTGTCTCCACGTGGTCAACGTTGTGGGCTGCGACACTCTCTGTTCTTCCTCGAGGTGAAGGTTACGGACAGGCTGGACACTGGCAGGCCTGGACGTCGGCGGGGACGGCGACCACCTGTTTGACCATGGTTGAAGAGGTCTCTTCGCAGAGCCTAGCTGATTACCATTTTCAGCTAGATTTCTTCTGTAGGGCTGCTGTCCTTTGTCTCGTCAACGGCCCGGGGTTTGTTGATGATCTCCCGATGGTTACCCAGGGGCGGGACGCAGACTCGAATCACCTTCTTGGTCTCCGCATCGACGTTCCTCCACGGCTCTTAAAAGAACACGCTGGCTACCAAAAGCTGCACAAAGCAAAAGCAAAAGCTACAAAAGCTACCGATGGCAACCCCGGGACTCCAGTTATACTTCTCAAAGAAGCCTTTATCTCCCGCCAAATCAAGGTTAGTCTTTGTTTAACTTTTGGCAGGCTTGTATCACAACGGGGTAGTTATTATATTTAAACTGCTTTCGGGATGGCCGGTGATGGCCATCTCTGGTCTGGAATGACCTTGTATTGTTTTGAATGTCTTCTTGATGTCTTTAATGGGTCTTTGATGCTCCCCTTATGAATATAAAACTGTTTCCCTTTGTCTGGGTAAACATTTAGATGGCCTTTAGCTACAGGCCGATCTGACTGGCTCTGCATCCAATCCATATGTATGTGGTTCTGCCTGGTTTTGTTTTCTCCGAAACGGCCTTCCAGAACTTACTCTGGGCTGAATCCACAAAGGCTGTCTGGGGACTGCAGGAACCATTTTAAAGTGTCCAAAAACCTAGTCACGGGGTCTGGCGGCCATTTTGTGTGTCCCTTTTCTGGGCTTCTTTTAAAACAGTCTTTAAAAGTAAAGGCCTCTTCTGCCAAAGGACCCTTATCTGACAATATTAATTTTGCGAATCTTACAGTCCCCCCTGCAGTCTAATGTGGATAAATGCGAGGTTATCCACTTTGGTGGCAAAAACAGGAAGGCAGATCATTATCTGAACGGCAATAAATTGGGAGAAGGGTGGAATGTATGTACCTTTAAGGGGGGAACTACTTTCTACAGCTCATGTATACTGTAGTACCGGCAGTGACCACACCTCTATATAACGCTGAGTAGTAATCTGTTGTTTCAGTTGCAGTTTGAACCACGTTGAGTAAACACCTGTTGTACCGTTCTCTGCAGTCCTTTTCTTATTATTACACGGACGTAACAGTGGCGACGAGCAAGTTCGAACCTACCTGCAACTCTGCATCACCTCCCAGGGATTCGCTCCGGGAGAACAGTGGAAGAAGGTCGAGTCCAGAAGCACGGGCGTCGACCACGGGCAACCGCCCAGTCATCCAGCAGAGATTTGAGCATCGCAGGGGAGGCTGTCGAGGGCCAGGCTTGGTTTTCCAGTCACGGTGGTCCAGCGAAACGGGCTGGCAACAGGTACTGTGCAGACCCTTCCCGGACAGCGATGGGCTAGAGCCCAACCGAGCGGCACAGAAAAAGGCCGAGCAGCGTTGATGGGGAAGATAGAGAGGGCAGAGCGCACAGGGCGCAGCCAGTGTTCAGGACCCAGTGGCGTCAACGGGGGAGAGAGGCGAGAGAGAGCAGAGCGCAGCCGGTGGTCAAGGGCCGAGCAGCGTCAACGGGGGAGAGAGGCACGCAGGAAAACACGAGGCGCTGCCATTGCCACGAGGACCGCAGAGAGCGGCGTTGGCAGCAGCGCAGGAGCAGCGCATGAAACCCACAGGGCGTCGTCATTTGCCACGAGGACCGCCGAGAGCGGCGTTGGCAGCAGCGCGGGAGACGCCATTTTAAGCCGCAGCGGGGAAGAAAGTGCCACACCCAAAAATGCCGAAGAGTGGCTGTATTACAGCGTTCGACAATGAAGTCGAAGATTGGACGACATATGTCGAACGCATAGAAGTATACTGCAAGGCAAATGAAGTGCCAGATGACAAGAAAGCGCTCGTATTGTTGAATTCAATGGGTGCAAAAACGTATGGCTTACTACGAAACCTAGTAACCCCAGATAAGCCAGTAGAAAAGGATTTTGAAAACATAGGGTCAATCCTACAGGACCACTTAAACCCCACACCGCTGCTGATAGCAGAAAGATTTAAGTTTCACAAAAGGAACCAGCATAAAGATGAAAGTAATGCTGAGTATTTAACAGAACTGTGCAAGCTATCGAAACACTGCCAGTTTGGAACGGGACTAGCAGATACTTTAAGGGACAAGTTTGTGTGTGGGCTTCAAAGTGAAGGAACCCAGAAACGGCTTCTATCAGAAAAGGATCTTACGCTGGACAAGGCTTTCAGCATTGCAGTATCACACGAAGCAGCAGCACGGGGCGCTGCAGAAATACAATGGAGACCGCAAGAATATGGCACAAATGAAATGTCATACGGAACAGTGAAGTGCTATCGCTGCGGCAGAACAACACATGACCATAATGATTGCTGGTTCAAGGACAAAGTGTGCAGACAGTGTGGAAAAGTAGGACACATAGCAAGAGTCTGCAGGTCGGGAAAGAAAACCAGCAGCAAGAAATCTCCACAGGAGAAGTACAAGAAGGTACATAAGGTGACGGAGAGTAGTTCAGACGAACAGAAGAGTGATACAGACTCCGGAAGCAAGGAGCTGGGTTGTCTGAAACTACATAATGTGATCAAAACAGAGGATCACCAAACTATCTGGGTCACGCTCAAGATAGCAGGAGTCCAAGTGAAAATGGAATTGGACACAGGATCAGCCCTAACAGTCATAAACCGAAGGGACTACAAGCGGCTATTCTCACATATACCCTTGAGAGATACAAAGATTGTCTTGAAGACGTACACGGGGCAAAAAGTCTACCCCAAAGGAAAAATAAGGGTGAACGTTATATATAACGGCAAGGAAACACCAAAAATGGACCTATATGTATTGCCAGATGGAGGACCACCACTACTAGGACATGAATGGATCCGGAAGATACAGCTAGATTGGCATTCCATACAAGCACTGACTGTAGATGCCAAAAAGGATGACGACGTCACACCTGGACGACTGTCAAAAATGCTAACTGACACACAAGAAGTGTTCCAGCAGGGACTCGGAACACTAAAGGCATAACAGCGATGATCAAAATAGAAGAAAATGCAAGCCCAAAGTTTTTTAAGGCCAGACCGGTACCTTATGCAATCCGCCGAACCGTCGAAGCAGAGCTGGAAGGTTTGGAACGTTCAGGAGTACTGTCCAAAGTGGACTGGAGCGAGTGGGCTACACCCATCGTTCCTGTAATGAAGAGGTCGTTGGGGAACCAAAGAAGGTTCGCATCTGTGGGGACTTTAAGGTGACAGTGAGCCCAGTCCTTCACACTGTACAATATCCGCTTCCGCGGATTGAAGATATTTTCGCCTCGCTATCTGGAGGGAAACGTTTCACTAAGATTGATCTGGCCCAGGCGTACCTGCAAATGGAGGTAGAAGAAGCCTCGAAACAGTACCTCACGATCAACACTCATAAAGGTCTCTACCAATACAACCGACTGGTGTTCGGGGTAGCATCAGCTCCGGCTATTTGGCAAAGGGCAATGGAACAAGTCCTGCAAGGGATTCCAGGGACCCAGTGTTATTTGGACGACATCCTGGTCATGGGCGAAAATGACAGTGATCACCTTGCCAACCTGGAGCAGGTGCTCACCAGATTGAAGGAATATTGGCTCCGAGCTAATCGCCACAAATGCGAGTTTTTCCAGAAGCAGATCTCGTATTGTGGCCACGTTATTGATAAAGAGGGGTTACATAAGACCCATGAAAAGATTGAGACAGTAGTCAAGGCTCCAGCACCGGAAAATGTGTCACAACTGAGGTCGTTCCTCGGGCTGGTGAACTACTACCATAAGTTCTTGCCGAATTTGTCTACCGTACTACACCCACTGAACACCCTACTGCAAATGGGGGTACCATGGAAGTGGAGTGACGAATGTAAATGAGCTTTCCAGAAGAGCAAAGCATTGATCACATCAAAAGAGGTGTTGGCTCATTTCAACCCAGCACTACCAATTCGGTTGGCGTGTGATGCATCACCCTATGGCATTGGAGCGGTGCTGTCGCACAAATTCCCGGACGGCTCGGAGAGGCCAGTAGCCTTTGCGTCTCGGTCACTAACCTCAGCCGAGCGTAACTACACCCAGATTGACAGGGAGGCCCTCAGCCTAGTGTGGGGAGTGAAAAAGTTCAATCACTATCTGCACGGGCAGAAATTCACCTTGCTGACTGACCACCAACCACTTGTCTCCATCTTTAATCCAAAGAAGGGCGTTCCGGTGATGACTGCGCAATGGCTACAAAGATGGTCCCTTTTTCTAGGGGCGCACTAATATGAAATCGAGTATAAGGGCACGAAACAGCATGGAAACGCTGATGGGCTATCACGCCTGCCACTGCCTACTGCGGAGGAAGCACCAGCAGTGGATCCTGTCGAAATATTTCATTCGACTATAATTGAATGCTTGCCAGTAACTAACACTGGTATAGAGAAGGAGACCCGAAATGACCCGACACTGTCTCGGGTATATGATTTGACGGTGAAGGGATGGCCAGCACATGGCGACTCACTGTTGCCAGCATTCTCATCCAGAAGAGAACAGCTGTCAGTATGCCAGGGGACCTTGATGTGTGGATCCCGAGTCGTAATTCCACCCAAGTTAAGGGAGAGAGTGCTCAATGAGCTTCACGAAGGTCATCTGGGAGGGGTGAAAATGAAAAGCCTTGCTAGGGCTTATGTGTGGTGGCTGGGGATCGATCAGCAAATCGAGGACCTGACAAAGAGCTGCTCAGGATGCCAGAAGGTCCAAAATGCACCACCACATGCCCCTCTACACCCATGGGAGTGGCCCTCATTTCCATGGCAACGGGTGCATATTGATTTTGCTGGTCCATTCATGGACTTAATGTTTTTAATAGCCGTGGATGCGCACTCAAAATGGCCTGAGGTGATCATAATGTCCTCCACCACCACGGAGAAAACTATTGCAGTCCTACGGACCATTTTTGCCAGGAACGGCTTGCCAGAGCAGATTTGCTCTGATAACGGACCACAGTTTGTGTCCGAAGAGTTTCGAAGATTTATGAAAAGGAATGGGGTAAGGCATTACACATCCGCCCCGTATCATCCAGCCACAAATGGATTGGCTGAGAGGTTCGTACAAACCTTTAAAAAAGCAGTAAAGGCCATGTGCGATGACGACATTCCACTGCAGCATAAGGTGGACAATTTCCTGTTAGCCTACAGAAATGCGACACATGCAGTCATCAACCAGGCCCCGGCCATGATGTTCTTTAACCGAAGGTTGAGATCTCGTCTGGATTTGCTCAGACCAAATGTATGAAGAGATGTTGAGAGTAAGCAATTCCAGCACATCAATGAGAAGCCGACAAGGAGCTTCAATGTAGGGCAACCAGTCTTGGCCCGCGACTACCGAACAGAGAAATGGCAACCATGAACAATATGCACATGGCAGGGGCCACTAATGTACACAGTGGACGTTGGGGAGAGCATCGTGAGACGCCATGCTGACCAGATCCTAGAGTCACAGGAACGAGTCAACCCCATGCCTCGCCCATACGTACCTGGTGATGAACCTGACGTACAGGTAGCATCTACCCCAGAAACAGTAGCATCGGAAGCTGATGAACCAACCGACGACAGGGGGCCAGAATCGCCTCCGCACCAAGAGCAAGACACTCGGGAAAGGCGCTATCCAGAAAGGATCAGGAAGCCTCCCCAAAGACTGAATTTATAAATAGACTATTTTCAGCCAATGTTGCATGTTAAAAGTGTTAATTGTAATTAGTGTGATATTTAATTGTTAAATGAGTGTTTTGGTACTGTTAATCTAAAAGGGGAGGAATTGTAATGTATGTACCTTTAAGGGGGGAACTACTTTCTACAGCTCATGTATACTGTAGTACCGGCAGTGACCACACCTGTATATAATGCTGAGTAGTAATCTGTTGTTTCAGTTGCAGTTTGAACCACGTTGAGTAAACACCTGTTGTACCGTTCTCTGCAGTCCTTTTCTTATTATTACACGGACGTAACAAAGGGGAAGTGCAACGAGATCTGGGTGTCCTTGTGCACCAGTCGCTGAAGGTCAGCATGCAGGTGCAGCAGGCAGTGAAGAAGGCAAATGGTATGTTGGCCTTCGTAACGAGAGGATTCGAGTACAGGAACAAGGATGTCTTGCTGCAGTTGTACAGGGCCTTGGTGCGACCACACCTTGAGTATTGTGTGCAGTTTTGGTCGCCTTATCTGAGGAAGGATGTTCTTGCCATGGAGGGAGTGCAGCGAAGATTTACCAGACTGATACCTGGGATGGCAGGAATGACGTATGAGAGATTGGGTCGATTGGGCTTATACTCGCTGGAGTTTAGAAGAATGAGAGGGGATCTCATTGAAACTTATAAAATTCTAACAGGACTAGGCAGACTAGATGCAGGAAGGATGTTCCCGATGGCAGGGGAGTCCAGAACCAGGAGACACAGTCTAAGGATAAGGGGTAGGCCATTTAAGACAGAGATGAGGAGGAATTTCTTCACCCAGAGAGTGGTGAACCTGTGGAATTCTCTACCACAGAAGGCAGTAGAGGCCAATTCATTAAATATATTCAAGAAGGAGTTGGATATATTTCTTAAGGCTAAAGGGATCAAGGGATATGGGGAGAAGGCAGGTACAGGGTACTGAGTTTGGATGATCAGCCATGATCTCATTGAATGGCGGAGCAGGTTCGAGGGGCCGAATGGCCTACTCCTGCTCCTATCTTCTATGTTTCTACGTTTCTATGAGAGAGGTGGTGTGAGGTCGAGCTGGGTGTCGGCAGCGTACATGTGGAAGCTGACGCTGTGTTTTCGGATGATGTCACCGAGAAGCAGCATGTAGATGAGAAATAGGAGGGACACAAGGTTAGATCCTTGGGGGACTCCAGAGGTAACATTGCGGGACTGGGAAGAGAAGCCATTACAGGTGATTCTCTGGCTATGTCTGGATAGATAAGAATGGATCCAGACAATGCCAGCTGGACAACGGTGAAAAGGTGGAAAGATGGAGGAGGAGGGTGTGGTCAACCGTGTCAAAGGCTACAGACAGGTTGAGAAGGATGAGGGAGGATAGTTTACCACAGTCACATTTGTGACTTTGATAAAGGCCGGTTCAATACTGTGGCAGGGCAGAAACCTGAATGGAGGAGTTCAAACATGGAGTTGCGGGAAAGGTGGGCATGGATTTGGGAGGCGACAACACGCTCAAGGACTTTAGAGAGCAAAGGTAGGTTGGAGATGCGGTGGTAGTTTGCAAGGACTGAGGGGTCAAGGGTGGATTTTTTGAGGAGGGGGTGATGACGACAGATTTGAAGGGGAGGGTGACAGTGCCTGAGGAGAGGGAACCGTTAGCAGTATCAGCTAACATGGAAGCCAGGAAGGGAAGTTGAGTGGTCAGCAGTTTGGTGGAAGTAGGAATCGAGGGAGCAGGCAGAGTGTCTCAGGGACAAGATAAGCTTGGAAGGCATGACGGGAGATTGGAGAAAAATTAGAGAAAACTACATCTGCTCCATCATCCACCTGCCGATTCTCCCTACATCTACTACATCTAACCCTGCAAACTCTCCCCTACATCTATTCCATCATACCCCTTGCCTACTCTCCCTACATCTGCTCCGTTCTAATCCTGCCTACTCTCTCTACATCTATAGGCCATTCAGGTAGAAAAGACTTCTTTGTGCAAAGGGTGCTAGAAGTGTTTAACTCTCTCCCACAAAAAGCAGTAGATGCTAACTCAATTAATAATTTTGAATCTGAGAGCGATAGATTTTTGTAGCCAAGGGTAGGAAGGAATGTGGAGCTAAGGTGGGTATATTGAGTTCGGATACAGATCAGCCATGATCAAATTGAATGGCAGAACAGGCTTGAGGGGCTGAATGGCCTCCTCCTGTTCCTATGTTCCTATCTACTCCATCATACCCCTAACTAGACTCTCTTCCACGTGCTCCATCATAATCTTGCTTCATCTCCTGTTCTTCTCCAGAACAATCGTGCCTGGTCTCAACTTCTTCTCTATCACAGTCCTACTTGGTCTCCCTACCCTCTCATCAAGATCATCGTAACCTTGCGTGGATCACTGTTGAAGTCATATTTGGAATCATAGGATATCACCAGTAAACAATTGAGAAAATTGCACCAAAGGCTGATTCTGGGACTTAAAACTACGAGTTACAACACTCAACTAGACTAAATCTATTTTGATTGGAAAAAATATTAAAAGGTGGGCATGATCTCCTAAGATGCTGAGGAGAATGGTAATGTAGGTGTATAGAAGCTGTTAAATGTGGATGGTGAGAGTTAGACTAGAGATCAGAACAGTATTTTATCGCAAAATTATAATGGCCGTCTACTACTGTGTATATCTAAAGCCTTTTAACAAAAACTAAAGATAAATACTGGGATGGTAATAGGTTAGAAATTAGACCACTGATTTGCTGTTTTCACAGGGCAAGTGGGTATAATTGCAGATTGCAATCCCCAAAACAGTGATAAATATTCTGGAAAATCCCACGTAATAAGTGCAGGATTTGACTTATTCAGTCCCCACAAACCTGTCTATGAATAATAAATATGATCAAATGCTCATTGGAATATGAAAGTGCCGCATTGTGGAAAAATGAGTGGTTAAAGATGAAAAGAAAGCTGGATGTTAGATAGATGTTATAGAGTTTAGCTTAATGGTCTTTATTATTCCAATCTTACGTTCTTGTACGTCGTCTCCACCCTTACAACCTGTCCCTCCACTCTGCACCAACTCCATCAAAATTCTGACTTGTCTTCTTCGTAATGACCTTATTTGGTCACCCTCCACCATAACCCTGCCTGGTCAGCTCTCACCATCCATCACAACCCTCCCAGTGTCCTTGCTCCCTCCCTATCATCACTCTACCCAATTCCCCCTGTCCTTCCCTTTCCGCCCCTACCCAAACTCCTTTTCCTCATCGTATTGGCCTTCGCCCCCATCAAAGCCATGCCTGGCACTGTATGAATAATAAAGATGGCAGCTACATTTAATCCTCTGTTCTCATTCACAGTACCCTGAGATCAGCGCACATATTATTTGTGTACGTACAAAATAGATTGTAGAACTTCTTTCCCATTAAAGTCAGTTGAAGCCAGGCAGAAACAGCAGATTGAAAAAAAGCCCAGAACAAGGCATGGGGCCTCATTATGTACAATAAAAATTCAGACGGTCGTGTGTCCCTTTTATTGAGTTCCTATTTTCTTTCAGAGACACCTTTGGGTTAGACATTCGTTACAGAGACTGGTTGCACTTCTCAATAGGACAACCTTCCAGGGTTTATTTCCTGTGTTCCCTTGCCTTATCAATCTTCTTACACACATAGAATAAATAGGGAGGAACTCCTTCCACTGGCAGGAGGGTCGATAACCAGAGGACACAGATCCAAGATAATTGGCAAAAGAAACAGTCAGTTGTTGTGATCTGGAATGCGCTGCCTGAAAGGGCGGTGGAAGCAGATTCAATAGGAACTTTCTGAAGAGAATTGATATGTACTTGAAAAGGAAAAAATTTGCAGGGCCATGGGGAAAAAGTGGGACGAATTAGATAGCTCTTTCAAAGAGCCAGTACAGGCACGGTGGGCCGAGTGGCCTCCTTTGGTGCTGTAAGATTCTATAATTCTATCTGCTTCTTCCACGGAAAAAACAGAGGAAAATACTTCCTTGTTTAAATAAAATTGACAGGTGCAGGGTGGTGGCAGCTGGACTTCATGCTGTGTCAGTCTGATAGAACAGTTAACTGCTGAGCAGCAGGAAAACAATGAGCTGCAGTAACTGTAGATACATTCCAATAGCGGCCACGTGAGATTCAGTTAATGCACATTAGGTTAATTTGGTTTGCAACGTAATGTCTGAGGAAGATTCAGAGAAGGGAACACAGTTGAGCAAACTGCATGAGGGAGTAGTACACACGTTTAAAATTCTCACAATATAACTGTGTTTTGTCCTTTGGTGGTTCTCAGTCCTTTCAGGGTGTCTTCTGTTTCAAGTTCATTCTCGGGATACGGGCGTTGCTGGCAAAGCCGGCATTTATTGCCCATCCTTGGTTGCCCTTGCCCGAGGGAGTGGTGGGCCTCTGGTGCCTGTGGCACTCCCACTGTGCTGTTAGGGAGGGAGTTCCAGGATTTTGACCCAGCAACGATGAAGCAATGGCAACATATGTCCAAGTCGGGATGGTGTGTGACTCGGAGTGTACGTGGAGCTGATGGTGTTCCCATGCACCTGCTGCCCTTGTCCT
The DNA here is from genome assembly GCF_052327205.1 of Somniosus microcephalus. Classification (NCBI taxonomy): domain Eukaryota; kingdom Metazoa; phylum Chordata; class Chondrichthyes; order Squaliformes; family Somniosidae; genus Somniosus; species Somniosus microcephalus. The sequence continues at coordinate 17,652,205 of NC_141003.1, forward strand.
TCTCGGTGGTGGAGGTCGCGGGTTTGGGAGGTGCGGCTGAAAGGGCTTGGCGAGTCGTTGCGGTGCATCCTGTAGATTATATGGCAGGTCAAATGGCCTCCTTCTGTGCCTGGTTATGCCAGGTATGGATTATTCCAACCTTTCATTTGAATGCTTACACTTCTGACTAATGCAATTCGCTAATTATCACCCAATGATGTGTCAGCATTTGTAACGTCTTGATATATACTGGAGAAGAATTTGTGGAATGGTGTGACACTTCTAGATTAATCAGCTTTTAGGAAGAGTATATATTTATCAATACTCTGGACCCCTGACAATACTCCGGGCTCTTGACAGTACCCCGAGCCTCTGACAATACTCCGGGCCTCTGAGAATACTCCAGGTCCCTGACAATACTCCGAGCCCCTGACAATACTCCGAGCCCCTGACAATACTCTGATCCTCTGACAATACTCCGGGCCCCTGACAATACTCCGGGCCCCTGACAACACTCCGGGCCCATGACAACGCTCCGGGCCCATGACAATACTCCGGGCCCATGACAATACTCCAGGGCCCCTGACAATACTCCGGGCCCATGACAATACTCCGGGCCCATGACAATACTCTGGGCCCATGATAATACTCCGGGCCCATGACAATACTCTGGGCCCATGACAACACTCCGGGCCCATGACAACACTCCGGGCCCATGACAATACTCCGGGCCTCTGACAATACTCCGGGCACATGACAATACTCCGGGCCCATGACAATACTCCGGGCCTCTGACAATACTCCAGGGCCTCTGACAATACTCCGGGCCTCTGACAATACTCCAGGTCCCTGACAATACTCCGAGCCCCTGACAATACTCCAATCCTCTGACAATACTCCGGGCCCATGACAATACTCCGGGCCCATGACAATACTCCGGGCCTCTGACAATACTCCAGGGCCTCTGACAATACTCCGGGCCTCTGACAATACTCCGGGCCCATGACAATACTCCGGGCCTCTGACAATACTCCAGGGCCTCTGACAATACTCCAGGGCCTCTGAAAATACTCCAGGGCCTCTGACAATACTCCAGGTCCCTGACAATACTCCGAGCTCCTGACAATACTCCAATCCTCTGACAATACTCCGGGCCCATGACAATACTCTGGGCCCATGACAATACTCCGGGCCCATGACAACACTCCGGGCCCATGACAATACCCTGGGCCCATGACAATACTCCGGGCCCATGACAATACTCCGGGCCTCTGACAATACTCCAGGGCCTCTGACAATACTCCGGGCCCATGACAATACTCCGGGCCCATGACAATACTCCGGGCCCCTGACAACACTCCGGGCCCATGCCAATACTCCGGGCCTCTGACAATACTCCGGGCCTCTGACAATACTCCGGGCCCCTGACAATACTCCGGGCCCCTGACAATACTCTGGGCCCATGACAATACTCTGGGCCTCTGACAATACTCCGGGGCCCCTGACAATACTCCGGGCCCCTGACAATACTCCGGGCCTCAGACAATACAGTTTTTGAGGCATCTGTCAGGAGGGAGGTGCTTTTAGAATCCTGAATTTCTGTCCCTCCCTCTCTGATGCGAAACACAGCTCAGAAATTGGTGCCTGCAATATTGTCAGACAAGTGTTTAACTCTTTCGTATCAAATTCCTCTATTGACACGACACTGGTTAATTTGGTGTTTTATCCAGTATTTATTGGGTATGAGTGGAGTCGCTTTAATATTGCACAAAGTACCTTTAATAACCAGAATACAATATTCTGCCTGGTGGCAATTGGCACTGACACCACTAGCAGTCTGAACAGTTCCCTTGACATCTTTTTAGCAGAAACTTGGCTGGGTTTTCTACTCAAGAGGAGTAGTGATAATATTGGCACAGAAATTGGAAAATCCCATAAGTCCTCTTCCCTGAAACCCCAGCATAGATCTTTACTGCCAGTACTAAAAAGAGAGGGAGAGCCAGGTCCTGTCTGTCGCTCTGTCTCCAACACAGCCAGTCAAATTAAAGCCACACTTCCTATCCTCGACCAAAACAGTTTTTTGTCTGTTTTAGATAAAACACAGTTGGCTAAAAAATTGGATAGCGCCCGAAAACAGGTGTGGGGATTGCAATGCGCGATTGACTTGCATCCGTTCAATGTTACCACTGGCAGCGCGCAAACTTCGTACTACCTGCTAATTATAATGATAGCGATGTGCAGCCCAGCGCTAAGCGTGCTGCTGAGTGGCTGCACGCTCAGCAGGGGGCCCATGTTCGTGCAAGGCTAGCACCAATTAAAGCTAGCCTGCACTTCTTAAAGCCAGTCTGCACCTCTTAAAGGGGAGGTGCATTCTGGCTGCAGCAGGTACTGGAAGATGTTGTGGGGGAGTGTGTGACCCTCAGGAAGAGTGAAGATGGCGCAACATAGCAGAGAGAGGGCACCCAGATTTTTGGATGCAGTACTCAAGGCCCTGGTGCAGGAGGTGGACAAGAGGAGAGATGTCCTGTATCCACAGGAGACCCTCCAGACAGACGCTGAGAAGGGAATGGGAGCAGATAGTGGTTGCTGTCAATGCAAGCAGTGTAGCCCCAAAGACCTAGGTGCAGTGCAGGAAGAAGTTTAATGACCTCACACAAGTGGTCAAGGTCAGTGAATTCATCTTCAAGTGCCATATCTCACCATCTGCACCATTAGCCTCATATACTGCTCAATGCAACACACCACCATCACTCATCTACCAACAACCTCTAGCAATCACAACTCATACCTCCCATCTCACCCTCACACACTTAGCACTGCCGCAAGCCTCACACCCACATCTTACAGCTTGCACACACTGCCAGCTATTCATCCATGACAGCCAAATCAGCCAAACACAGCGAACCATACTCACTGACACACTTCCCCCTCTCTTGCAGGACAAGGTGGCGCACAATTGTAGGCAGCTGCAGGTAACTGAGCGGGGGCAGGTGTGCCTCCCTCTCCTGACCCCGCTCGAGGAGACGGTGCTCACCATAATTGGAGTGGCTGTGACTGAGGCCATGGCCAGCGGCGGCGCTGAAACCATTGAAGGTGACGATATGCTCATACCTAATCCTCCTTCTCACATCCCACTTCCCATTCATCCCACAATCACTTCTGACTTACAAGCTGCAGAATGTGTAAGCATGCACCTCTTGCTTTTCCCTGGCCCCTCCCCTCACCAAACCCTACCCTTGTGCCTGTCTCGTTTCAGAGACCCAAGAAATCCAACCTGGCCAGCCAGTGGCACAAGAGGAAGAGGAGAGTGATGAAGAAAAAGAAACACCGTCACTCGATCTGACACTCAGAGCCACCAGCTCAGATACTGACACTGCGCAGACTGTAGAGGGTAGCTTAGAGGCAGGATCTCCACATGGTGACTCACCAGACACAAGTGTGCTCCAGCCAGGGCAGGGGAAAAGGGTAGCGCAGGTGCCAGCTCCCCGGAGGGCGAGGTCACACACAGGTTCTGCTACAGTGGACTCAGATGAGGACTTCGATGGGGCGGCCTACAGAAGAAGGCTGATGGGTATGCACAACAAAATGCTTGGCACATTTATAGGCCTGCCAGAAAGCCTGAATGTAATGTCAAGGAGCATGGAGGAGTCCAGCTCCAGCCTTGCACAGGGCTTTTCACAGAGCGTGGAGCCCATCCTTTCCAGCGTGGAAGGGCTGGGCAGATCCATTAACGCACTTGTGGACCCAACCATCATGCCGCGTCTAATGGCCGATGTCTCAGCTTCCATTGCAGCACAAGCAGAAGCCACACAACGTCTGAGTGCTGCAGTGGAAGCTCAGACTTCTGTCATGCAGGTACCTTTAAGAGAGAACTACTTTTACAGCTCCTGTATACTGTAGTACCGGCAGTGACCACACCTGTATATAAGCCTTGAGCATGCCTCTGTACCCCAGTCTTGAGACTACCCTACTCCAGTAAATACCTGTTGATTGTTAAGTTACAGTATCCGTGTGGTTATTAAAAAAAATCACACTCTCATAATCACGGATCTAACAGTGGCGACAAGTGTCGATTCGAATCTACCTGCAACTCTGCATTTCCCTTCGAGGATTCACTCCGGGAGGGCGGTGGAAGAAAGTCGAGGCCAGAAACACGGGCGTCGACCATGAGCAACCGCCCAGTCGTCCGGCAGAGAGTGAACATCGCAGGGGAGGCTGTGGAGAGCCGGGCTTGGTTCCCCAGCCACGACGATCAGCAATAGACTGACGACAGGTACAGCGCAGACCCTTCCCGGACAGCGGCGGCTGGAGCCGACCGACAGCGGAGAGAAAGCCGAGCAGCGTTGACGGGGTAAGACAGAGGGTGAAGCGCACAGGGCGCAGCCGGGGGTTGAAAACTGAGCGGCGTCGAGGAAAAACAAAACGGAGAGAGAGAGGGTAAAGCAACAGCTGGGTTCAGGACCGAGCGACAGAAACGGGAAAGGCGCACAAAAAAAAAAGAACGCGCAGAGCACAGCCAGGGCTCAAGGGCTGAACAGTGTCTGTGGGGAGAAGAAGGGAGAGCACGGGAGACGCCATTGAGAAGAAGGAAGAGCGCGGGAGACGCCATTTTTAGAAGCCGCAGCGGAGAAGAAGGGCGAGCGCGGGAAGGAAGGAAAGTGCGGGAGACGCCATATTGTGCCAGCGGAGAAGAAGGGGAAGCGCGGGAGACGCCATTTTTGACAGTTAAATCACACCCAGGGATGCAGAAGAGTGGCGGTATCTCTACGTTCGACAATGAAGTCGAAGATTGGGCGACCTATGTGGAACGTATTGAGGTGTACTGCAGGGCGAATGAAGTGCCAGATGCTAGGAAAGCACTGGTTTTGTTAAATTCCATGGGTGCAAAAACTTATGGGTTACTGCGAAACCTAATAACCCCAGAGAAGCCTGTGAACAAGAATTTCGAAAGCATAGTAGAAATCCTACAGGACCACTTAAACCCCACACCGCTGCTGATAGCAGAATGATTTAAGTTCCATAAAAGGAACCAGCACAAAGACGAAAGCAATGCTGAGTACCTAACGGAACTGCGCAAGCTATCGAAACACTGCCAGTTTGAAGCGGGACTAGCAGATACATTAAGGGACAAGTTTGTGTGTGGGCTGCAAAGTGAAGGAACCCAGAAACGGCTTCTATCAGTAAAGGATCTTACGCTGGACAAGGCTTTCAGTATGGCAGTATCACACGAAGCAGCCGCAAGGGGCGCTGCAGAGATACAATGGAGACCGCAAGAATATGGCACCAATGAAATGTCCTATGGAACAGGGAAGTGCTATCGCTGCGGCAGAACAACACATGACCAGAAGGATTGTTGGTTCAAGGACCAAGTGTGCAGACAGTGTGGAAAAGCAGGCCACATAGCAAGAGTCTGCAGGTCTGGGAAGAAAACCAACAGTAAGAAATCTCCACAGGAGAAGTACAAAAAGGTACACAAGGTGATGGACAGTAGTTCAGACGAACAGAAAAGTGACACAGACTCCGGAAGCAAGGAGTTGGGTTGTCTGAAACTACATAAGGTAACCAAAATGGAGGATCACCAGACTATCTGGGTTACACTCAAGATAGACGGAGTCCAAGTGAAAATGGAATTGGACACAGGATCAGCCCTAACAGTCATAAACCCAAGGGACTACAAGCGGCTATTTTCACATATACCCTTGAAAGCTACAGAGATTGTCTTGAAGACGTACACGGGGCAAAAATTCTACCCCAAAGGAAAAATAAAGGTGAAAGTGATATAAAAAGGCCAGGAAATACCTAAAATGGACATATATGTATTGCCAGATGGAGGACCACCACTGCTAGGACGTGAATGGATCCGGAAGATACAATTAGATTGGCATTCCATACAGGCACTGAAGGTTGAGGGCCAAAAAGGACGTCACACCTGGACGACTGTCAAAAATGCTAACTGACGCAAAAGAAGTGTTCCAGGAGGGACTCGGAACACTAAAAGGCATAACAGCAATGATTAAAATAGAGGAAAATGCAAGCCCAAAGTTTCTTAAGGCCAGACCAGTGCCTTATGCGATCAGACCAGCTGTTGAAGCAGAGCTGGAAGGGTTGGAATGTTCAGGAGTACTGTCCAAAGTAGACTGGAGCGAGTGGGCTACACCCATCGTTCCTGTAATGAAGAGGTCGTTGAGTAATATGCCTGGGGAACCAAAGAGGGTCCGCATCTGTGGGGATTTTAAGGTGACAGTGAACCCAGTCCTTCACACAGTACAATATCCGCTTCCACGAATTGAGGATATTTTCGCCTCGCTATCTGGAGGTAAACGCTTCACCAAAATTGATCTAGCCCAGGCGTACTTGCGAACGGAGGTAGAAGAAGCCTCGAAACAATACCTTACGATTAACACTCATAAAGGTCTCTATCAATACAACTGGCTGGTGTTCGGGGTAGCATCGGCTCCGGCTATTTGGCAAAGGGCAATGGAACAAGTCCTGCAAGGGATTCCAGGGACCCAGTGTTATTTGGACGACATCCTGGTCACGGGCGAAATTGACAGTGATCACCTTGCCAACTTGGAGAAGGTGCTCACCAGATTAAAGGAATATGGGCTACAAGCTAATCGCCACAAGTGCGAGTTTTTCCAGAAGCAGATCTCGTATTGTGGCCACATCATCGATGAAGAGGGATTACATAAGTCCCCTGAAAAGATTGAGGCAGTAGTCAAGGCTCCAGCACCGGAAAATGTGTCACAACTGAGGTCGTTCCTCGGGCTGGCAAACTACTACCATAAGTTCTTACCAAATTTGTCCACAGTATTACACCCACTGAACACCATACTGCAAACAGGGGTACCATGGAAGTGGAATGACGAACGTAGACGAGCTTTCCAGAAGTGTAAAGAATTGATCACATCTAAAGAGGTGTTGGCCCATTTCAACCCAGAACTACCAATTCGTTTGGCATGTGATGCATCACCCTATGGTATTGGAGCGGTGCTGTCGTACAAATTCCCAGACGGGTTGCAGAGGCCAGTAGCCTTTGCGTCTCGGTCACTTACCTCAGCCGAGCGCAACTATGCCCAGATTGACAGGGAGGCCCTCAGCCTAGTATGGGGATGTGGTGATTATTTCCTATGTTTAGTAAGAAGTATTGTGATTGGTGAATGGGGTGGTTGTTCTCTGTATTAGTAAGAAGTATTGTAATTGGTTGTTTGTTTCTACCTTGAGATATATGTTGTAACCTCATTGGTAGTGGATGTCAGGTGATTTGTGGTGGCCATCTTAAATTCAGTTCTCTCTAGTCATTGTTGGAGACTGGTGTTGAAAGATGTGCTACTGGGTTTTTAAAGTTAATAAAGCCTAGATTAGAAAGGCAAATCTATTCTTTATTTCAATTTATTAAATTTTTATCAGAATGGAGCGATATCTTCAACCGGAACGATTCAATGCTGACCCTAATTCTGCAGGAGTGGATGATAAATGGAAACATTGGTATTGTACATTTACAAACTTTTTGGGTGTGTTGGAACAAGAGTCTCTGAATAAGCTGAATATGCTGATCAACCACATTGCTCCGGATGTGTATAAGTATATTTTGGACTGTAAAACTTACGAATTGGCTATTTCTACATTGGAGAAGATTTTTGTTAAACCAAAGAATGAGGTATTTGCACGTTACCTTCTATCTGCCCGTAGGCAGCAGGTGGGAGAATCTTTGGATACTTATTTACAAGCACTTCGGCACCTTGGTGCTAACTGTAATTATAAAGCCGTGACGGCCGAAGAATATAAGGAAGAATCGGTACGGGATGCTTTTATTAATGGACTACTGTCTAGATCAATTCGTCAGCGGTTGTTAGAAAATAAGGCTTTGGATCTCAAGAGTGCTTTTGAGCAAGCTTCTACATTGGATATGGCTCAGAGAAGTTCGGATTCTTATGCTCTTTCTAATCGGCCTGTGACTGTGGTTTCGGCAGTTCTGGACGAAAAGGAATTAGGTGGACTTAATGGGAGTGGTTTACTAGATTTTGAAATAGTTTCTACTCCAACAGCTCCACCTTTTACTTCGGCGGCTGTTGCCTCTAGGATTCAGAAGTGTTATTTTTGTGGGAACGTCCGGCATCTTCGTTTGAAGTGTCCTGCCCGGGAGGCTGTATGTAGTAAATGCGGCAAGAGAGGTCATTATGCACGTGTTTGTAAATCATTAGGTTCAATTACCTCCTCTTCTGCGACTATTCAACCTGTAGAGAGGGCGTTTATTGCATCAATTTCTGCTGCATTTGCTCATGGCCTAAACAAAGCTATAGTTGTGGCCCAAGTTAATGGGTTAGAAGTGAAGGCTCTCATAGATACGGGCAGTACCGAGAGTTTTATAAGTCTTCAGTTTGTGAAGGAAAAGTGTTTGAAAATCTTGCCTGTTACTTATCAGGTGTGTATGGCTCAGACGACCCTTACTTCACAAGTAGCTGGTTGTTGCCTTGTGAAATTGATTCTTCTAGGTAATACGTATACTGATATACGCCTATCTGTTTTGCCTAATCTTTGTGCTGAAATTTTGATTGGTCATGATGTGCTTAAATTACACGAGAGTCTTAGTCTTTCATTTGGAGGGACTAAGCCACTCTTATCCATTTGTGGATTAACTTCTTTATCCATTTCTCCATTATCACTTTTTTCCAATTTGATGCCGGAATGTAAGCCAATTGCTACCAAGTCAAGAAGGTATAGCAGTCAGGATAGAGAATTTATTAATTCTGAAGTCCAACGTCTTTTATTGGAAGGAATCATTGAACCTAGTTGTTCGCCTTGGCGGGCTCAGGTAGTTGTCACCACTAACGAGAGGCATAAGAAACGAATGGTGATAGACTACTCTCAAACTATTAATAGGTATACTCAATTAGATGCGTACCCTTTGCCTAAGATTGATGAGCTTATCAACAAAGTATCTCAGTATAAGTTTTTTAGCACTATTGATTTAAAGAGTGCTTATCATCAGATTCCTATTGTTAAGAGGGATCAACCATATACAGCCTTTGAGGCTGGTGGAAAGCTGTATCAATTTTGCCGAATACCATTTGGTGTTACTAATGGTGTTGCTTGTTTTCAACAGGCAATGGATGCTTTTATAAGTGATAACTCTCTCTCTGACACCTTTTCATATTTAGATGATATTACAGTGTGTGGTAAATCAAGGGTGGAGCATAATTCTAATTTAGAAAGATTCCTTCAAGCTGCGGAAAAAGTTGGTTTAACTTTTAATAAAGAGAAGTGTATCTTTTCGACTACTGAGGTAAATCTACTGGGGTATATTATCTTGGGAAATAAGATTAAACCAGATCCAGAACGTCTGCGACCATTGATCGATTTACCTTATCCTACTAATTCTAAGGCTTTGCAATGAGTTGTTGGACTGTTTTCTTACTATTCTAATTGGATTGCAAACTTTTTGCAGAAGATCCGGACCCTTATACGGGTTATGACATATCCTCTATCATGGGAGGCCAGGACATGTTTTGATAAATTTAAAAAGGATATCCTAGGAGCAGTTGTGCATTCTATTGATGAGCAGGTTCCCTTTGTGATTGAGATGGATGCTTTTGATTTTGCAATTGGGGCTACTCGGAACCAAAATGGAAGACCTGTGGCCTTTTTCTCACGTACTTTGAACAATAGTGAAAAAAGGCATTCTTCAATAGAGAAAGAGGCATATGCAATAGTAGAAGCACTGCGTAAATGGAGACATTATTTATTGGGGCGACATTTTACGTTGGTAACCGATCAAAAATCTGTGTCCTTTATGTTTGATGTTAAACATTTTGGAAAGATCAAAAATGATAAAATAATGAGGTGGAGGATTGAGTTGGCATGTTACCATTTTGATATAATTTATCGTCCGGGGAAGGATAATGTTGCTGCTGATGCACTGTCGAGGGCTTATTGTTCTGTGATTCACGGAGATACGCTTATTAATCTTCACAATGCTTTATGTCATCCTGGGGTTACGAGGATGATACACTTCGTACGCAGTAAGAATTTGCCCTTTTCAGTTGAAGACGTCAAGCAGATGACTTCATCATGTTCTATCTGTGCTCGGTGTAAACCAAATTTCTTTAAGCCTCAACGAGCTCATCTTATAAAGGCTACTTCTCCTTTTGAACGTTTGAGCGTTGATTTTAAGGGGCCTCTTCCTTCAACGACTCAAAATCAATACATATTTACTGTTGTGGATGAGTTTTCAAGGTTTCCTTTTGCTTTTCCTTGCGCAGATGTATCAGCTGCTACAGTTATCAAATGTCTGACTCAACTTTTTGTCATCTTTGGGATGCCTGCGTATATCCATTCGGATCAAGGAAGTTCTTTTATGTCTTCCCAGTTGAAGGAATACCTTCAGAGTCGGGGAATTTCTACTAGCAGAACTACCCCGTATAACCCCCAGGGTAATGGACAGTGCGAACGATACAATGGGGTGATCTAGAAGGCAGTTATGTTGGCTTTGACATCCCGGAATCTTAAGAATACACAGTGGGAAATGGTACTGCCTGATGCCCTGCATTCCATTAGATCATTGCTTTCAACGGCTACTAATGTGACCCCCCATGAAAGGCTCTTTAATTACCCACGGAGATCTACTACGGGATATTCGGTACCTTCATGGCTTACTATGCAGGGACCTGTGATGCTTCGACGCCATGTTAGATTGTCAAAATATGATCCTTTAGTGGAGGAGGTGGAGCTGTTGGAGGCAAATTCCCAATATGCTCATATTCGATTCCAAGATGGGAAAGAAAGTACTGTTTCAATTAAAGACTTGGCTCCTTGTGGTGGCCAGCCCTCTTCCGAGGATACTAATAATAGTCATGATTTAGATAATGTGGATGTTGTTATAGATACTATGAATGTTCCCAATCCTATTGCAGATAATTATACTTCTATTAGTCAGCCTTTGATGGATGTTCATGACCATCCTAGTTTACTTCCTGATGGGATTTCCAATCCGGAAACCGTTGATAATCGGGATATGAATAGCCTGTCTGCAGAAGATACTTCGGTGCCTCCGGGTGTGGGAGGGCAAGGAATTTCACCAAGGTTAAGAAGGTCGACACGAACAAGATATCCGGTCGACCGATTGAAAATGGACTTTTAAATTGATAGTAATGTTTTAAAGTTGTTGAAATATTATATTTGTATTTTAGTTGTAAATAAATTAATTATAAATTGTAAAGGTTATTTAGGTTGGAGTATGTTTTAAAAGGAGGGGTGAATGTGGTGATTATCTCCTATGTTTAATAAGAAGTATTGTGATTGGTGAATGGGGTGGTTGTTCTCTGTATTAGTAAGAAGTATTGTAATTGGTTGTTTGTTTCTACCTTGAGATATATGTTGTAACCTCATTGGTAGTGGATGTCAGGTGATTTGTGGTGGCCATCTTAAATTCAGTTCTCTCTAGTCATTGTTGGAGACTGGTGTTGAAAGATGTGCTACTGGGTTTTTAAAGTTAATAAAGCCTAGATTAGAAAGGCAAATCTATTCTTTATTTCAGGGGAGTAAACAAATTCAACCACTATCTGCATGGGCAGAAGTTCACCTTGCTGACTGACCACCAACCACTTGTCTCCATCTTTAATCCTAAGAAGGGCGTTCCAGTGATGACTGCACAACGGTTACAAAGATGGTCCCTGTTTCTAGGGGCGAATCAATATGAAATAGAATATAAAGGCACGAAACAGCATGGAAACGCTGATGGGCTATCGCGCCTGCCACTGCCTACTGTGGAGGAAGCACCAGCAGTGGACCCTATCGAGATATTTTATTCGTCAATAATTGAACGATTGCCAGTAACGAACGCGGATATAGAGAAGGAGACCCGCAATGATCCGACGCTGTCTCGGGTATATGATTTGACAGTGAGGGGGTGGCCAACACATGGCGACTCACTGTTGCCAGCATTCTCATCCAGAAGAGAACAGTTGTCAGTATGCCAAGGGACAGTGATGTGTGGATCCAGAGTGGTGATTCCACCCAAGTTAAGGGAGAGAGTGCTAAATGACCTACATGAAGGTCATCTGGGGGGAGTGAAAATGAAAAGCCTTGCTAGGGCTTATGTGTGGTGGCCGGGAATCGATCAACAAATCGAAGACCTAACCAAGAGCTGCTCAGGATGCCAGAAGGTCCAAAATGCACCACCACATGCCCCTCTACACCCATGGGAGTGGCCCTTCTCTCCATGGCAATGGGTGCATATTGATTTTGCTGGTCCATTCATGGACTCAATGTTCTTAATAGCAGTGGATGCTCATTCGAAGTGGCCTGAGGTGATAAAAATGTCCTCAACCACTACAGAGAAAATGATTGCAGTCCTACGGACCATATTTGCCAGAAACGGCTTGCCAGAGCAGACTTGCTCTGATAATGGACCACAGTTTGTGTCCGAAGAGTTTCGAAAATTTATGAGAAGGAATGGGGTAAGGCATTACACATCCGCCCCGTATCATCCAGCCACAAATGGATTGGCTGAGAGGTTTGTACAAACCTTTAAGAAGGCGATAAAGGACATGTGCGACGATGAAATTCCACTGCAGCATAAGGTGGACAATTTCTTATTAGCCTACCGAAACGCGGCGCATACAGTTACCAACCAGACCCCGGCCATGATGTTCTTTAACCGAAGGTTGCGACCTCATCTGGACTTGCTTAGACCAAATGTGCGAAGAAATGTTGAGGATAAACAATTCCAGCACATCAATGAGAAGCCTTGGCCCGTGACTACCGAACAGAGAAATGGCAACCCGGAATGATATGCACACGGCAGGGGCCATTAATGTACACAGTGGATGTCGGGGAGAACATTGTGAGATGCCACGTTGATCAGATCTTAGCGTCACAGGAACGAGTCAACCTCATGTCTTGCGTACCTGGGAATGAACCCGACACACCAGTAGCATCTACCTCCGAACCAGTAGCAGTGGAACCCGATGAACTAACCGATGAAAAGGGGTCAGAATCGCCTCCACACCAAGAACAAGAACCTCAGGAAAAGCGCTATTCCGAAAGGATCAGGAAGCCGCCCCAAAGACTGAATCTATAAATTGACTATTGTTGTTTAATGTACATGTTAAAGTGTTAATTGTTATTTGAATATTATGGGTACTACTAATCTAAAAGGGGAGGAATTGTAGTGTATGTACCTTTAAGAGAGAACTACTTTTACAGCTCCTGTATACTGTAGTACCGGCAGTGACCGCACCTGTATATAAGCCTTGAGCATGCCTCTGTACCCCAGTCTTGAGACTACCCTACTCCAGTAAATACCTGTTGATTGTTAAGTTACAGCATCCGTGTGGTTATTAAAAAAAATCATACTCTCAGAATCACGGATCTAACAGCTGCCACGTAAGCTCAGACTGCTGCCATCGTGGCTGGGTTTAGTGTTGAAAGGGGCTTGCAGGGCATCACAGCAGTTCAGCAATCTGTCCTCCAGCAGATTACTAGGATTGCTGAGGTGCCGCCCCAGGGGAGTGACCGTGGCTCCATGGAGCACAAACAAGCTGTTCTCTCTCAGGATGACAGTATTCGTCCTCCCACCACTGTCACTCCTCCAATGCCCTTGCTGTTTCCTGTCAGTCAGCCAACCCAGGCTGCTGCCGCCCATGCTGAGGTGGTGCAGACCGAAGCCAGGCCTACTAGACCCAGAGCTGCTCGAGGACATCCTGCAAGGCCATCTGCCGTCACCCCCACTGAAAGTCAGCAGCCTTCGACCAGCCATACTGCAGCCACTGGGGTAGCCCTGCGTAGGAGCACTAGGACAGGCAAAGACACATTGAAGACAGGAAATAAGGGAATGCACAAGGGTGATTAGTTGACTTTTGAATAAAATATTTTAATTGTTTGATTCATAAAATTAGTTTGGAATATTTGTTTTGTGGTGGCTTTTATTGTAACATTGTGGCCAGGAGGATGCTGTCAGTAACAGAGGGAAAGAAAGGCGTGGGACTCTTGGTGGAAGGGGAATTGGGGTTGCGTTCACTGGTACTGCAGTTGGATGATTTGATCACGGACAGCCCAGGCAGAAAGGGGCTGTCTGGGTTGCCTCCTCCCTTCCGCTTCCTCCTCTTCCATTTCCTCCTCCTCCTCTTCCTCCTCAGCTGGTCGCCGTACGCCTGGTGGCAAAAGCTGTGCCCGCATGATGACAAGGTGCTGGAGCATGCAGCAGACCATGATGATTCTTGAGACACATTCTGGTGAGTACTGCAGGGCTCCCCCAGGGTGTTCCAGGCAGCGGAAGTGTTGTTTAAGGATGCCAATGGTCTGCTCTATCAGATTCCGTGTGGCAGCATGGCTTTCAGTATATGCATGATGCCCACGTATGGTCGGGTTGTGCAATGGTGTCATGAGCCAGATGGTCAGTGGATAGCCCTTGTTGCCCAGTATCAACCTTCTGGTTTGTCGTGGTGGCTCAAATGCTGATGGTACAGCAGACCGCTGCAGAATGAAGGCATGAAACTCCAGTACGATTTGGACAGGTTAGGTGATTGGGCAGAAACATGGCAAATGCACTATAATGTGGATAAATGTGAGGTTATCCACTTTGGTGGCAAAAACAGGAAGGCACATTATTATTTGAATGGCAATAGATTGGGAGAAGGGGAAGTGCAAAGAGACCTGGGTGTTCTTGTGCACCAGTTGCTGAAGGTAAGCATGCAGGTGCAGCAGGCGGTTAAGAAGGCAAATGGTATGTTGGCCTTCGTAGCAAGAGGGTTCGAGTACAGGAACAAGGATGTCTTGCTACAGTTGTACAGGGCCTTGGTGAGACCGCACCTTGAGTATTGTGTGCAGTTTTGGTCGTCTTATCTGAGGAAGGACGTTCTTGCCATGGAAGGAGTGCAGCGAAGATTCACCAGGCTGATACCTGGGATGGCAGGAATGACGTATGAGGAGAGATTGTGTCGATTGGGCTTATACTCCCTGGAGTTTAGAAGATTGAGAGGGGATCTCATCGAAACCTATAAAATTCTGTCAGGCCTGGACAGACTAGATGCTGGAAGGATGTTCCCGATGGTCAGGGAGTCCAGAACCAGGGGTCATAGTCTAAGGATAAGGGGTAGGACATTTAGGACTGAAATGCGGAGGAATTTCTTCACCCAGAGAGTGGTGAACCTGTGGAATTCTCTGCCACAGAGGGCGGTGGAGGCCAGTTCATTAAATATATTCAAGAAAGAGTTGGATATATTTCTTAAGGCTAAAGGGATCAAGGGATATGGGGAGAAGGCAGGGACAGGGTACTGAATTTGGATGATCAGCCATGATCTCATTGAATGGCGGAGCAGGCTCGAAGGGCCGAATGGCCTACTCCTGCTCCTATCTTCTATGTTTCTATGTTTCTATGTATCATACCGAGCATTGACTTGCATTATGCGCTGAGTATGGTCGCGCACCATCTGGACATTGAGGGAGTGGAATCCCTTCCAGTTGCAGTACATCTCCAAATTAAGATGCGGTGCCCGCAAAGCGACATGCGTGCAGTCAATGGCACCCTGCACCATGGGGAGGCCCGCTATCCTGGTGAAACCGCGTGCTCGCTCCACCTGCTTCTCTCTGGCAAGAGAGAATGAAATGTATTAACCTCTCTTTGCATACAGGGCCTCACCCACCTCCCTTATACAGGAGTGGATGTTGAACTGGGAGATGTTACAGGTGTTGCCTGCTCCAGCCTGGAAGAAGCCCGACGCAATCCTCCTCCTGCCTCTTCTAGCAGGTTGTCTTCCTCTGTGTCGCCTCTGCTCATTCTCCCTGTCATGCTGTAGGCCAAGGGGGATACAAGCTACTGCACCCATGTCTGGGAGCAACCTGTAACGTCCATGTGTAATTGAGACACGGACTGCAGGAGTTGGTTATAACAGGTGTTTACTGAATGGAGACAAAACTGGAACTACTATACAAAGTTACTACACAGGCTTATATACTGGGGTGGTCAACTACTGTTACTGCAGTATACAGGGGCTGCAGAATATAGTTCCTTCTTCAAAGTACATACACTACAATTCCTCCCCTTTTAGCTAAACAGTACATAACATTCGATTAATAATTAAATAACATATTTACAATTACAGTTGCCATATACATTAGCTGAAGTTAAGCAATTATAAATTCAGCCTTTGAGGAGGCTTCCTGATTCTGTCCGGATAACGCCTCTTTGGGGTATCAGGTTCTTCTGGCAAAGTTGATTCGGGATCAACGTCGTTGTTTGGTTCGTCTGCTTCCAATATCACCGATTCTGAGGTAGATGCAATTGGTACTTCAGTTTCATCACCAGGTGTATCGGATCGTGGGGTGGATTTCACGTATTCCAGTGACTCTAGAATCTGGTCAGCATGGCGTCTTACAATGCTCTCTCCAATGTCCACGGTATACATTAGAGGTCCTTGCCGTGTGCAGATCGTTCCTGGCTGCCATTTCTCTGTGCGGTAGTCCCGGGCCAAAACTGGTTGACCTATCTTAAAACTCCTGGTTGGCCTTTCATTCATATTCTGAAACTGCCTGTTCTCCACATCTCTTCTGATGTTTGGCTTAACCAAATCCAAGCGGCATCTTAGTCTTCGATTGAAGAACATCATGGCTGGAGTTTGGTTGGTAACCGCATGTGTCGCATTCCGGTAGGCAAACAAGAAGTTATCCACCTTGTGTTGTAGGGGTATGTTTTCATTACACATTGCCTTGATAGCCTTCTTGAATGTTTGAACGAACCTCTCAGCCAATCCATTGGTGGCTGGATGATATGGGGCGGATGTGTAATGCTTAACACCATTGTTCTTTAAGAACCTCCGGAACTCTTCAGACACAAACTGTGGTCCATTGTCGGAGCAAGTCTGTTCAGGCAGCCCATTTCTGGCGAATATGGTTCGTAAGACTGTGATGGTTTTTTCTGTGGTGGTTGAGGACATTTTTATTACCTCTGGCCACTTTGAATGTGCATCCACCGCAATTAAAAACATCGAGTCCATAAATGGACCAGCAAAATCAATGTGTACCCTTTGCCACGGAGATGAGGGCCACTCCCATGGATGTAGAGGGGCTTGTGGTGGGGCGTTTTGGACCTTCTGGCATCCTGTACAGCTCTTGGTCATCTCTTCGATTTCTCTATCGATTCCCGGCCACCACACAAACGCTCTGGCTAAGTTCTTCATTTTTACCCCTCCCAGATGACCCTCATGAAGCTCATTGAGCACTCCATCCTTCAATTTGGGTGGAATTACTACTCTGGATCCACACATCAAGGTTCCTCGGCACACTGACAGCTGTTCTCTTCTCGGCGAGAATGCTGGCAACAGTGGTTCGCCATGTGCTGGCCATCCCTTCACCGTTAAATCATAGACCCTGGAGAGTGTCGGGTCATTTCGTGTTTCCTTTTCTATGTTTGCATTCGTCACAGGTAGACATTCGACTATGGTCGAGTGGAATATCTCCACAAGATCCACTGCAGGTGCTTCTTCCACCGTCGGCAACGGTAGGCGCGACAATCCATCAGCATTCCCATGCTTTTTAGTTCCTTTGTACTCGATGTCATATTGGTGTGCCCCTAGGAAAAGGGACCACCTCTGTAGCCGTTGTGCTGTCATTATCGGGACGCCCTTCTGAGGGTTGAAAATGGAGACAAGAGGTTGATGATCAGTTAGTAGAGTAAATTTCTGACCGTGCAGGTAGTGATTGAACTTCTTCACCCCCCACACCAGGCTGAGGGCCTCTCTGTCAATCTGGGCGTAGTTACGCTCGGCTGCAGTTAACGAGCGTGACGCAAAAGCTATCGGCCTCTCTGAACCATCAAGGGATTTATGTGACAGTACCGCTCCAACGCCGTAGGGAGACGCATCACACGCCAGTCTTATCAGTAGTGATGGGTTGTAGTGAGCCAATACTTCTCTAGAAGTGATCAGGCCTTTACACTTCTGAAAGGCCCGCTTACATTCATCGCTCCATTTCCATGCTATTCCAGTTTGTAGCAGGGCGTTCAGTGGGTGCAGAATTGTGGATAAATTCGGCAAAAACTTATGGTAGTAATTCACCAATCCGAGGAATGACCTCAGATGCGACACATTTTCAGGCGCTGGAGCCTTAACTACCGCTTCAATTTTGTCAGGGGACTTATGAAACCCCTCTTCATCTATCACGTGGCCACAATACGATATTTTTTTCTTAAAAAACTCGCACTTGGGGCGATTGGCTCGTAGCCCATGTTCTCTTAGTCTAGTGAGCACCTGCTCTAGGTTGGCAAGGTGTTCACTGTCATTTTCACCTGTCACTAGGATGTCGTCCAAGTAACACTGAGTCCCCGGAATCCCTTGCAGGACTTGTTCCATCGCTCTTTGCCATATAGCCGGAGCTGATGCAACTCTGAATACCAGTCGATTATACTGGTAAAGACCTTTGTGAGTGTTTATCGTGAGATATTTCCTAGAGGATTCTTCAACCTCCATCTGCAAATATGCTTGCACTAGGTCAATTTTTGTAAAACGTTTCCCTCTAGATAGTGAGGCGAAAATATCTTCTATCCTCGGAAGAGGATACTGTACTGTGTGAAGGGCTGGGTTCACAGTCACCTTGAAGTCCCCACAGATGCGAACCTTCCTTGGCTCCTCAGACTTATTGTTTAACGTTTTCTTCATGACAGGAACGAAGGGTGTCACCCACTCGCTCCAGTCTACCTTAGTTAGCATGCCTGCATTCTCCAGATTCTCCAGCTCTGCCTCGACGGCTGGGCGAATTGCATACGGTACTTTGAAAAACTTGGGAATTGCATTCTTTTCTATTTTTATCGAGGCGGTTACGCCTTTAAGAGTTCCCAGTTCTTGTTGAAATACCTCTTTAGCGTTAGCCAAGATTTTTGACAATCGACCAGGTGTGACATCATCATCCTTTTTACTAGCCACCGTCAGTGCCTGAATGGAGTGCCAGTCTAAACTTATCTTTCTGATCCATTCACATCCCAATAACGGTGGTCCACCATCTTGCAGTATGTACAGATACAATTTCTGTATTTCCTTGCCGTTGTATTCGACAGGCACCCTTATTTTCCCTCTGGGGTATACTTTCTGCCCCGTATATGTCTTCAAGACAATGGATGTGTCTTTCAAGGGTATGTGTGAGAATAGCCGCTTGTAGTCTCGTCGATTCATGATGGTCAGGGCTGATCCTGTATCCAATTCCATTTTGACTTGGGACCCTGCTATCGTGAGGGTGACCCAAATGGTTCGGTGATCCTCTTTTGTGATTACGTTGTGTAGTTTGAGACAGCTTAGTCTCTTGTTCCCGGATTCACTATCGCTCTTCTGGTCTTCGGAACTACTGTCCGTCATCTTTTGTACTTTCCTGTACTTTTCCTTAGTAGTCTTTTTGTTGTCGTTATTCTTCTTCCCGGACCTGCAAACTCGTGCAATATGTCCCATCTTTCCGCATTGCCTGCATGTTTTGTCCTTGGACCAGCAGTCCTTCTGGTCATGGGTTGTTTTGCCGCAGCGATAACATTTTTCAAATCCCTGTGTCATTTCATGTGTGCCGTATTCCTGTGGCTTTTGCTGTATTTCCGCAGCTCCCCTTGCTGCTGCTTCGTACGATACTGCCACGCTGAAAGCCTTATCTAGCGTCAGCTCTTTCTCTGAGAGTAACCTCTTCTGGGTTCCTTCACTCAGGAGTCCACAGACAAATTTGTCCCATAGGGTATCTGCCAGTCCTGCTCCGAACTGGCAGTGCTTTGATAGCTTGCGTAGTTCCGTAAGGTAATCAGCATTGCTCTCATCTTTATGCTGATTTCTCTTGTGGAATTTAAATCTTTCTGCTATCAGCAGTGGTGTAGGATTTAGGTGTTCCTGTAGGATAGCAACAATTTTGTTAAAACTCTTCGCCATCGGTTTGGCTGGAGTGATCAGGTTCCGCAATAGGCCGTACGTTCTTGCGCCCATTAAGTTTAGTAGTACCGATGCCTTTTTCTCATCGGCTACTTCATTTGCCTTGCAATATACTTCGACTCTTTCCACATACGTGGTCCAGTCTTCTATTGCATTATCGAAGGCAGTGATATTGCCAGTCTTCGGCTTTGCCTTCTTCCCCGATTGAACTAAATGGTGCCTCCCGCGCTTTGCCTTCTTCCCCGCTGGATTAAGATGGCGCCTCCCGCGCTTTCTGTCTTTTCCGCTGCTGCTAACGCTGTTGCTGGCGTTTTTATGCCTTGATGGCGACGCCCTATGGTCTTCGCGCACTTCCGCCTCGCGCTGTTGCCAACGCCGCTTTCCGCGGTCCCCATGGCAACTGCAGCTCCTCGCGGCTTTCTGCGCTTCTAATTTCTTTTATTTTAATTACTGTTCCCGTCGCCAGAGCAGACCCTATGGGACACTTTCCTCCCTCTTCTCGGGTCTGTATGCTGCCCGGCTTCATAGCACCGGCCGCGCCCTGTGTGCTCCACCCTCTCTCTCTCTCTCCTCTTCCCGACAACACTGCTCGGCCCCGTTGAAAAGCCACCCGATCGAGCTCTAGCCCGCCGCAGCCCAGGAAGGATCAGTGTACTACCTGCCACCAGCCCGATTAGCTGGAACACCATAGACTGGATAACCAAGCCCAGCTCTCGACAGCCTCGCCTGCAATCTTCGAATTCGATGAATCAGAGGGCGGTTGCCCACGGTTGACGCACGTTTCTTCTGTTTGTTTTTTTTTCTTTTTGGATTTCTTCCTTCTGGCCTCGACATCTAACAACTTCGCTTCAGGGATGGATCCCCGTGAGGTGGTGCAGAACTGTAGGTAAGTTTGGATCTGTTCGTCACCAGTGTAACGTCCCTGTGTAATTGAGACACGGACTGCAGGAGTTGGTTATAACAGGTGTTTACTGAATGGAGACAAAACTGGAACTACTATACAAAGTTACTACACAGGCTTATATACCGGGGTGGTCACTACTGGTACTGCAGTATACAGGGGCTGCAGAATATAGTTCCTTCTTCAAAGTACATACACTACACAACTAGTCTGAGCGGAAACCTTGCAAGTCAATACCAAGTCCTTGAGCACGTGCCACACCACGTCTTGTGGACTTTTGGCAATTTTAAAGAAGTCTAGAAAGCACCAAACACTTCTACAAACTCAGCAATAGCTAGTAGAAATCAATCAGCAACTGACCTGTAAGTAGGTGATGATGCCTTTAAATGGCGCTGGTGTGGGGTCCTTCCTGCTGCTGAGCATGTGTTCAGCCGTGCGAGCTTAAGAGAGGGCGTTAGGTCAAAAATGGCAGCGCTGGCATTAAATCAGCGTTACACACTCCCAGTGCCAACGCTAACGCCCTCACCAAAATGGCGTCCAGCACAACCCGCAACAGAAGTGTGCGCACACTGCTCAATGCCATTTTCGAGCCAATCCGGCACTTGTATCTCCCAAACAACGGGCGCCACGCAACCAAATTTTAGCCCATTTATTTTTATTTGCACCGCAGAATAATAAGAACCACTGTTGCTCAACGGGAAACTTTCCCACCTTCTTAGCACAATCTCTGGTGGGCCCTCCAGAGGCCTACTTAAAGTGGCAACGCGCCTCTTAAAGGGAGGTTTCACGCCCTTCCCCCTGGTTCTGGCTGGAAGAAGAAATGGGAAGAATGAGTCACAGGAAAGACCTCCGGATTCTCAGAAGCCATCCTAATGATTGTCCCATTTCTCTTTCCTCCAGGTCCTTCTCAGCATCCACAGCTCCCCGAAGAAGAAACCTTGGAGGAGGACAATCCTTCAGGAGGAGGCACCGTCACGCACTCCAGTGTTAAAAAAGAAATAAAAGAAAGAATGTGCATTTATATAGTGCCTTTCAAGACCTCAAGCACTTTACAGACAATGAAGTGCTTTTGTAATGTAGGAAATGCGGCAGCAAGGTTCTACAATCAGCAATGTGATAATGGCCAGATGATCTGGGTTTTAATAAAAAATATGTTCACCTGAGAGGGAAGACGGGGGCCTCAGTGTAACGTTTTATCCAAAAGACAGTGGCTCTGACAGTGCAGCACTCCCTCAGTACTGCACTGGACTCTCAGCCTGGATTATGTGCTCAAGTCTCATGAAGTGGGACTTCTGATTCAAGAGGCTCACAGCGAGCACCAGCACAGAAACTGGCAGCCCAGCTAGGATAGTGACTGAGTTAGGTGGGTGTCTGCACGTGTTGATGCACCCAGCACGAGTGAACAAGGGCAGATAGTGGTGGCAGGGACTGCCCGGGAGACAGCTCGCCGGGGGTGGAGGGCAAGGTTCTGCCCCAGCTCTGCGGAGGAGGGCAGGGATGAGAATTTCAGAGGGCCAGCAATGAAAAGAAAGCTGCTTGCCTCCCACAAGCAGCTATACCAAGCCGCTGTTTGCGGGACCTTGCTGTGCGCAAATTGGCTGCTCCAACACCCAGGGAGCTTTGGATGAGACGTTAAAATAAGACCCCGTCTGCCCTCTCAGGTGGATGTAAAAGATCCCATGGAAGATCAGGGGAGTTCTGTCGTGTCCTGGACAACATTTATCCCTCAACCAACATCACTAAAACAGATTGTCTGGTCATTAGCACGTTGCTGCTTGTGGGAGCTTGCTGTGCGCAAATTGTCCGCCGCGTTTCCCTACATTACAACAGTGACTACACTTCAACATTGGCTGTAAAGCACTTTGGGACGTCCTGAGTTTGTGAAATGCAAGTTGGTTTTTTTTCTTTTCATTCTTGGTTGGGTTGAATTTGCCACAGGGTGGTGCCCAGGCAGTGTGTCCCTGGAGGAGGTGCCAGGCGGATGTAGAAGTGCAGGGCACAAACGCTATGGGGGCAACTGTAACCTTACCTGCCCGGCAGAAACTGAACGGGTGGGTCGTGCAAATGAACCAGGTTACTAACCTGCCTTCCTGCTGCCATCGACAATTTTGACACAGGCTTCTGGGCGGGTGGTCGGCAGGGTCCTCATTGAGAGATGTGGAGCAAGGCCTCGATGGTGTCATCAGGGTCCGACTGCTGTTTTAATGCTGGGCTGAGGGGGGGTGAACGGAACCACCAGTTAAAGTCAAGCAAAAAGGTCCTGGAGCAGATGAGGCCACTTAAGGTAATTGGATATAAACTCACTAAAACAAGAAGAGTGTGGAATTGCAGGCCAGAAATAAAAAAAAATTTACCCAGTGTTGTGACATGGGAAGGAAGGAGTCAAGTTGAAAATGGGCAGAAGGGATAGTTGGGACATACAATAATGGGTGCGTGATTAAATTATCAGAGGACAAAGGCCCTGATCACCTCAGCAATTGATTACATTTGCAGCTTGAAAACTCATTTACCACAGGCCGAAACTGGGAGCGGCTGAGACTACCGAGGGTAGCACACACTTATAACCAATCACGGTGTTAAGGGAAATAAGCGGGAGATTTGAATGTATAAAAAGGGATGGTTTGAATAAAGCTATGGTACTGTCTGAAGAGCTGGTGCCGGGGCGTGACTGTATCCTGCTTAGCGCAGTGTAACATTGACATAAAGACAAGACAAGAAACAAGGACCGAGTCAGCCTATCATTTTCCTCGACGGATTTAATTTCACTTAACATCACGCAGCGAGTTGTGATCTGGAGCGCGCTGCCTGAAAGGGCGGTGGAAGCAGATTCAATAGGAACTTTCAAAAGGGAATTGGATAAATACCTGAAGAGGAAGAATGTGCAGGACTATGGGGAAAGAGCAGGGGGGAGTGGGACTAATTGGAGAGCTCTTTCAAATAGCCGGCACAGGCACAGTGGGCCGAATGGCCTCCTTCTGTGCTGTATGATTTGATGAAACAAAGGCGGGACCAACTGTTCTAATTCAGCACTCCCCCCACACCTGTTGGTCACCCGTTCATACGGCCCACGGGATCTCGGTATCAGTCCTAATGGTTGCTCCGTAACACAGCAGGTAACACCATTAGGTTACGGAGGTACAAACGTATGAACAACGATGGATGGGAAAATATCCCCTGGTCCATCCAGCCTGTCCTGTACAATTTGTCATGCACAGCATCACAATATGAACACTCCCTAACCGCCCCCCCGAAGCCATGTGATCTCCTGGGAGAGGCAACAAAGAGATTAAAAAAAGACCCAGGGCCAATTTGGGGAAAAAATTATCTGGGAAAATCTTCTCCGACACCTTTAGGTGATCGACTCTAGTCCAGGAGATGACTCTGGCCCTGAATTATGTTCCAGGATACCTACCTCTTGTACGGGTATTCCCCCAAAAGTGTGTTAGAATGGCGGGGCTTTTAGTGAAGCAAAAAGAACCCGACTTGAATTGAGATCATTTTGGTCACTTCCTCGCGAGGAACAAAAAAAGCATCTGGCTGGAGAGACAGGAAATAGACTGGGCTGAGAAAACAATCAAAAGCAAGAATTAAAAATAAATCGCCCGAGTCACAATCAGATTAGCAGAGAATGTCCTACACCCCAATACAAATTGGGGGTAATGTCCCTTTAAAGCTGGGCGCCTTTGAGTCCCCAAGATGTCACCATTGTAATAGATGGGTATGGAAGTCACATGACCCACATTGCTTTCCCTCACAGTGGCACTTGTGTAGCTGGTGGGTGGCTGAATATTGGTGGGGGGGAGTTGATTAATTTGTGTAATTGTACAGCGGCCCTGATTTTAACTGGGGGCCAGATTTGAGGGATTGGGGAGGGGGGTGGTTAGAAACTCACTTCGCCGCAGCACATAAGAGGCCCGGGCTATTTTACCTCCTTGGACTCATTAAGATGTCGCCAGTTCACTTCCTGTCCATTCTGGGCAGGCCATGGTCACCCAGCAGGTGGGGGGGGGTGTCTCGCTGGAGGGAAGCGAGGGCGGAATCTGGGGCAAGATGGGCCCAAATTTTCCTGCGGGCCCAGGGAAGAACTCCGACGCCTCCCGGTCCCACGAGAATAGTAAAACAAAACTTGGCCTCTTCTGCCACAGAATCCTTTTGCTTGACTGTACCTGGTGGTTCCCACGCCCCACCTCACCACCCCGGTTCAGGCCAGCGTTAAAATAGCAGCCAGGCCCCGATGACGTCATCGGGCGTGGCTCCACATAGGTCAATGAGGACCATGCCGGCCGCCTGTCCAGGAGCCTGAGTCAAAATCGCAGACAGCAGCAGGAGGACGGGAAAATAACCTGGGCCATTTGCACTGGCCAGCCGCCCGGTTTCCCTCGGGCAACTAGGGTTAAAATTGCCCCCATAGTGTTTGTGCACTGCACTTCTACATCCGCCTGGCACCTCAACAACACTCAAGAAGCTCGACACCATCCAGGACAAAGCAACCCGCTTGATTGGCACCCCATCCACCACTTTAAACATTCACTCCCTCCACCACCGGCGTACCGTGGCTGCAGTGTGGACCATCTACAAGATGCACTGCAGCAAGTTCCCCTCCAAATCACACACCATCCTGACTTGGAAGTATATCGGCCGTTCCGTCATCATCGCTGGGTCAAAATCCTGGAACACCCTACCTAACAGCACTGCGGGAGTACCTTCACCACACGGACTGCAGCAGTTGAAGAAGGCAGCTCACCACCACCTTCTCAAGGGCAACTAGGGATGGGCAATAAATGCTGGCCTTGCCAGCGACTCCCACATCCCGTGAATTAATATTTAAAAAAATATAATGCAGTGTTGGAGCTGGCCATGGTACATAACTCAGTAGAGCACTGAGCTCAGCCACAAATATGCAACATAATGGAGAAATTAGATTTTCATTTAAAAATAGCACGACACAGAACATGAGCTGACAATTAAATGGAGACCAAAAAAACATAGATTTCATACATCCAGTCTCCGCTGAAACAACCAGTCCAACACAATCCAAAATTAAGAACCTGCAATTACAACGCTGCACGGGCCCCACATAATAATACCTTGGGAAATGTTTTCCTCATTCTTGTGGAGACTATACTTGGTGGCATCAGTGAGCACTAGTTTCTGTTCTGTTGTCAGCTGACGTCACTCCGCTGAAGACTATTAGCCCAGTGATGTAAAATAATGGGATCTAGTGCAAACTCTTCCGCGCTTCATGCATCCTCAGCCTATCAGCTGCCTTCTCAGCCATGGGGTGTTTCACATGTCCGCTCAGCAGCGGGCAAGATCAGTGTGTCGTATTACTGCTGCCAGCGTACAAAGACATTCAGTTTTAGTTGTTCCCCGTGTGGAATTCAGAACTTGTATCCGAATCGATGGGTCCCCTCACTGATTGCTTCCCAAATCAGCCAATTAATGACCAAATGGTTTGATTTGGAATGATTTATTTAATTGGCTGGGGTATTAGAAAGGCTGGCCTTTGAGCTGGGGGATGGTGGGGGGGGAGTGCGGTGAAACAGAGAGAGTGCGAAACTTCGTGTGAAGTCTGCAGTGGCCTGGAAAAGAGTTTGAAAGTAAAAGCAATTAATTTTAGTTGTTGACTTAAACTGCTGTTGATAGGTACTTCATTTCCTGATTTTTCCTCCTATAAATAGATTAAGGGTCAGATGAAAGTCAAGTTATTCTCATTTGTCCTCCCTGTAGACAGATTTCCCATGACTGCTTATCCATCAGCTCTCCTTTAACGCAATCTTTCTCAAATTAATTTATCCCAGTCTCTGTGGTCGTCCAGCAGCTGAATATCACTTCCTGTTGCTTCCAATTAACTCTTTCACTGTGTTCTCAGTGCAGTCACAGTATTCCCCCACCCGCGCAAATAAAACTGTTGCTATCCAGATCACACTAGATTCCTCCTGACGAATTCCTTCACATTGAGTCAGGGCGTCACACAGATAAGCTCTCTCCCCCCCACCACCCACCCACCCATCGCCTCCCAGAAAGGTCACTAATGCCTCTCACCTGCGTGGTGCCAATTTCTTCCTTAACTGCGTAGAATTTTACAGCACAGAAATAGGACATTCAGCCCACCTGGTCTATGCTGGTGTTTATGCTCCACACGAGCCTCCCCCCACTCTACATCTAACCACATCAACATATCCTTCTATTCCTTTCTCCCTCATGTACTTATCCTGCTTCCCCTTAAATGCATCCATGCTGTTCGCTTCAACCACTCCCTGTGGTAGCGAGTTCCACATTCTAACCACTCTCTGGGTAAAGAAGTTTCTCCTGAATTCTCTGTTGGATTTATTAGTGAATATTTTCATTGATGGCCTCTAGTTCTGGTCTCCCCCACAAGTGGAAACATTTTCTCCACGTTGACCCAATCAAACCCTTTCATAATCTTTAAGACCTCTATCAGGTCCCCACTCAACCTTCTCTTTTCGAGCAACGTTTCCTGATGGGTAGAACCTCTCAGTTCTGGTGTCATCCTTTTAAATCTTTTTGCACCTTCTTCAGTGCCTCTATAACCTTTTTATAATCTGGAGATCAGAACTGGTGTAACTATTCTCTCAAAAGCTACTGGCAAAGATCATTGGTAATAATCCTGTTGCGTACTGTGATAATTTCGAGAGCTCTCAAGTGATACTTGAAATGTCTGTGTTCCCAAATCTTTTAAACATATTGCAGAAAATTCTTGCAAGTGTACTCTTCATGTGTATGTCAAAGGTCACTGTGCCATGACTCAGAAGATAAACACGACCAGACCAGCTGATTCTAATCAGCAACAATAGAAAGAAAGGAAGAACTTACATTTATATAGCACCTATCACAACGTCCCAAGCCGTTTACAGCCAATTAAGTGTTCTAACGTAGGAAACACAGCAGCCAATTTGCACATAGCAAGGTTCCACAACAGCAACGTGCTAATGACCAGATAATGGGCTAAAAATTGGATTGGCGCTGAAACCACCTTCGTGCTGCCTGCTAATCATAATGATTGTAGCGTTCAGCCCAGCGCTGAACGCGCTGCTGAGTGGCTGAACGCTCAGCAGGGGGCTCAAGTTCATGCAAGCCTAGCACCAATGAAAGCTAACCTCCACTTCTTAAAGGCAGTCTGCACCTCGTAAAGGGGAGGTGCATTCTGCCTGCAGCAGCTGATGCAAGTGGCTGGGGGAGACAGTGCAAATGTCACAACAGTGGAGAAAGCATGCACCAAGGTTCTCTGATGCAGCACTGGAGGCCTTGGTGCAGGAGAGGGCCAGGAGGCCCTCCAGGCAGTATCGAAAACCCCAAATGGGAGCAGATAGCTGTTGCTGTCAATGCAAGCAGTGTTGCCCCGAGGACCTGGCAGCAGGGCAGGAAGAGGTTTAATGACCTCACACAAGTGGTCAAAGTCAGTGAATTAATCTTTAAATGCCATATCCTACCAACTGCACCACAAGCCTCACACACTGCTCAGTGCTCCACACCCCCATCACTCACCTACCAACAATCTCTACCAAACACGACTCAAACCTCACATTCATAGCTTCACCTCACCCTCACACACTTAACACTGCTGTAAGACTCACAACTACATCTCACAGCTTGCACACATAGTCAGCTATTCAACCATGACAGGCACAATATCCAAACATGTTGCGCCACACTCACTGACACACTTCCCTCTCTCTTGCAGGACAAGGTAGTGCACAATTGGAGGCAGCAGGACCTAATTGGCAGAGGACAGGTGGGCCTGCATAACCTTACCCCCATGGTGTAAAAAAGTGGCTCACAATCAGAGCAGGCAGGGGCTACTCGATGGGGCACAGGCACGCCTGCACAATCTCACTCCCCTGGAGAAGATGGTGCTGGACATTCTTGGGAGGGCAATCGCTGAACCCATGGCCAGTGGCGGGGCTGAAGCAATCCAAGATGACAGTATCCTCATACCTAAGCCTCCTTCTCACATCCCACTACCCCCTCATCCAACTATCCCTTCTGGCTTACAAGCTGCAGATGGTGTAAGCATGCACCTCTTGCTTCCCACGCCCCTCCCCTCACCACAACCTTACCCTTGTGCCTTTCTCCTTTCAGATAGCCACAAGCTGCCACCTGGCCAAGCACTGATGGAGGAGCAGGAAGACAGTGCTCATGAAGGCACAGCAAAGTCACTCGATTTCACACTCGCAGCCACCAGCTCAGATACTGACACTCTGCATACTTTAGAGGATAGGTTAGACACAAGGCCCTGCACGTGGTGAGACCCCGGGCATGAGTGGCCTGCAGCCAGGGCAGTGGGAAAGGGTAGCACAGGTGCCAGCTCCCCAGAGGGTGAGGTCGCAAACGAGTGCTGCTGCAGAGAACCAGAAGTGTGCATGTGCGGTGTGAATGCCATTTAAGGCACCAAACGGCACCCATAGCGCTTCTCTGGAGTGGGACTTGAACCCGTAACTTTCTGACTCAGAGACAAGAGTGCTGAGTCACAGCTGACACATGATAATGATGTTAGAATGACACACTTGTGAATGTGTAATTTATATAGTAAACCTACAGCACGAGTGCTGGAAAATTGACTATTACATTGGTCCGGATATTGCATTGAGAATAACAGTGAAGCTAACAGCACTCAGCATTATAATGGAATAAATCGGACAGCAGCCTCTGGAGTCCGCACATATGCAGTTAAATGCAAATCCAGAAGTTGCCATCTGAGTTACTCTGCTCCTCCAAAGGCTGCGCTATAGCAGAAGCTCACCTTCTGAGAGACTTGGCACTGAAGTCCATGTAAAGGCGTGAAGTTGCGGTACTTACCCACTAGTTACTTACTAACTACGCCAGAAAAGGTTAGGGCTGGTGGATTCAGGTGCAAGGGATTTTTTTAACGGCGAGATAAGTCATAATTACTGCCAAACAACCTCTCTGGCCCTGAAAATTTTATTTTACAAGTGCGGAATCTCATTCCTTCAGAATTTCATTCGTGCTGGAAATATTTTTAAAAAATTCTTGCTTTTTCTTTCTGTCTCTTTTATCTCTCTATCTTACTCGCATCTTTCTTTCCCTCTCTTTATTTTGCTTCCTGTACATGATTTTACAATGAATTAAATCTAATTTATACTTCCTGCTTTATACTTCCTGGTTTGGACTCTGCATGACTCAGTGAGGATTCTTCACTCTAATTGGTTGAAGAGCCTTGCTGATGCTCGCCTTGTTCACACACACCACAGATCCCCTGTAGAGGGCGCCGTGCTGGAAATGATCTCCAAATAGCGCAAGTTGCCGCTCAAAAGCTCGCGAAAAGACTTTGGGCAGCTGTCAGCGTGATGACCGGCAAGTGCCATTCTTTCGCCGCTGACTGCAAAATCTGGGCCATTAACTCAACACAGCCATTCATCAAAACAAAACGGAGAAATTAGGGGGGAGAAATTGGGTATCGCCCAGGAAGGGGCGCTAACTTTTGAGAAGTTGGAAATTTAGTGCCAGGCGCTAATCAATCTCGCTGCCCGCTAAATTCAGTCTCAGCGCTCAAAGAATGCAGGGGAGCGCTAAATCAGGCACCAATGGCATAGGTGAGTGGCGTTAGACTCCAAGCGATAATGAATATGAGGAGTTGTGTAATCGGGAGTGAGCATTGGCGCAGGTGCCTTCCGGCCATTAAAGGGAAGGGTCACTGAAGTCTGCGCACCAGCCCCCAATGATTTGGGGAGTGCAGAACGGCGATATACTGTGAGATGAAATGCAAATTCCTGATGGCCCGCAACACTTCGGGGGACTAAGCAGCCTTTATTTGGCTGCAAATATATCCTGTGCTCTCGGCCACTCATAACTGACCTTTCAAACGGAGGTTTTTTGACAGCTGGGGCGCATCCCTTCAAGTAACGCCACACCAGCCGCCAGCCAGCTGGTTCACGCCTCTGCTCCCTGGCGCTGTCAGCGCGAGGTGGTAAGGCAAGTGGTGCTACTGAAGTTTGCAGGTCAGGCGCCCAGTGAGCGTTGCACACTCGCTGACGTCACGATCTGCATGGTGCAAGGGACCGAGGCGCTAACCATTACCGCCGGCGCTACGGGGCTGGCGAATTTGCCGCGTGGTGCGGGATTCACCCCGCTGTGGCGCTAATGCCTGAGTGCCCTGTTAGTGCCCCCACCAGGCATTACCTGGGGGTGCTAACCTACTGAATTTCTAGCCCTAGGACTCTTAATTTGAAGAATCACATTTTTGGTTTTTGCTGTTGTTTAACTTATTTTTAACTTTATTCTTGTACTGAAAGCACCTCCACACCGGGCACCATTCGCCAACTGAGAGGGCAGGTAGGCTGCCTACTCTAAGCCTCGGCCAGTGCCACTTGTGTACCAGCCACTGGGCTTTGCATTGAAGGGCTGCAGACCGGCTCATCCTGCCACCTGCCTTGGCTCCCCACAGCCGAGTGTCACACCTTGGTTCAGCGCCTCCCTCGGCGACTGAGCTGTGATGGGAATCCCACCAAGTGTGGGGAATCGTGGGCCTGAACCAACCTCCCGGCTCTCTGTGGTGTAGCACTGCGGCATGCCATTCCGCAGCCCGCCCGAGCCACCATCCTTTTACAGCTGCTTAAAAATACATTCATCACCTGGACTTGGGCTTCTCCCACGAGGCAACACAGAAAACATGTGCGAATATAGTTTTTGCACCTTTGCAAGACTAAATTAACCAGGGCCCTTTGGATCCTGAGCAGCCGCAGTTTCTTCTTGTATTGATTTAGCACATAATAGGTGGAACTATTTTGAAATCGCATTTTAGGGATATTACAGTGAGTCAAAAACAAGGGAATCTGATCATGTACAAATTATGCTTCGTGAAATGTTAAATATTTGAAATTCAGGGCGTGATTGGAGGGTCCTTGATTCGGTCACTGGGGGTAAAGATGGAAAGGGGCTGTATGCACCCCCCACCCCACCCCCGCAACACTTCAAATCCATTGCCTTAGTTAACATAAGAGTCACTCAGTGAAATTCTCCGTAGGTTTTAGTTTTCTATTTCATATTTATACGCATACAGGAAGAAGCCTTTGCGAACCTAATGATCACAAATAATCTAAAAACGTTTGAATAGCTCAGAACAAATGCGCAGTTACAATCCTGTAAAATTCATTATTAATCTCTCAGCACTTAGGCATCCCAGAATGTTGAAGGGTAGGAGTGGAAAAATCGTTCTCCATCATGGGACACTGCCCTTTCATATGATGTATACGTCAAAAATCTTCTTCTGCCCCAAAAATGCTCAGCTCCTCTTCGAGGCTGTGACTGACAATCTTAAACACCCGCACGACCCATGTCGACACTCCACACCCGCCCCACCCGGTGCCACTGGGCGACTTCTGGGCTGCCTGAGCTTCACCTCCCGACAGCGGAATCCTTCTGCCCGTTTGGGACAGGCAGCTGGACGGCAGGATGTAAGTGAGGCCCAGCAGTTAAAATAGTCATAGCCTCAAACTGATGATGTCGGGGGGGGGGATTTTGACGCTCTGCCTGCCTCCCACCCACCCAAAACCTGCTCTCAGTTAAAATCCACCGCTTCTCCCCCCCACGCCCCCCCACCAAACATTCATCCTCCAGGTGCACCTATTGTAGGTGCCACCCCATGAGTTTTCATCAACAGAAAATCTTGAGGTACTTGCCCCAATTCCTGACATGAATCCCGAGCAGGTGAAATGGTGCGCCAGGTGAACAAACTCGCAAATTTGCGCCTAATATCTTGCGATGAATTTCCCTGCTCATCTCCTGTATTCTGTGTGAGTGTGTGTGGAAAACATGGTGAGAGTGTGCGCGTGTAAGGAATGGAGAGAGTGCGACTTTGGAGAACGAGAGACAGTGAAGAGAAAGGGTGCTGAGCACAGACAGAGTTTGGGAAAGTGGGATGGAAAGAGAGCAGAGAAATAGTAGAGAGAGAGAGAGAGTGCGGGGCAGAGAGAAACATTGGAGATAGAGTGAGAGACTGTGCGGAGAGAGACTGAAGAGAGCGAGCGATTGAAGAGATAGGCACAAAGGAAATAGAAACATAGAAGATAGGAGCAGGAGTAGGCCATTCGGCCCCTCGAGCCTGCTCCGCCATTTAATGAGATCAAGGCTGATCATCCAAACTCAGTACCCTGTCCCTGCTTTCTCCCCATATCCCTTGATCCCTTTAGCCTTAAGAAATATATTTAACTCCTTCTTGAATATATTTAATGAATTGGCCTCCACTGCCTTCTGTGGTAGAGAATTCCACAGGTTCACCACTCTCTAGGTGAAGAAATTCCTCCTCATCTCAGTCCTAAATGGCTTACCCCTTATCCTTAGACTGTGACCCCTGGTTCTGGATTCCCCCGCCATCGGGAACATCCTTCCTGCATCTAGTCTGTCTAGTCCTGTTAGAATTTTATAAGTTTCAATGAGATCCCCTCTCATTCTTCTAAATTCCAGCGAATATAAGCCCAATCGACCCAATCTCTCTTCATACGTCATTCCTGCCATCTCAGGTATCAGTCTGGTGAATCTTCGCTGCACTCCCTCCATGGCAAGAACATTCTTCCTCAGATAAGATGACCAAAACTGCACACAATACTCAAGGTGTGGTCTCACCAAGGCCCTGTACAACTGCAGCAAGACATCCTTGCTCCTGTACGCGAATCCTCTCGCTATGAAGGCCAACATACCATTTGCCTTCTTAACCGCCTGCTGCACCTGCATGCTTACCTTCAGCGACTGGTGCACAAGGACACCCAGGTCTCATTGCACTTCCCCTTCTCCCAATCTATTGCCATTCAGATAATAATCTGCATTCCTATTTTTGCCCCCAAAGTGGTTAACCTCGCATTTATCCACATTATACTGCATCTGCCATGCATCAGCCCAATCACCCAACCTGTCCAAATCGTACTGGAGTTTCTCTGCATCCTCCTCACAGCACACACGCCCACCCAGCTTTATGTCCTCTGCAAACTTGGAGATATTACATCTAGTTCCCTCGTCTAGATCATTAATATATATTGTGAATAGTTGGAGTCCTAGCACCGATCCCTGCGGTACCCCACTAGTCACTGCCTGCCACTCGGAAAAAGACCAGTTTATTCCAACTCTTTGCTTCCTGTCTGCCAACCAGTTCTCTATCCAAGTCAGTACCTTACCCCCAATCCCATGTGCTTTAACTTTGCACGCTAATCTCTTATACGGGACCTTATCGAAAGCCTTCTGAAAGTCCAAATACACCACATCCACTGGTTCTCCCTTATCTATTCTACCAGTTACATCCTCAAAAAATTCCAGTAGATTAGTCAAGCACGATTTACCTTTACCGGTCTATAATTCCCCGTTTTCTCTCTACCACCTTTTTTAAACAGTGGGGTTACATTAGCTACCCTCCAATCCATGGGAACTGTGCCAGAGTCTACAGAATTTTGGAAGATGACCAGCAATGCCTCTACTATTTCTTGGGCCACGTCCTTAAGTACCCTAGGATGTAGATTATCAGGCCCTGAGGATTTATTGGCCTTCAATCCTGTCAATTTCCCTAACACCATTTCCCTACAAATACTGATTTCATTCAGTTCCTCCCTCTCATTAGACCCTATGTCCCCCGACATCTCTGGGTTATTTGTGTCCTCCTTTTTGAAGACAGAACCAAAGTATGTATTTAATTGGTCAGCCATTTCTTTGTTCCCCATTATAAATTCCCCTGATTCTGACTGCAAGGGAATTACGCTTGACTTCACCAATCTTTTTCTCTTCACATATCTATATTGTAGTCGAGACAGATCAGGTTCAGCAGTTATCTTCCAGCCCGTGACAAAATATAAATATGATCATTAGATGATTGCCCTTCAATGGAATGGATTCATTTAATTGAAAAGCCCATTTAAAAAATCCCCCAAATCAAGTAACCATTCTCACCAGTTCCTGGTACAAATACAGTGAACCTGAAACACACAGATAGGTGTTGAGAAAGTGACCGCACCACACATATTTTGGCAATGTGGGCTGACTCCCTGGGTGCAAAATTTGGACATGTAGTGCCCATTTTTTGGACGCTACGAGTGCCCTTAGTGGCCCAAAACGGTGTCCGCGGCATCCGCGCACACTTCTGGCGCAAGTCGCACCAGACGCCATATTGGTGAGGGCTTTAGTGTGCACAGTGAGTGTCTGCCGGAAGTATGCAGAGTAGGCAGATCATGACGTCAATCAGTGTGCAAGGCTGATTTGACACCAGCGCTGCCATTTTGTAACTCAATGCTCCAGCTAACGCCCTCTGTTAGCCTCGCACAGGCACTCACCAGCAGGAAGGACCCCCCACACCAAGGCTATTTAATGGTATCACCGCCTGCTTACAGCTGAGATGCTGGTTGATTTCTTCTGGTTGTTGCTGCGATTGTGCAAGTGTTTGGTGCTTTCTATAGTTGTTTACAGTTGCCAAAGTCTACAGGGAGGGTGTGGCAGGTGCTGAAGGACTTTCTCCTGAGTTCAAGGCTTCTGCACAAACCACTTGCTGCCAGACATGGGTGCACTAGTAGGAATTCCCCTTGAAATACAGCATGGCAGGGAGAATGAACAGAGGACACGCAGAACAGGACAAGCTGCTGGAAGAGGGAGGAGGACGAGGGGGAGAAGGGTTCACAGTAGGAGGTCATATCTGCCCAGGGTGTTCAGGGAGCAATTCTCCTACCTGAACCTCAGTGAGGAATAACATGTGAGACGTCTACACTTCAGTAAGGACGTACTCACTGAAATCTGCCACATGCTGCAGTTAGCACTGCAACCTCAGAGGCAAGGACCAGATTGCCAGTGGCTGTGAAGGTGACCGTGGTGATGAACTTTTATGCATCGGGCTCCTTCCAGGCTGGAGCTGGAGATATTTGCAATATCTCGCAGTTTGCTGTCCACTGTTGCATGAGGGAGGTCACTGAGGCTCTCTATTCAAAGAGAGCTGCCTACATTTCATTCTCTCTTGCCAGAGAGCAGCAGGCAGAGTGAGTGCGTGGCTTCGCTCTGGATTGCAGGCTTCCCCATGGTGCAGGGGGCCATTGACTGCATGCACGTCACTTTGTGGGTGCCACATTTCAAATCTGACATGTACCAGAACTGAAAGGGATTACACTCCATCAACATCATGCAGACCCATCCCTGGTATCCTGGCTGCAGTCATGATGCCTTCATTCAGTGGCAGTCCACTGAGCCATCTGCATCTGAGCCACCACGGCAAACCAAAGGGTGGCTACTGCACGACAAGAGCTATCTGCCGATGACATAGCCAATGACTCCGGTGTGCAACCCACACACACATGCGCAGCATGCATACAATGAGAGCCATGCTGCCACACGAGATGTGATAGAGCAGACTATTGGCGTGCTGAAACAACGCTTCCACTGCATGGACCGCTCTGGAGGAGCCCTGCAGTACTCAGCAGAGCGGGTGTGAAGATTCGTGGTGGTCTGCTGCATGCTGCACAACCTCGCCATCATGCGGGCACAGCCCTTGCCACCAGGTATGTGGCGAGCAGCTCAGGAGCAGGAGCACGAGGAGGAGGAGCAGAAGGAGGAAGAGGAAGGGAGGAGGCAATCTAGACAGCCCCTTTCCAGCCGGGCTGTCCATGAAGAACTCATCTGAGTGCAATACCAGTAAAGGCTACCCAAATTCTCCATTCATCAACAGTCCCACACCTTACCTTCCTCTGTCACTGACCATCACAGTGTCCGCTTAGCCACAATGCAAAAATAAAAGCCAACACATAATTTATAAATGAAATAATGCCACATTGCATACAAACATAAAATAATCACCCACGTGCATTCCCTTAGTGCCTGTCTTCCATGTGCCTTTGCCAGTCCTAGTGCTCCTACGCAGTGCTACCCCAGTGGCTGCCGCACGGCTAGTGGAAGGCTGCTGACTTTCAGGGGAGGAGACTGCAGATGGCCTTGGAGGATGACCTTGAGTAGTTCTGGGCCTAGAAAGCCTGGTGGTAGTCTGCACCATCTTGGCATGGGCGACAGCAGTCTGGGCTGGCTAGATGACAGGCAACAGCAAGGGCAGTGGCGGAGTGGTAGGGGTAGGAGGTCGAATGCTGTCATCCTGAGAGAGGACAGCCGGTTTGCACTCCACGGAACCACTGCCACACCCCCGGGGCAGCACCTCAGCAATCCTAGTAATTTTGGTCTCCTTACCTAAGGAAGGATATACTTGCCATAGAGGGAATGCAATGAAGGTTCATGAGATTAATTCCTGGGATGGCGGGACTGTCGTATGAGAAGAGATTGAGTAAACTAGGCCTGTATTCTCTTGAATTCAGAAGAATGAGAGGGGATCTCATTGAAGCATACAAAATTATTACAGGGCTTGATAGGGTGGATGCTGGGAGAATGTTTCCCTTAGTTGGGGAGTCTAGAACCAGGGGCCACAGCCTCAGGATAAAGGGTAGGCCATTCAGGACTGAGATGAGAAGAAATTTCTTCACACAGAGGGTGGTGAATCTCTGGAATTCCCTACCCCAGAGGGCTGTGGAGGCTCAGTCATTGGGTATATTCAAAACAGAAGTCGATAGATTTCTGACTAATAAGGGCATCAAGGGATATGGCGATAGGGCCAGTGAATGGAGTTGAGGCACAAGATCAGCCATGATCTCATTGAATGGCGGAGCAGGCTCGAAGGGCCGAATGGTCTACTTCTGCTTATGTTCTTATGTTCTTACATTGGAGTACAGATTGCTGGACTGCTGTAACACCCGGCAAGCCCCTTTGAACACTGGACTCCAGAGCCATGATGGCAGCAGACTGTGCTTCCACTGCAGCCCTCAGACTGGCCGGCTGCTGCTTGTGCTGCAATGGAAGCTGAGACATCGGCCATCAGACGCTGCATCATGGTTGGGTCCACAAGCTCTGTGCAAAACCCGGTGCCAAGTTGGTGCCGGACTCCTCCATGCTCCTTGGCAGTGCATACAGGCTTTCTGACAGGCTTCTCATCTGAGTGCTCTGCAGCAGAACTCGTGTATGACCTCGTCCTCTGGCGAGCTGGCAGCTGTGCTATCGTTGCCCCATTCCCTGGCTGCAGGCCACTCGTGCCCGGTGTCTCACTACGTGCAGATTCCGCCTCTGTGCTATCCTCTAAATTGCACGCAGTGTCAGTACCTGCACTGGTGGCTGCGAGTGTGAAATCGAATTATGGCGTTTCTTCATCATCACTGTCTTGTTGCTCTTCCACCACTGCCTGGCCAGGTTACAGTTCTTGGGTATCTGAAAGGAGAAAGGCACAAGGGTATGGTTGTGGGGAGAGGAGGGAGGGGGTGGGGGTGGGGGGAGAAGGGAGCAAGAGGTGTATGCTTACCTCTGCAGCTTATAAATCAGAAGAGATTGTGGGATGAGGGGGAAGTGGGATTTGAGAAGAAATATTAGGTATGAGGATACCGTCATCTGCTATGGTTTCAGTCCCACTGCTGGCCAGCATTGGAACTGCCTCAGCAATGGCAGTTCCAATGATGGCGAGCACTGTCTCCTCCATGGGGGTGAGGTTATGCAGGCGCACCTGTCCTCTGCCAGTTAGGTCCTGCTGCCTCCGATTGTGCACCACCTTGTCCTGCAAGAGAGAGGGAAGTGTGTCAGTGAGTGTCGTGCAATCTGTTTGGGTGATGTGGCTGTCATGGTTAAATAGCTGGCAGTGTGTGCAAGCTGTGAGACGTGGGTGTGAGGTTTGCAGCAGTGCTAAGTGTGTGAGGGTTAGGTGAAGTTATGGATGTTAGGTATGAGTCCTGATTGATAGAGGTTGTTGGTAGGTGAGTGATGGGGGTATGATGCATTGTACAGTTGCTGAGGCTAGTGGTACAATTGGTGGGATATGGCATTTAAAGATGCATTCACTGACCTTGACCATTCGTGTGCGGTCATTGAATTATTGCAGCACTGCATCCAAGTCCTCGAGGCCTAACTCCTTGCATTGACCACCACGGCTATCTGCTCCCACTGCCTTCTGAGTGTTTGCCTGGAGGTCCTCTTGGCCCCTGCAGATACAGCACTTCGCTCCTCCTTTCCACCTCCTCCACCAAGTCCTCCAGTGCAGCATCATTATTGCATGTTTCCATCAGAATCAGCTGTAGAACGACTTCCAGAACCTGCTCCAGCCACAATACACCTCCCCTTTAAGAGTTGCAGGCTAGCTTTAAGTGGTGCTAACCTCTCACAGTTTTGGGGCCCCCTGCTGGTGTGTGCAGATAATGAACAGTGCGGTTAGTGCCAGCTGCACGCTACAATCATGGAAATGAGCAGGCAGCACAAAGTTGCCATGCTGCCTGCATCACATTGAACGGGCGAGGGTTAATCTCGCATCGCGATTCCCGCACCTGTTTTCGGGGGCTATCGAATTTAGCCCCCTAATATTTAGTGACCAGGCACATATGCTGATGCGCTGTGCCATTTGGTGAATTTGAGGTCCTGAAAGTGTTATTTTATTCAGTAGAGTGGAGTCACTTCAGACTGGCCTTATTTTAACATGTTCAATGGAACATTGGAGAGGAAATTACCTCCCATAGCGCAGTAAGTTCCTGCATTGCATTGTAACTTCACTTCAAAAGTACTTCATTGGCTGTAAAGCGCTTTGGGATGTCCTGAGGTCAAGAAAGGCACTGTATAAATGTAAATCTTCTTTCTCTCTTAGCATAATGAACACATTTCTTCAATAGGTCGGGACAATTGTAAGGCTGAAAAATTACAAATTAAATAAGAGTAATTGTTTATGCCTTTAAATGCGTAAACAAATTCCTTTCTTAGACAACATTAACTCATGGTTAGCCATCAGGTATACACCACTCCTAGGTCGTGTAACACGTAATGTGCAGTGCAGAAGCTGATGCGCCCCCTCCCCATTGTAAATAAAATGATGACGATATCTTAAACACTGGATTCTCCTCTTCGGGGCGGAGTTCCCACAGACCAGGACCTCCCCAGCCTCCAGCCCTCCGACTCTGCCTCACTTCTCTGGGTCAGGGGTCATCCGATACGCACATTGGGCTTCCAGTTGAGGCAGTGGTAGGCCTCACCATCGGAGTTTTCCTCAGTCTCCGTCATCACTCCCCCCCCCACCGCCATTTCAGGCAGGATCATGAAGAGTATCTAGCCCAATCTCTCTTCACCACACACACCACCCCCCCTCTTAGCATTATGACACAAACCCTATGAACCACAATAGATGGGGAAGGAGCAGAATATGATTTTCACAGGTAAATAAACTGCAGGCTCCCATGTATAAATGAGAGAGGAGTGAAGGTGCAGATGCAGGCCTCAATTTTATTTTTTAGCAAATCCCAAATTTACTTGAGACTACTTTCCTACAGAACCTGGGCTATCCATTGGGAGGGAATGCAGCATCAACCATAGAGAAGCAGGATGAGTCCACCTGGGGCGTTCATCATGAAGACATGGATTACTGGTGAATCATGATCTGTCTACCTGGAGACTCTGGATCATAAATCACAGAAGCCTACAGCACAAAAATCATCATTAAGGTTAACCTGAAGCAGGAAATTGTCTTCCTGGGGAGCCACAAACGATATAAGAGACATGCCCAATGCCTGGAGGAAAGCGGTGAGACAGGGAGATGTTTTACAGTCGAATAGATTCCTCAATGTGTTGTATTAGGGTTCAAGGTAGGGTTTGTAAAGCCTTGCGAGAGTAATGGGGGTGAGGGAAGAAATTGTTAAATATCTATTTCCCATTGGATTTGCAGAGGTCAGTTTAAATTGGACAGACCCCACTGACTCATTGAGTTTCAGTCACTTTACTCACCTCCTGCCTTAACTTTGTAGCTCATTTTTCAGAGTATGTCGATTTTGGAGTGATATTATTTCAGTGATATTTCTAACCACCTGACTCTTAACAATTACATCAGCAATTGCTCTAACCAGGTCAACCGGGTTGGATCTGGTGATATTAGTAAAGAAACAGTTTCCTAATGATGGGTTTTTTCATTCTTTATAGCTGCCAGTAATATAGTTTGAAAGAATGTAGATGTTAGATCATGAAGACCTGGCTTTGAGCTGTGAGGTGCTGTTGGAAAATCAGTATGAAAGTGTAAGTTCCCATCATTACAGCTGATTAAACCCCTCATGACTACAAGGGAACCAGGCAGCAGGAGAAATACATCTAAGTGATGTAATGGAAGAGCTGTTCCATAAGGTTTCCACACATCGAGAAAACGAACAGGGAGAGACTGAAAAAAAAGCACAGAGAAATGTTAAATTCATTCGGATTTAATAATAAGCCATTGGTTTATGTGACTCCATCTTGTGCTCTGCTGGGTCGTGTGATAATGAAATGAGACATTTTATAAAATAAGAGAATTCCTGGTCTCGCTTTGATATTTATGGTGGACAAACAAACACAGAGAATTGTCACAATGACCAGTAATTCTTATCAGACTAAAGATTCCAAATAAATGTTCAGGAAATGCTACACTCAGATATTTGCCTGGTGAGAAAACGAGGAGATAATTTACCGATTATTCAGGGTAATCTATTTTTAACCCAGGTAATTATTTAAAAGAAAACATAACTAGGACAAAATGAAATGCGTGCTATTAATAACATGCCCATCTGTGTGTGTTTTTTTCTCTCGTAAAGTTCGATCTAGAAGGAAAGAAATGCACCTTGCAACCTGAAGATAACTGGCTTTGCCTTGTTTAACCCCTTTATAAATCACAGTACAAATATAGCCTCTTGAACTTCGTCTGCATTTGAAGTCCTGTTTTTTGTTCACATGCGACACTTTCCACCACCTGGGTCAGCTCCAGCGATGCAGTGTTGCATTGTCTTGGCGGACTGCCACACTCTTCAGGGAGTGTGCACTCAGAGCTGACATCCAGCCATGTCCGATCTTTTCTGCCTGATAAATTAGTTTATGTTGGCACGTCCATCTTTTCATTTGTTATTTTCTCAAATATTTAAAGATCTGATGTTGTGGATTAGGCAATAACTTGTGGGCATTCTCAACTTTCATGATATCGCCATCCGGTGCGGAACACATAAAGCTCGTTGTTGCTCGATCTCACTATGCTAGGAACATAGGGACAAGTGTGGGCCATTCAGCCCCTCGAACCTGTACCGTTATTCAGTTAGATCATGGCTGATCTGCACCTCAACCCAATTATCCACCTTGGTTCCGTAACCCTTAGATCCCCTTACCTCACAGAATCTATCAATTTTAGTTTTGAAATTTTCAGTCGCCCCCGCCCCCAGCCGCAATAGTTTTTTGGGGGGAGAGTTCCAGATTTCCACTATCCTTTGCGTCAAGAAGTGCTTCCTGACTTCACCCCAGTTTTAAAACTTATGCCCAATGTTCCCTGTAACTTGCGTGGCTGGGCGGTCGCACAGCGCTCCAGGGAACCTGCACACTCGGCTTGCTAGCTTTTCAATGTAAAAACTACGCATGCGCTCTATTTTGAATGGCCCACGCAGCCCCTTCAACAACAAAAGCAACAACAAAAACTTGTATTTATATTGCGCCTTTAACATAGTAAAACATCCCAAGGTGCTGCACGGGAGTATTATAAGACCATAAATTTGACACCGAGTCACATAAGGGGAAACTAGGGCAGGTGACCAAAAGCTTGGTCAAAGAGGTAGGTTTTAAGGAGCGTCTTAAAGGAGGAAAGAGAGGTAGCGAGGCGGAGAGGTTTAGGCAGGGAATTCCAGAGATTAGGGCCTAGGCAACAGAAGGCACGGCCACCAATGGTTGTAATCAGGGATCCTCAAGTGGGCTGATTTAGAGGAGTGCAGATATCTGGGGGGGGTTGTGGGGCTGAAGGAGATTACAGAGATAGGGAATGGGCGAGGCCATGGAGGGATTTGAAAACAAGGATGAGAATTTTGAAATCGAGGCGCTGCTTAACCGGGAGCCAATGTAGGTCAGCGAGCACAGGGGTGATGGACAAATGGGACTTGGTGCGAGTTAGGACATGGGCAGCCGAGTTTTGGATGACCTCAAGTTTACATAGGATAGAATGTGGGAGGCCAGCCAGGAGTGTGTTGGAATAGTCAAGTCTAGAGGTAACAAAGGCATGGATGAGGGTTTCAGCAGCGGATGAGCTGAGGCAAGGGCGGAGACGGGCGATGTTACAGAGGTGGAAATAGGCGGCCTTTGTTATGCTACGGATATGTGGTCGGAAGCTCATTTCAGGGTCAAATATGACACCAAGGTTGGTTCAGCCTCAGACAGATGTTAGGGAGAGGGATGGAGTCAGTGGCTAGGGAATGGAGTTTGTGGCGGGGACTGAAAACAATGGCTTCGGTCTTCCCAATATTTAATTGGAGAAAATTTCTGCTCATCCAGAACTGGATGTCGGACAGGCAGTCTGACAATTTAGAGACCGTGGAGGGGTTGAGAGAAGTAGTGAGGTAGAGCTGGGTGTCGTCAGCGTACGTGTGGAAACTGACGCTGTGTTTTCGGATGATGTCGCCAAGGGGCAACATGTAGATGCGAAATAGGAGGGGGCCAAGGATAGATCCTTGGGGGACACCAGAGGTAACGATGCGGGAGTGCAAAGAGAAGCCGTTGCAGGTGATTCTCTGGCTACGATTAGATAGATAAGAATGCAACCAGGCGAGTGCAGTCCCACTCAGCTGGACGACAGTGGAGAGGCATTGGAGAAGGATGGAGTGGTCAACCGTGTCAAAGGCTGCAGACAAGTCAAGAAGGACTAGGAGGGATACTTTACCTTTGTCACAGCCACAAAGGATGTCATTTGTGACTTTGATGAGAACTGTTTCGGTACTGTGGCAAGGGCGGAAACCTGATTGGAGGGATTCAAACATGGAATTGGGGGAAAGATGGGCATGGATTTGGGAGGCGATAACA
This sequence comes from Somniosus microcephalus, assembly GCF_052327205.1. Classification (NCBI taxonomy): domain Eukaryota; kingdom Metazoa; phylum Chordata; class Chondrichthyes; order Squaliformes; family Somniosidae; genus Somniosus; species Somniosus microcephalus. The sequence goes on from NC_141003.1 coordinate 17,695,825, forward strand.
CGTTCAAGAACTTTGGAGAGGAAAGGGGGGTTGGAGATGGGGCAGTAGTTTGCAAGGACAGAGGGCTCAAGGGTTTTTGAGGAGAGGGGTGATGACAGCAGATTTGAGGGAGAGAGGGACAGTACCTGAGGAGAGAGAACCATTAACAATATCCGCTAACATGGGAGCCAGAAAAGGAAGTTGGGTGGTCAGCAGTTGGGTGGAAATAGGGTCGAGGGAGCAGGAGGTGGGCCTCATGGACAAGATGAGCGCAGAGAGGTCATGAGGGGAGATCGGAGAGAAACTGGAGAAAGATGTGAGTTCAGGGCTAGGCCAGGGGGGAACCTTAGAGGAAGTTTGGCCCAGTGGGCTAGGGGAAGGAAGGGAAGTGACAGAGGCAGTTGAACGGATGGTCTCAATCTTAGAGACAAAGAAGTCCATGAGCTCCTCACACTTGTTATTGGAGGTGAGGGTGGAGGAGGCAGAGGAGAGGGGTTTAAGAAGACGGTTAGCAGTAGAGAATAGGAGCCGGGGGTTTATCTTTGCATTCCAGAATGATTCTGGAATAGTGAGCAATTTTGGCAGACGAGAGCAGGACCCGATAATGCTTTATGTGGTCCAGCCAGATCTGGCGGTGAATGGCTAAACCAGTTGTCCGCCATATCCGTTCAAGTCTGCATCCCTTGGACTTAAGGGAACGAAGATGAGGGCTGTACCAGGGGGAATGGCCAGGGTGAGAGAGAGTAATTGTTTTATTAGGGACTAGAGCATCAAAGGCGGTGGTGAGGGTGTGGTTAAGCAGAAGCTGCAGAAATGTCATGGTGAATGGAGGGCCAAAAGCTGGACAGTTGGGATTTCATAAGTGCAGTTGTAAGAGAGTTGGGAAAGAGTATTTTCCAGGGGCAGACACAGAAGGAAGTAGGTTTGGGGCGGCGTGGAAGGGGGATGTGGGTGGAGAGCGATTCAAGGAAAGGGTCAGAGATGGCCTTATCTGTGATTGACACGATGGGAGTAGCGAGGCCACGAGAGATGGCAAGGTCAAGGGGGTGGCCGTGAATATGGGTTGGGGAGTTTACATGGAGGGAGAGATTAAGGGAGGATAGGAGGCGAGTGAAATCAGAGGAGAGAGAGCATGATGAATTGAGATGGAGGTTGAAATCACCAAGGATGAGAAGTCGTTCGGTGCAGAAGCTGAGGGAGGAGAGCAGTGAAGATATCTCGGAAACAAATTTTTATGGTACTTGGGTGGGCGGTAGAGAATGAGAATTTTAAATGAGAGGTGAGAGGGGTGGAATAAGGTGAGATGCTCAAAGGAGGAGAAGCTGCCGGAGGAGTAGGGGGACAGACCAAGGTGTGATTTGGTGATGAGAGCCACACTGCCACCACAGCGGTCTGAGCGGGGCAAGTGGTGGAAGGTATAGCCAGGTGGGGAGGCTTCATTTAATGGTAAGGTGTCATCACCACTCAAACAAATTTTCGTCAGGGCCATGATGTCGATGCAATCATTCACGATAAGCTCATGATGGCAAGGTCCTTGTTCGCAAGTGAACGGACATTCTGGAGGGAGATGCGGAGAGGGTCGGTGATGGCTGCCCCACTGCCAGCATCCACAGGGTCAGCGCTGGGGGGGACAAGTTGGATGGGGAGGAGATTGGCAAGATTAGCCCCCAGTGGGCGCGCTGGACGGGAAGGTCGGCGAGAGAGTAGGATGGGACAGTTGGGGTTGCTGCTCGTAAGGAGGCAGCGACGAGTGCCTCGATGGGCCCTTCATAGGATGCCAAGAGAGGCACAGAGGGAAGCTGTGAGCTTATCTAAGAGGGAGTCAAGCCTGGGACGGCGGCAGGAGAGTAGGAAGGTCGATGAGTAATGAAGGATTGGGGTAGGGATTTGGGAGGGCAGTGTATCCGAGAGAGGAGAGATGAAAGGAGGCAGGACTGCAGGAGAGAGCATTCAGGGAGGGATAGAGAGAAAAGGAAAATAGGGGAAAAAAGTGGAATGGTTTGGGTCCGGAGCGGCAGCCAAAGTGCGCACGCGAATGGACACGGGAAAAGCTCAGGTTACATAGGTTCTGAAGAAGGGTTTCGACCTGAAACGTTAACTCTGTTTCTCTCTCCACGGATGTTGCCTGGCCTGCTGAGTTTTTCCAGCGTTTTCTGTTGTTATTTCAGGTTACATAGGCCTGTTTAAATGTAATAATTAATGGAATACATATTAGGGGCCGCGCAGTGCCAAAAAAAATTGCAGGGAACATTGGTTATACCCCCTTGTTCTGGACTCCCTCACCAGGGGGGATAGTTTCTCTCTATCCGCCCTATGAAATCCTTTACTCATTTGAAACACCTCAATCAGAGGGAAAACAAACCTAGTCTATGCAACCTGTCCTCATAACTGAACCCTTTTAGCCCCGGTATCAAGTACTTCTGCTTGCAATGTGGCTGTAATGAGTCCTGGAGCATTAATTAACCAATAAAAAGTTTAATGATTAATTGGGAGCATGCGATGCTATCCAAGGAATGGAGTTACATTCGCCAAGACATATATTACCTCTCTGCAAATTATTTGAGCGTTGCTATTAAGTAAAACCTTTTCACTACCGAGTAACTGTTTCTGGCATCTAATGTCCTAAAAGTAAGGAACCAATGATCCAGACTTAAAAAAAATATAAATCAAATGTTGTGCTTAGGTAAGCTAGTGTAATTTTGCTAATACTATCTGATAGTAATATTACATTGTAGCAATGTGATTGCCTCCATAAAAATGATTATCTATATACTATGGGATGCAGTAAAAGAGTAAATGAACTGTGTTTGATTGTTGAAGCCAGGAACTGAAATACAGATTTTTATAGGTTGTCTCTCAAACCATCAAATAATTGTCTCCTCTTCACGTTAATCTTAGGACTCATTCCTCATCTATTAGTTGACATAATTAAACATAAAAACACGACTGAAAGCATTTACGCACTTTAAGTTTGTACTGGATGATATGTGGCTCTCCATAATGTCTCCAAATGGATAATATTTTATGTACATTGCTAAACAGCTGGACCCAGAAAGTCTAATCCTTACTCATCTGTGAGCATTCCTGGAGATAATCTCTTTTTCCACGAACCAATAAATGGCTAAACTGCACAAAGTGAGAATATAGAGCTGCCCTTTATCTTTTTTTAATGTGTTTTGTCTGGCAATGCAAATGTAACCTTATAAATGTAGAATTTACAGCTTGTACTGCAATTCGAACACTTTGAAGGGATGTCATTCAATTAATCAAAAGGCCAAACAATCAACAGCCCAGTTTCCGAAGATTCTGTTTATTCAAATTTAAGTTAAATTGCACCGTGTACAAGGAGAGTACCATGATTAACATCAAGCGCCAGTGTACAATATTGTTGTAATTTATCAATCAAGACTTTATTCACACAGGAGCCTTGAATGGGATGATCCAATTACCTAACTGGGCATGCACAGCTGACAGGGTACATCCTTGTTACAGTAAAAAAAAGAGACAACTACCATCCAAAGAAATCTGGCCTGGGTGCCTTAGTCCTTTATTTAATGGAATGTGGAGAGGTGCTATCAGATAGCAAAAGATGGGACAGGTGGGAATTTGGTTTTATGAACAGTTTCTATGATTCTCCGATAGCAGAATCTAAATGGGACAAGCAAATGATCCTTTTAATGCAGCCGGATCATCTCTACGTTTCGGATGAGACGTTAAACCGAGGCCCCGTCTGCTCTCTCAGGTGGACGTAAAAGATCCCGCGGCACTATTTCGAAGAAGAGCAGGGGAGTTATCCCCGGTGACCTGGCCAATATTTATCTCTCAACCAACATAACAAAACAGATTGAAATACTCAGTATTTCCAGCATTTTCTGTTGTTATTTCAGATTTCCAGCATCCGCAATATTTTGCTATTGTAACAAAACAGATTATCTGGTCATTATCACGCTGCTGTTTGTGGGACCTTGCTGTGCGCAAATTGGCTGCCACATTTCCCACATTACAACAGTGTCTCCACTTCAAAAGTACTTCATTGGCTGTAAAGCGCTTTGAGAAGTTCGGTGGTCATGAAAGGCACTATATAAATGCAAGTCTTTCTTTCTTTCTATATGTTTATTAATAATTAAAAGCTTCAGCTAATCTTTCTTTCCATTTTTTTTTCTAATTTAACGCTTGCAAGCTCACACAACTCTGGTGACGCTTCTCCCTGTTATTGAAGAATCCAACACCCTTGCAGCATACATCTGATCTAGGCACACATGGGGCGCCTGCCAGTCAGATGGAGTAACACGCATGGAGCTGGAGAAAGACCAGGAGATATGGGGCTCCATCCTGCAGGCCAACCTTCCTACCACCCCGAGCTCCCACAACCAGACCAGATCCTGGGCTACCTGTTGAGGGGAGCGGCCCTACAATGTATAATGCTGCACAAGCCCTAGAATAATGAAAGGTGAGTGACAACGAGCAAGATAATGCTGGCAGTCTGACTCCAGCAGGGATCCTGAACCTTAGTGGTGTATACAGTCGGAGGGTTTGATGTAGCAGTGGTTATGTTATTGGACTAATAATCCAGAGGCCTGGACCAGTAATCCAGAGAGCTGGAGTTCATAATCCCAACTTGGCAGTTCGCAAATTTTAATTTAGTTTAAAAAGTGTTGAAATAAAAAGCTGGTGTCAGTAAAAGTGACCATGAAGCTGTCAGATTGGTGTAAAAACCCAATTGGTTTATTAATGTCCTTCAGGGAAGGAAACCTGCCGTCCTTACCCGGTCTGGCCTATATGTGACTCCAGTCCCACACCAGCGTGGTTGACTCTTAACTGCCCTGTGGAGAAGGCCCGCTAGGGATGGGCAATAAATGCCAGGTTCACCAGTGACGCCCAAATCATTGAGAATGAATAAAACAGCTAGGGCTGAGCTTTTGACTGAGTAAAGTCACTCCCCATTGGAGGAGCTGTGTGGGTACTGCTGGTCTCTGTATCCTGCAGCACACTTAGGGGGAAAAATTCAGTTGTTTGCGCCTCCCGTTAGCACCTTAAGAGGGCGCTAATGGGGCGCAAAGCAACTAGCGCCCAGATGCGGCAATGTTTGCGCCGCTCGCGAAATTAACTAGACATTTTGCGGCGGCGCTAAACACTACCGCCACGATCTCCTGCGCCGGCAGATCGTGACGTCAGTCGAGCGTGCAACGCCCCGTTAGCGCCCCGGACCGGATATTGAGTGGCGCCCCCTACCTTACCGCCTGCCGCTAGCAATGACAGGTTGAGGGGAGTGTTACGCAGTCAGAAAGTGACTAGGGGAGCGCTATTTAAAGGCGACCGCTTCCTGCCTTTTTTTGTCGGTGACATTTTTGCACCACGCATTCTGAGAGAGAGAGAGAGAGACTTCTGGAGAGATTCAACGCTGTGTGAAGGAGTTTTGGGTACCGAGCAGCACTTTGCAGGTTTACTTTGATTTGCCCTTCCTTGCTTCGCCAGCGCTCTGAGGTAGCGCCTCGCTCCTCGGCCTTTGCGCCTTAAGACAGGTGTGAAGCGCCTGATTTAGCGCTCCAATCACCTCCAGGGGCGATAAAAGCCAAGTTTGCTGTCGGAGGCAATAATTAGCGCCAGGCACTAAATTTTGCGCACGGCCGATAATGGCACCCCAAACGGGGCGATACTGAATTTCCCCCCCTTAGTCTCTGGGCCAAAATGTAATTGAATAAATAGGGATTCAGATTGTCTGCTGCCTCTTCGGCAAACAGGGTGAAAGGACAAGTAGGGTGACAGGTACTCGCAGCAATTTCAAGTGCCAATCGGTTAAAGCAGCGTTCAATTGACCGACCAATTTAAAATGTGGGAAGAGTATTGCGAAGACCTGCTTTTTAAAATCTGACGGTTGCAAAGATAGCTGCACTGTAAACATTATGTCGATTAAGTGTATTAAAAAGTCAAACCACGTTGGTTCCAGCAGCATAAACAAGGCTTTTTGTCCGGTCTGATCCAACTCATTCTGCTGTGTAAACAGGGAGAGAGGGATTGTACACATGCACAGAATGAAACAATGTGCGTTAAACATGAATTTAAAAGAAACCGGCAAGCCCTCCTATTCAGTTTAGTTCCCTCTAATAAACATTGTGCTGGTGAAGTATAAAAAAAATTAAAACGGTATCATGTGCAGGCCTGACCTTTAGTTGACTCCATTACAAGAATGAATTCTCATTTATCATATGTGTTAATGCCCGATCGCAGATAAGGAGATGGAATAAATTGACTTGTCCTTCCCAATAGCTGCTTGTTTGGCTGATGTCTGTCATTGATCTCTCCAGCAGAGTAATCACTCCCTACAATCTGTTTTCTCAGTTATTTCCATTCCTTCGCTGTAGGTTTTCATTTTATTTCTCGATGTGTTAAGAGTTATTCCAGTCTTTTTTTTTCTTACGGCTTTTTGTTTTTTCCCCCTTCCTCCCTCTCGCCAGGAATTGACTCATTCTAGGGCCTGGCTCTACACAGAACAAACACGACCTTCTCCCCCTCCCCGCCCCCTCAGCGTCTCATAAATGGCCGTTCTTTACATGGGCAGATCCAATCACAGCCGTACTCCCTCCTCCCTTCCCAAATCCAGACACTTACAATTCCCAGCAAGGGTTACTAGATTGTGAGCCAGGAGAGGGAATTCTGTCTCATCTCTTCCCTCTCTAGCCGAGGGTACCATGGGCAATTGTAAAAGAAAGACTTGGAAAAACTTGTATATATATAACACCTTATATTCACAACCTCAGAATGCCCCAAAGCGCTTCACAACCAAGGAAGTACTTTCTTTGAAGTGCAGTCACTGTTGTAATGTAGGAAAAGCGGCAGCCAATTCATGCACAGCAAGCTCCCACAAACAGCAATGTGATAAATGACCAGATCATCGGTTTTAGTTGTTGGTTGGGAGATAAATGTTGGCCAGGACACTGGGGAGAACTCCCCCTGCTCGTGTTCAAGTAGTGCCCCGGAATCTTTCACATCCACCCGAGACGGTTTAACATCTCATCCGAAAGACGGCGCCCCCGACAGCACAGCATTCGTTATTACTGTCATCCCAAATAGAATGATTATGGTAGTGTAGTATTTATGTTACTGGAGTACCAATCCCAGAGGGTGTGAGCTCAAATCCCACCATGGCAAGTTGTGAAATCGCATTCAATTAATCTAGTAGCCTATGGGCTAGCACTAGGAAAAACGATCATGAAAGATGCCAAAACTCACTTCCCAACTCTACCTGGTCTGGCCTACATATGACTCCAATCCAAAACTGCTTGGCTGACTTTTAATGCCCTCTGAAATCGGCCAATAAGCCACTCAGTTCAGGGCAATGTGTCAATAAATGCAAAAATCAAGTAACTTAAATAAAGGCTGCGATCAGCTAACTCAGCAGAGACTGTGGCTGCAGCCTGGCACCTCCTCTGTCTGTACGACTCGGGTCTACTGTAGCCAATGCACTTACCAGCTGAGCCACATTTTTAAAAATCTTACTGCAGCATAATAAAAATTCAGAAGCAAATTACTGTGGCTGCTGGAAATCTGAAATAAAAATAAAAAGTGCTGGAAACACTCGGCAGGTCAGGCAGCATCTGTGGAGAGAGAAACAGAGAGAGAAAAACATTTCAGGTCAATGACCTTTCATCAGAACTGGAAAATGTTCGAGATTTAACAGCTTTTAAACAAATACAGAGGCAGGGAAAAGGACGGGAGGAACGGTATTGGGGAATGGGGGGACGTTATATTTTAATCACCGCTTCCATTTCCTCTTGGATATTCTGTAACCATTTGCACCTCCTCTGGACCCATCTTTTGTCTCCATTACCCCCCTCCCCACCTCCTTTTGCCTTGATCCATCATCCTTTTTATCCTTTAATCACTCCTGCCCTCCACCCTGTCACAGACCTTTCCCTTTTGTTCGTTACCTGCCCCACTTTCCCTGGCTCTGTCTTTGCTTAAAAGCTGTTCATCTCTAACATCTGCCAGTTCTGACTGAAAGGTCATCGAGCTGAAACGTTAACTCTGTTTCTCTCTCCACAGACACTGCCTCGCCTGCTGAGTGTTTCCAGCATTTTCTGTTTTACTAATAAAAATCCAGTCCCCTTCTACAGAGCAGCGGTCAAAAACTAAAACTCAGCTAAACAACAGGGATGAGGCTCTCCTCAAACATCCACCAACTGGTTACAAACAAATGGTGGTTTATGAGCAATCTCTTCAACTGTCCAAATCAGAAACTGCTTTGTTGAATGGTTCTGAAGGGTATTGGAGAGAATCATCTACCAGGGTAGATTTGTGAACTTTGAATTATAAAGGTGAAAAAGAACACAGTACAAAGGTTGCTTTGCTGCAGATAATGTATTGCAATGGCCAGGGAAAATAGCTGTCCCAGAGCTAAATGTTAAAGAGCAGTTTTCAGAATAAGGCCAAGGCTAGATAACCAATACTGTAATTGCTTTCAATGGGATGCAGTCTTTAGGTGCGGGCCTTGACTCAATGGTAGCACTCTCGCCTCCGAGTCAAGAAATTATGGAGTAATTATGGACTGACAGTAACTCCAGTGACCAGTGTATATCGGACTGACTCTGAGTGTGGTGACCAGTGTATATCGGACTGAGTGTAGTGACCAGTGTATATCAGACTGAGTGTAGCGACCAGTGTATATCGGACTGACTCTGAGTGTAGTGACCAGTGTATATCAGACTGAGTGTAGTGACCAGTGTATATCAGACTGAGTGTAGCGACCAGTGTATATCGGACTGAGTGTAGTGACCAGTGTATATCAGACTGACTCTGAGTGTAGTGACCAGTGTATATCAGACTGACTCTGAGTGTAGTGACCAGTGTATATCAGACTGACTCTGAGTGTAGTGACCAGTGTATATCGGACTGAGTGTACTGATCAGTGTATATCAGACTGACTCTGAATGTAGTGACCAGTGTATATCGGACTGACTCTGAGTGTAGTGACCAGTGTATATCAGACTGAGTGTAGCGACCAGTGTATATCGGACTGACTCTGAATGTAGTGACCAGTGTATATCGGACTGACTCTGAGCGTAGTGACCAGTGTATATCAGACTGAGTGTAGCGACCAGTGTATATCAGACTGACTCTGAGTGTAGTGACCAGTGTATATCGGACTGACTCTGAGTGTAGTGACCAGTGTATATCGGACTGAGTGTACTGATCAGTGTATATCAGACTGACTCTGAATGAAGTGACCAGTGTATATCGGACTGACTCTGAGTGTAGTGACCAGTGTATATCGGACTGACTCTGAGCGTAGTGACCAGTGTATATCGGACTGAGTGTAGTGACCAGTGTATATCAGACTGAGTGTAATGACCAGTGTATATCGGACTGACTCTGAGTGTAGTGACCAGTGTATATCGGACTGACTCTGAGCGTAGTGACCAGTGTATATCAGACTGAGTGTAATGACCAGTGTATATCGGACTGACTCTGAGTGTAGTGACCAGTGTATATCGGACTGACTCTGAGTGTAGTGACCAGTGTATATCAGACTGACTCTGAGTGTAGTGACCAGTGTATATCAGACTGAGTGTAATGACCAGTGTATATCAGACTGACTCTGAGTGCTGTGACCAGTGTATATCGGACTGACTCTGAGTGTAGTGACCAGTGTATATCGGACTGACTCTGAGTGTAGTGACCAGTGTATATCAGACTGACTCTGAGTGTAGTGACCAGTGTATATCGGACTGACTCTGAGTGCTGTGACCAGTGTATATCGGACTGACTCTGAGTGTAGTGACCAGTGTATATCAGACTGACTCTGAGTGCTGTGACCAGTGTATATCGGACTGAGTGTAGAGACCAGTGTATATCAGACTGAGTGTAGTGGCCAGTGTATATCGGACAAGTGTAGTGACCAGTGTATGTCGGACAGACTGAGTGTAGTGATCAGTGTATATCAGACTGACTCTAAGTGCAGTGACCAGTATATATATTTTTTTACTCGTTTATGGGATGTGGGCATTACTAGCGAGGCCAGCATTTATTGCCCATCCCTAATTGCCCTTGAGAAGATGGTGGTGAACCGCCTTCTTGAACCGCTACAATCCGTGTGGTGAAGGTACTCCCACAGTGCTGTTAGGTAGGGAGTTCCAAGATTTTGACCCAGTGACAATGAAGGATCAGCGATATACTTCTAAGTCAGGATTGTGTGTGACTTGGAGGGGAACTTGGAGGTGGTGGTGTTCCCATGCGCCTGCTGCCCTTGTCCTTCTAGGTGGAAGAGGTCGCAGGTTTGGGAGGTGCTGCCGAAGAAGCCTTGACGAGTTGCTGCAGTGCATCTTGTAGATGGTACACACTGCAGCCACGATACGCCGGTGGTGGATGGGGTGCCTATCAAGTGGGCTGCTTTGTCCTAGATGGTGTTGAGCTTCTTGAGTGTTATTGGAACTGCATTCATCCAGGCAAGTGGAAAGTATTCCATCACACTCCTTACTTGTGCCTTGTAGATGGTGGAAAGGCTTTGGGGAGTCAGGAGGTGAGACACTCGCCGCAGAATACTTAGCCTCTGACCTGCTCTTGTTGCCACAGTATTTACGTGGCTGGTCCAGTTAAGTTTCTGGTCAATGGTGACCCCCAGGATGTTGATGGTGGGGGATTCGGTGATGGTAATACCATTGACTGTCAAGGGGAGGTGATTAGACTCTCGCTTGTTGGAGATAATCATTGCCTGGCACTTCTGTGGCACGAATGTTACCTGCCACTTATCAGCCCAAGCCTGAGTGTCGTCCAGGTCTTGTTGCATGCGGGCATGGACTGCTTCATTATCTGAGGAGTTATGAATGGCGCTGAACACTGCGCAGTCATCAGCGAACATCCCCATTTCTGACCTTATGTTGGAGGGAAGGTCATTGATGAAGCAGCTGAAGATGGTTGGGCCTAGGACACTGCCCTGAGGAATTCCTGCAGTGATATCCTGGGGCTGTGATGATTGACCTTCAATCACCACAACCATCTTCCTTTGTGTTAGGTATGACTCCAGCCAGTGGAGAGTTTTCCCCCCGATTCCCATTGACTTCAGTTTTACTAGGGCTCCTTCATGCCACACTTGGTCAAATGCTGCCTTGATGTCAATGGCAGTCACTCTCACCTCACCTCTGGAATTCAGCTCCTTTGTCCATGTTTGAGCCAAAGCTGTAATGAGGTCGGGAGCCGAGTGGTCTTGGCGGAACCCAAACTGGGCATCAGTGAGCAGGTTATTGGTGAGTAAGTGCTGCTTGATAGCACTTTCGACAACACCTTCCATCAGTTTGCTGATGATTGAGAGGAGACTGATGGGGCGGTAATTGGCCGGGTTGGATTTGTCCTGCCTTTTGTGGACAGGACATACCTGGGCAGTTTTCCGCATTGTCGGATAGATGCCAGTGTTGTAGCTGTACTGGAACAGCTTGGCTAGAGGCGCGGCTAGTTCTGGAGCACAAGTTTTCAGCACGATAGCCGGGATGTTGTCGGGGCCCATAGCCTTTGCTGTATCCAGTGCGCTCAGCCATTTCTTGATATCACGTGGAGTGAATCGAATTGGCTGAAGACTGGCTTCTGTGATGGTGGGCACCTCAGGAGTAGGCTGATATGGATCATCCACTCGGCACTTCTGGCTGAAGATGGTTGCAAAAGCTTCAGCCTTGTCTTTTGCACTCATGTGCTGGGCTCCACCATCATTAAGGATGGGGATATTCATGGAGCTTCCTCCTTCCGTTAGTTGTTTAATGGTCCACCACCATTCACTACTGGATGTGGCAGGACTGCAGAGTTTTGATCAGATCTGTTAATTGTGGGATCGCTTAGCCCTGTATATAGCATGCTGCTTCCGCTTTTTAGCGTGCATGTAGTCCTGTGTTGTATCTTCCCCGGGTTGGTACCTCATTTTTAGGTACGCCTGGTGCTGCTCCTGGCATGCTCTTCTACACTCCTTATTGAACCAGGGTTGGTCCCCTGGCTTGATGGTAATGGTAGAGTGCGGGATATGCCAGGTCATGAGGTTACAGATTGTTGCGGAATACAATTCTGCTCCTGCTGATGGCCCACAGTGTCTCATGGATGCCCAGTTTTGAGCTGCTAGATCTGTTCTCAATCTATCCCATTTAGCACGGTGGTAATGCCACACAACACAATGGAGGGTGTCCTCAGTGTGAAGATGGGACTTCGTCTCCACAATGACTGTGGTCACTGCTACCAATACTGTCATGGACAGATGCATCTGCAACAGGTAGATTGGTGAGGACGAGGTCAAGTAGGTTTTTCCCTCATGTTAGTTCTCTCCCCACTTGTCGCAGGCCCAGACTGGCAGTTATGTCCTTCAGGACTCGGCCAGCTCGGTCAGTAGTGGTGCTGCCGAGCCACTCTTGGTGATGGACATTGAAGTCCCCCACCCAGAGTACATTCTGTGCCCTTGCTACTCTCAGTGCTTCTTCCAAGTGGTATTCAACATGGAGGAGTACTGATTCATCAGCTGAGGTGGTAATCAGCTGGAGGTTTCCTTGCCCATGCTTGACCTGAGACTACATGGTGTCCGGAGTCAACGTTGAGGACTCCCAGGGCCACTCCCACCTGACTGTATACCACTGTGCCGCCACCCCTGCTGGGTCTGCCTGCCGGTGGGATCATTAGTCCAGGCCTCTGGATTACTAGCCCAGTGAACTTACCTCTACGCTATCGTTCCCTTAGTATATCGGACTGACTCTGAGTGGAGTGACCGGTGTTTATCGGACTGAGTGTAGTGACCAGTGAATATCGAACTGGCTCTGGATGTAGTGACCAGTTTATATCGGACTGACTCTCAGTGTAGTGACCAGTGTATATCGGACTGAGTGTAGTGACCAGTGTATGTCAGACTGACTTTCAGTGTAGTGACCAGTGTATATCGGACTGAATGTAGTGACCAGTGTATATCAGACTGAATGTAATGACCAGTGTATATTGGACTGAGTGTTGTGACCAGTGTATATCGGGCTGAATGTAATGACCAGTGTATATCAGACTGAATGTAATGACCAGTGTATATTGGACTGAGTGTTGTGACCAGTGTATATCGGGCTGAATGTAATGACCAGTGTATATCAGACTGAATGTAGTGACCAGTGTATATCAGACTGAATGTAGTGACCAGTGTATATCGGACTGAATGCAGTGACCAGTGTATGTTACACTGAGTGTAGTGACCAGTGTACATCGGACTGAGTGTAGTGACCAGTGTATATCGGACTGAATGTAGTGACAAGTGTATATCGGACTGAGTGTAGTGACCAGCATACATCGGACTGAGTGTAGTGACCAGTGTACATCGGACTGAGTGTAGTGACTAGTGTATATCAGACTGAATGTAGTGACCAGTGTATATCAGACTGAATGTAGTGACCAGTGTACATCAGACTGAGTGTAATGACCAGTGTACATCGGACTGAGCGTAGTGACCAGTGTACATCGGACTGAGTGTAGTGACCAGTGTATGTCGGACTGAGTGTAGTGACCAGTGTATGTTGGACTGAGTGTAGTGACCAGTGTATATCGGACTGAGTGTAGTGACCAGTGTACATCGGACTGAATGTGGTGACTAGTGTATATCAGACTGAATGTAGTGACCAGTGTATATCGGACTGAGTGTGTAGTGACCAGTGTATATCGGACTGAGTGTAGTGACCAGTGTACATCGGACTGAGTGTAATGACCAGTGTACATCGGACTGAGTGTAGTGACCAGTGTATATCAGACTGAGTGTAGTGACCAGTGTATATCGGACTGAGTGTAGTGACCAGTGTATATCGGACTGTGTAGTGACCAGTGTATGTTGGAATAAGTGTGGTGACCAGTGTATATCGGACTGAGTGTAGTGACCAGTGTATGTCAGACTGAGTGTAGTGACCAGTGTATATCAGACTGAGTGTAGTGACCAGTGTATATCAGACTGAGTGTAGTGACCAGTGTATATCGGACTGAGTGTAGTGACCAGTGTATATCAGGCTGAGTGTAGTGACCAGTGTATGTCAGACTGAGTGTAGTGACCAGTGTATGTTGGACTGAGTGTAGTGACCAGTGTATATCAGGCTGAGTGCAGTGACCAGTGTATGTTAGACTGGGTGTAGTGACCAGTGTATATCGGACTGAGTGTAGTGAGCAGTGTATATCAGACTGAGTGTAGTGACCAGTGTATGTTGGACTGAGTGTAGTGACCAGTGTATGTCGGACTGAGTGTAGTGACCAGTGTATGTCGGACTGAGTGCAGTGACCAGTGTATATCGGACTGAGTGTAGTGACCAGTGTATGTCTGACTGAATGTAGTGACTAGTGTATATCGGACTGAATGTAGTGACCAGTGTATGTTAGACTGAGTGTAGTGACCAGTGTATGTCGGACTGAGTGTAGTGACCAGTGTATGTTAGACTGAGTGTAGTGACCAGTGTATATTGGACTGAATGTAGTGACCAGTGTATATCGGACTGAGTGTAGTGAACAGTGTATATCAGACTGAGTGTAGTGACCAGTGTATGTTGGACTGAATGTAGTGACTAGTGTATATCGGACTGAATGTAGTGACCAGTGTATGTTAGACTGAGTGTAGTGACCAGTGTATATTGGACTGAATGTAGTGACCAGTGTATATCGGACTGAGTGTAGTGAACAGTGTATATCAGACTGAGTGTAGTGACCAGTGTATGTTAGTCTGAGTGTAGTGACCATAGAAACATAGAAGATAGGAGCAGGAGTAGGCCATTCGGCCCTTCGAGCCTGCTCTGCCATTCAATGAGATCATGGCTGATCATCCAAATTCAGTACCCTGTCCTTGCCTTCTCCCCATATCCCTTGATCCCTTTAGCCTTAAGAAATATATCCAACTCCTTTTTGAATATATTTAATGAACTGGCCTCCACCGCCCTCTGTGGCAGAGAATTCCACAGGTTCACCACTCTCTGGGTGAAGAAATTCCTCCTCATTTCAGTCCTAAATGGCTTACCCCTTATCCTTAGACTATGATCCCTGGTTCTGGACTCCCCGGCCATCATAAACATCCTTCCTGCATCTGGTCTGTCCAGGCCTGACAGAATTTTATAGGTTTCGATGAGATCCCCTCTCAATCTTCTAAACTCCAGTGAGTATAAGCCCAATCGACACAATCTCTCCTCATACGTCATTCCTGCCATCCCAGGTATCAGCCTGGTGAATCTTCGCTGTACTCCTTCCATGGCAAGAACGTCCTTCCTCAGGTAAGGTGACCAAAACTGCACACAATACTCAAGCTGCGGTCTCACCAAGGCCCTGTACAGCTGTAGCAAGACAACCTTGTTCCTGTACTCGAACCCTCTTGCTACAAAGGCCAACATACCATTTGCCTTCTTAACCGCCTGCTGCACCTGCATGCTTAACTTCAGCGACTGGTGCACAAGAACACCCAGGTCTCTTTGCACTTCCCCTTCTCCCAATCTATTGCCATTTAAATAATAATCTGCCTTCCTGTTTTTGCCACCAAAGTGGATAACCTCACATTTATCCACATTATAGTGCATTTGCCATGTTTCTGCCCAATCACCCAATCTGTCCAAATCGTACTGGAGTTTCTCGACATCCTCCTCACAGCTTACCCTCCCACCCAGCTTTGTGTCATCTGCAAATTTGGAGATATTACATCCAATTCCCTCGTCCAGATTATTAATATATATTGTGAACAGCTGGGGACCTAGGACCGATCCTTGCGGACCCCACTAGTCACTGCCTGCCACTCGGAAAACGACCCGTTTATTCCAACTCTCTGCCTTCTGTCTGCCAACCAGTTCTCTATCCAAGTCAATACCTTGCCCCCAATCCCATGTGCCTTAATTTTGCACACTAATCTCTTATGTGGGACCAAAGCCGAAAGTCCAAATACACCACATCCACTGGTTCTCCCTTATCTATTTTACCAGTTACATCCTCAAAAAATTCCAGTAGATTAGTCAAGCATGATTTACCTTTTGTAAATCCATGTTGACTTTGTCCGATCCTGTCACTGCTTACCAAGTGCTCTGCTATTACATCTTTTATAATAGATTCTAGCATTTTCCCCACTACCGATGTCAGGTCTATAATTCCCCGCTTTTTCTCTACCACCTTTTTTGAATAGTGGGGTAACATTAGCTACCCTCCAATCCATGGGTACTGTTCCAGAGTCTATCGAGTTCTGGAAGATGACCAGCAATGCATCTACTATTTCTAGGGCCACTTCCTTAAGTACCCTGGGATGTAGATTATCAGGCCCTGGGGATTTATCGGCCTTCAGTCCCATCAATTTTCCTAACACCATTTCCCTACAAATACTGATTTCTTTCAGTTCCACCCTTTCATCAGGCCCTATGTTCCCCGGCATCTCTGGGAGGTTATTTGTGTCCTCCTTTGTGAAGACAGAACCAAAGTATGAATTTAGTTGGTCTTCCATTTCTTTGTTTCCCATTATAAATTCCCCTGATTCTGACTGCAAGGGACCTACGCTTGACTTCACCAATCTTTTTCTCTTCACATATCTATAAAAGCTTTTACAGTCAGTTTTTATGTTCCCTGCTAGCTTACTCTCATATTCTATTTTCCCTTTCTTAATTAATCCCTTTGTCCTCCTTTGTTGAATCCTAATCTGCTCCCAGTCCTCAGGATTATTGCTTTTTCTGGCCAATTTATATGTCGTCTCCTTGGATCTTATGCTATCCCTAATTTCCCTTGTTAGCCACGCTTGAGTCACCTTTTTTGTTTTATTGCCAAACTGGGATGAACAATTTCTGTAGCTCATCCATTCGGTCTTTGAATGTTTGCCATTGCCTATCCACCGTCAACCCTTTGAGTGCCATTCCCCAATCAATCCTACCCAACTCGCTCCTCAGACCATCGTAGTTTCCTTTATTTAAATTGAGGACCCTAGTCTCTGAGTCAACTACTTCATTCTCCATCTTAATGAAGAATTCGATCATATTATGATCGCTCAGACCCAAGGGGCCTCGTACAACAAGATTGCTAATTAATCCTTTCTCGTTACATAATACCCAGTCTAAGATGGCCTGATCTCTGGTTGGTTCCTCGACCTATTGGTCCAGAAAACCATCCCGTAAACACTCCAGGAATTCCTCCTCCACAGTATTGTTACTAGTGTGTATCAGACTGAATGTAGTGAGTAGTGTATGTCAGACTGAATGTATTGACTAATGTACATCTGACTGCCCGATGACCTCTCTGTTCATGGACCATGTTTTCTAATTGGAAACCTGGGACTCAGAATCAGAAAATCTGAACTTAGATCTCATTAAACCACATGTTTGAATTTATTCAAGTGCTTGTCTCTAAAATTAGATACTTAAAAGACTTCAATGAGGATGTTCATCCGCAGTGATCTGCTTTTTGTTGCCATTGTGTATACAGGGAGAAGTACTTTATTTACTTAGTGGAACAGTGTGTGTACAATAATCCAAGCAGAATTTACAGAGGCAACATGACAGTTCAGAGCGGTATGATGACAAAGATACCGACACATCTAGTGCACATCAGATAGAAACATAAAACTCAGGAACCATTTCCAACCAAATGGCAATATTAGCAAAATATGCACCCCAGTGTTTTTATTTTGTTTACCCATGAGACCAAATCATGCCATTCGAATGATACAAGCACCATATTTGGGAAACTCAGCCTTTCCTTGCTGCTTAGCCTCAAAGCTGAAATGCCTTACCTAATATATAAAGTACACAGTGAAATTAAAATAGCTTCTGATGTCTGAGAAGATATGTGGACATGTCTGGCAGTAACCCAAGTGGCTATTACTAAAACCTGCACACTGTTATTCTTAATGGCCCAAAACTGCTTTAAAAAGGGGTTGCTCAATGAGACGGTGTCAGTAGCATCATATAAATTAAACAAGAGGAACAGGAAGACTGTGTGTTTCCCCCCTTGTCTATATAGTGAAGCTGTTAACCAGCTGCTCTGATGAGGGTCTGGACCACACAAGTGAGTGAAGAACAATTACTTTCATTTTGCTCCAGTAATATATCTACAATAATCTTAACAATGTAGATTTTAAATGGCAGCATTTGACCTTTTCAGCTGTAAATTTAAACATGCTTGTACTTCATTGTCACAACTGAACATCTTTAATCCTTGTGCGTTTTCCCCTCACATTTCTGCCTTTCTTTTTGCGGAGCCTCTTCCCCTCTGCTCCGTGCGATCATTTCATTACCTGTTGGTGTTAGCGGATATCCATTTGCCTCAGTCTGGCACATGCAGCACGCAACGGTTTCCTAATAACTCCTTACCATCTGCCCATCTTAGGTCAGGCTGCACAGTCCGCAGCTCCTCTGTTAAGCTGACGGGGCGCTGCCACCGTGGGATGGATAGCGACTGTAGGCTTACAGTGGGCCAGCTGTCTGCTGGGCGTATCATCCACAATCCACTTGGTTACAGCTCAGCACTCTGGCTGACTGCTGGTTAACAGAACACCCGGTCATTCCTCTCATTTCTGTCTGCGGGATCGTGCTATGCCAAAATGTGGCTGCTGCGTTTCCCTACACTACAACAGTCACAACAGTTCAAGAAAGGGCTTCATTGGCTATGGAGTGCTTTGAGACGTCATTGAGGTTGTGAAACGCGCTATATAAATGCAAATTCTTCCTTTGTTAACTCGATGCATTCGAGGCAGAAGATATTATCATTAACAGTGTAAGTACTGCACCCATGGGCCTAGTGTGGCAGGATCTGACAGCTTAATTACATAGAATTACATAGAATGTACAGCACAGAAGCAGGCCATTCGGCCCAACTGGCCCATGCTAGTTTTTATGCTCCACACGAGCTTCCTCTCACCCCTCTTCAGCAAACCCCATCAGCATAACCTTCTAATCCTTTCTCCCTCATTTGTTTATCTAGTTTCCCATTAAATGCATCTATGCTAGACTCCTCAACCACTCCCTGTGGTAGCGAGTTCCACATTCTCACCACTCTCTGGGTAAAGAAGTTTCTCCTGAATTCCCTATTGGATTTATTAGTCACTATCTTATATTTATGACCTCTAGTTTTGGTCACCCCTGTATTGATTTCTTTGTGGGTTCAATGACGAGACATTTATGAAAGAGAATGTCTTTTAATCTAAAGTCTGTTCAACTCTTTATACAGCATTTACAGGAGACACCATTATGCTAGTGATGCATCTAGAACGAAACTGAAACTAAACACAACTGCCTTGCTTGTCTCGGTCACATGCCCTCTGCTGGTCAGGCACAAGCAATCAATACATGCTGGTAAGGTATGATAATCAAACAGGCAAATAACATCACTATTTGCTGATATCATTACAACCCCCACAAGTGGAAACATCTTCTCTATGCCTACCCTATCAAACCCTTTCATAATCATAAAGGCCTCTATTAGGTCACCCCTCAGCCTTCTCTTCTAGAGAAAGGAGCCCCAGATTGTTCAATCTTTCCTGATAGGTATCATCCTTGTAAATCATTTTTGCACTTTCTCCAGTGCCTCTATATCCTTTTTGTAATATGGAGACCAGAACTGTTCACACTACTCCAAGTGTGGTCTAAGCAAGGTATCAGTGGTATCGTGTGCTTGTTACAATAACTCAGTCTGTCCTAGTATGCCAACATACACTGTTTTATCAATAAAATAATTTGATCTTACATTTGTTTAGGTTTAGTGGTTTGACATATTACAGTGTAAAAATCCATTATACATAGAAGCAGTAGAACAGATGATACATTAGGGCTGGTAACACAGAACAGCTCCAAAAGATAATTTGCTTAATCTTTTATCTGCTTGTAAAGTACCGAGTGCATTTATTTTATAGCTCTTTATACTTTATTGATTCCAACATTCCTTTCCCACGTAAGCAGCAATTCCTAACAACTTCCATTTCCTGCTACTTTTTAACTGTTGCGTTCGGTTCTTGCAAATGGGCTTGACCTCAGCCGGGTTGTGTTCGGAATCCAGAAGCTTTCCGCCGCGCCGTTGTTGCTGCTAACCAACTCTGCCAACCCCACTATAATATCTTCATAATTGCGTTCTCCCGCACTTTACAAGGCCAAGTTTATATACAGTGTGTCAAACCCTGCTCTGCCGCCATCACTCAATCCAGCAGCCTGCACTAAATCACCGTTAAACAATTAAATACATTTACTTTATCTTATCGGCTGATTTCCTCTCAGACAAAACGCGCTGCTGGAGCAATCATTACCCCTTCAGAACATCAAGCTGTCATATTGGTGCTGATTATTCATTGATAAAGTATATCTCATCTTTGCGTGTCTTTTCGCTGAAATATTACTACATCTGTTTAGAAGCTATACCTTTTAACTTGACAGTAAGGTTACAGAGTTGCTGTACTTTTGCATTACTCTAATATGCCATGTTCTGACCAAGAATTGCTGTCACTACTGACAACTCCGTGCCACAATCTCTCCTTTGTTCCCTTGCTTTTTATGTACTTGCCATCTGCATGTACTTAACAATGCACAGTCAATCAGCACCTCCTACACATACTGAATCAATGCATAGCACCAAAACAACATGCCTTGAGCTTATCTTATTTGGCCTGCCTCAGTTACCACATCGTGAATGAAAGGCTGGGAGTGAGTTCGAGCCCACAATGGGCTCCCATTTATTTTTCAACCTTCTGTTTTTTTTTTCCCCCCACTGATGAGCTTTTCTCACTGAGGTTGTAATTTTAAGTTTCCTTTCGTTGTACAGTTTTGCATCAAAATACAGGAAGAGGGATTTCTGTAAGGCGAAACTGAAAGTGGTTCCAATCATCACGAAAGGGGCAGCTTTTACGCGCATTAACATGCTGCGTTTCCTTGGAATAGTCCCCGTGTACATTATGAAAAACACTTGCCTGTGAAATTGAGACAGAATCATTTATATATGTTTTCCAGCACACTTAGTAAATGGTGAATCGCGGCCAGCTAGCGTTGATTGGCCTTTCCCATTTCGTAAGCTTCTGTAGTTGGATGTCTTCATGTTTCCGCTGAGAGGTCGCAAGTAGACTAGGAGGGAGGAAATTACACTTAGTGCTGCAGCCGTGAACTCTGTCTAATGGCACGACTTGTGCTTCAGTACCCAGTGCCAATGGTGTGTCTCTTTTCATTTTATCAGGATGTGGGCTATGTTGGCGAGACCGCGTTCAGTGCCATTCCTGAGAAGGTGGTGGGCATTTTTCTTGAAGTGACAATTGGCTTGCACAACAAGCACACAGTGTGAGACTGGAGTCGCACATAGAACAGGCCAGATATGGGTGACAGTTGGCTTTTTACAACAATCTGACAGTTTTCATGGTCGTTTTTTTTTCTGCTACCGGCCCTTAAATTGCCAGATTTATTGAATTCAATTTCACTACTTGCTGCAGTGGGTTTTGAACTCGCATTGTTTGGATTACTAGTGTAGTACCATAACCACTACACTACAAACAGAAAGATAGGACACACATTTATATAGCTCTTTTCACATCCTCAGGACACCCCAAAACATTTTACAGCCAATCAACTTGAAACTTTTGTCAGGGTTCTGAGGAAATCTGAACGGACAGAAGCTTACCGGTCAGTAGGTGACGCCTCTGAGTCAGAAGGCCATGGGCTGGATTTCCTCAATGGAGGCAATTTGGAGGCGGGTCTGCTGCTTGTGTTGTCAATGTCCTGCCTCCATCATTGTCTGACCAACCAGAGGGATTTCCCCTGATTGACATTGTTAAGCCCGCCCTGCAGGCTCAGCAGGTCAATTAGGGAGGAAGTCACTGACAGATCACATCAACGTCTGACGTGCTATCTGTCAAGACTTCTTGAAAGAAGAAATGTCAGCATTTGACAGCTCTGTGAAGCTGTCAAACACTGACATTCTCTGTAGTTTGATGAGTCATTGTGTTCAGATTTCAGATGGCTGGTGGTTCAGCGGATCAAACAGCCAGTCTGTGAAATCGACAAGGAAGATGTCGGGTCTCCCGATCCAGGGTGGATGAAGGCTGTAGGAAGAAAACAAGGTAAGTGAACATTTTTAAACACTTATCACTCACCTTACCACTCCATACTTGCACCCATCACTCACCTCCACATCTTACTTCCAGGTGCCTCTGACCCCCGCAGACCTCCTTCACGTCTCCTCCAATCCGGTGGGGTTCTCCGAAGTCAGGAAACCTTCTTCACCTGAGAAGGCAAAATGGCACGAATCCTTTTTCCTGCTTGTTAAATACCTGTTAACAGGCAGTTAACTACCTGTTAACTTCCTGTTAACAGGCAGTTAAAAGGATTTAATGCCTTTCCCGCCTCCAGGAGACGGGACCTGAAGCTGCACATCTTCCCGCCTCCTGGCAAAAGGGCACGGAGGTGGGATGGGGGCGGGTTTGCCATCCGCCCCCACTTTCTGCTACTTTACCGGCAGCCCCGCCTCCATGCCCGCCTCCTCGGGGCTGAGAAAATCCAGCCCAGTTCAAACCACATTCCAAAGACTTGAGCACATAATCCTGGCTGACACTCCAGCGCAGTACTGAGGGAGTGCTGCACTGTCAGAGGTGCCGTCTTTCAGATGAGACGTTAAACCGTCTGCTCTCTCAGGTGGACGTAAAAGATCCCATGGCACTATTCGAAGACGAGCAGGGTAGTTCTCCCCGGTGTCCTGGCCAATATTTATCCCTCAACCAACAGCTAAAACAAGTGATCTGGTCATTCATTTATTTGCTGTTTGTGGGAGCTTGCTGTGCTCAAATTGGCTGCCGCGTTTCCCACATTACAACAGTGACTACATTTCAAAAGTACTCCATTGTCTGTAAAGCGCTTTTGGACATCCTGAGGTGCTGAAAGGCACTATATAAATGCAAATTCCGCCTTTCTTTCTTTACCGGTACCTATGTCAGTGCAAAATCATGCAGTGGGAGGCATACATTTGTTTCTTAAATCACTCTTAGATGTGTTCATCTTCTACAAACTAGAAAGTGGATGTCTTCCAGCCTCTCTATAGGCAGCTTGATGCTACAGTAAACCAATTGTCTCAGTCTGACTCACTTCAGATTTCCTACATCCTGGTGCACACTCCTGTAGCTGCCAACTCGAGCCCTGCAGGCACACATAACACTTCCCTGGATGGATGAATTCAGATGGTAGTTCCCTCATTTTTAACCTAATTTCCCTTGTAAAATAGAATAATAGGGAACACCTATGGGGATTCGTTCGCTTTAGCAGCAATGTATAGATTTTTTTCTTCATCTGGCCTCCAAACACTTATAACACTAAACTTTGCTGTTTGATGTGCCTCTGTTTAAATTTTAAATGAGAACAATGTGTTCCACTCACCGCAGGTACCTGGGGTTCGATCCAGCTCAGGCAGATGGAGTGAAAGTCTCCTCTCTGTGACAGCTGTTAAGAGTCCCGAGTAAATGGACTTGGACAGTCTCGGCCTAATTCCCAGTGAATGTAAGTCCACACAGCATAAGACTTGCCCGTGATTCGGCATTAAACAGCTCTGCATTGGCAGTGTCGCTGAGGCAAGACACGCAGGGGCGGCTGGCTTTCCTGCTCCTTGGTCCAGTCATATTCCAGAAGCCGGCACGACAAATTAGGGGAATTGCTCAGCGTGGGGGCCCCGGAAACTGCAAGCCTCATCCCTAAAATTACATTTTGGCTACAAATGTGCAAAAATCAGGCTGCTAATCAGGAATCTTTCAGGCAAAGTAAACTTTGCGAGGATGTAAGTGAGAAGCAGAGCAGCGAGTGAGATTTGTTTTGGATTGTTCTGGCGAGGACCTGGCACAGTAAACTTGTTCTGTGGTTCCTCAAGACTGATAGTGTTGAATGTTGACGAGCATAAAATCCACCCCCCCAAATGACTGAATTAAATAAGTACATCACAAGTGTTTTTAAAAAGCTGCCCCTGGTAAAATAATAAGGGACCCTGTGATTTTTATTAACTTCTTGGAAGAAGGGTCACAAAATAAGTAGATGCATTGCCAGTGAATCCAGCCTAAAACATGTAATTCCTTTAAACACTATTCAAAGGGATTGCGAATTACAGAGAACACTCATTAGTGCGTCTAGTTTAACCCAGCGAGTCATAATCGCCAGTTCACATTTCAAAGAGCATTTATTTTGGATACAGTCACACTTCTTGGTACAGATGTGCAAGGTAAAAGACTGCTAGACCAGAAAAGGTACTTAGAACTCATCTCCTGAACACAGTCTTTACCATCAGCGGGAAGATGCTCATCCCTCACCTCCATAAATTCTGCAGCATATGCTTCAGTTATCTCCTACTGAGAAGGGGGATTATCTTTTTAAATCATTTGATTTTGCATGAGACATGCAATGAGGCACAAAAACAAAAAATATGGGAAACATTGCGTGTGATTTGACAGATTATTTCCTTTGAAGGCTCAGAAGGTAGAGATGAGTTACTAATACCTTGGTCCTCTGTATATTAAGACAATACACATGCTTAGTTTGTCAACTGTAAAAGCTTTTAATATATATTATTACATGTGCAAACATTAGACCATTTACATGTATGATTGTCATAGAATTATAGAATCATACAGCACAGAAGGAGGCCATTCGGCCCATTGTGCCTGTGCCGGCTCTTTGAAAGAGCTCTTCAGCTAGTCCCACTCCCCCATCCTTGCCCCATAGCCATGCATATTTTTCTTTTCAACTATTTATCCAATTCCCTTTTGAAAGTTACTATTGAATCTGCTTCCACCGCCCTTTCAGGCAGCGCATTCTGGATCACAACAACTCGCTGCGTAAAAACATTTCTTCTCATCTCGCCTCTGGTTCTTTTGCCAATTATCTTAAACCTGTGTCCTCTGGTTACCGACCCTTCCACCACTGGAAACAATTTCTCCTTATTTACTCTTATCAAAATCCTTCATGATTTTAAACGCCTCTATTAAATCTCCCCAGAACTTTCTCTACTCCAAGGAGAACAATCCCAACTTCTCCAGTCTCTCCATGTAACTGAAATCCCTCATCCCTGGTACTATTCTAGTAAATCTCCTCTGTACCCTCTCTAAGGCCTTGACATCCTTCCTAAAGTGAGGTGCCCAGAATTGGACATAATACTCCAGCTGAGGCCTAACCAGTAATTTATAAAGCTTTAGCACAACTTCCATGCTTTTGTACACTGTTGATAAAGCCAAGCATCCCACATGCTATTTTAGCAGTCTTCTCAACTTGTCCTGCCACCTTCAAAGATTTGTGTACATGCACCCCCAGGTCTCTCTGTTCCTGCAACCCCTTTAAAATTGTACCATTTAGTTTAGATTGCCTCTCCTCATTCTTCCTACCAAAATGTATCACTTCACACTTCTATGTGTTAAATTGCATTTGCCATGTGTCTGCCCATTTCACCAGACTGTTACTATCCTCTTCACTGTTTACTGCATTTCCGAACTTTGTATCATCTGCAAACTTTGAAATTATGCCCTGTATACCCAGGTCCAGGTCACTAATATTTATCAAGAAGAACAATGGTCCTAATAATGACCCCTGGGGGACACCATTGTATACCTCCCTCCAGTCTGAAAAACAACCATTTACCACTAATCTCGGAGTAGTTGCGGAGGGACTGGCCCTAATCTTCCAATCCTCCTTGGATACGGGGCTGGTGCCAGAGGACTGGAGAATCGCAAATTACAAATCTTACACTCTTGTTCAAAAAGAGTGTAAGGATAAATCCAGCAACTGCAGGCCAGTCAGTTTAACCTTGGTCATAAGAACGTAAGAACATAAGAAATAGGAGCAGGAGTAGGCCAATCGGCCCCTCAAGCCTGCTCCGCCATTTAATAAGATCATGGCTGATCTGATCCTAACCGCCAATCTACTATCACAGAACCATCTCCTGAATCTAACAGAATTAGACACACGAAATAGGAGCAGGATCAGGCTACACGGCCCCTGGGCCCGCTCCGCTACCCACAGGGCCATGACCGATCCGAACCTAGACTCATGTCCAAATTCCTGCCCGCTCCCCGTAACCCTTAATTCCCTTTACTTCTAGGAAACTGTCTATTTCTGTTTTAAATTTATGTAATGATGTAGCTTCTACAGCTTTTTGGGGCAGCATATTCCATGGACCTACCACCCTCTGAGTGAAGTAGTTCCTCCTCATCTCAGTTTTGAAAGAGCAGCCCCTTATTCTAAGACTATGCCCCCTAGTTCTAGTTTCACCCATCATCGGGAACATCCTCCCCGCATCCACCCGATCCAGCCCCTTCACAATCTTATATGTTTCAATAAGATCGCCTCTCATTCTTCTGAACTCCAATGAGTAGCGTCCCAATCTACTCAACCTCTCCTCATATGTCCATCCCCTCATCCCCGGGATTAACCGAGTGAACCTTCTTTGTACTGACTCGAGAGCAAGTATGTCTTTTCTTAAGTATGGACACCAAAACTGTATGCAGTATTCCAGGTGCGGTCTCACCAATACCTTGTACAACTGAAGCAATACCTCCCTATTTTTATATTCTATCCCCCTAGCAATGAAAGCCAACATTCCATTGGCCTTCTTAATCACTTGCTGCACCTGCATACTAACCTTTTGAGTTTCGTGCACCAGGACCCACCAGGTCGTGGGGAAGCTTTTAGAAATGATAATCCAGGACAAAATTAACAGTCACTTGGACAAGTATGGATTAATTAAGGAATGCCAGCACGGATTTGTTAAAGGCAAAACATGTTTAACTAACTTGATTGAATTTTTTGATGAGTGTTTCCGAGTGCTGTTGGGGAGGGTTTAAACTAAAATGACAGGGGGTTGGGAACCTGTGCAGAGAGACAGAGGAAAGGGAAACAAGGATAGAAGCAAAAGACAGAAAGGAGAAAAGCAAAAGTGGCAGTCAGAGAAATCAAGGGTTTAAATCAAACATGGCCACAGTAAATAATAATTCTAAAGGGTCTAAGAGTGTTAAAAAAAACAAGCCTGAAGGCTTTGTGTCTTAATGCGAGGAGCATTCGTAATAAGGTGGATGAATTAGCTGCGCAAATAGATGTAAATGGATATGATATGATTGGGATTATGGAAACATGGCTCCAGGGTGACCAAGGCTGGGAACTCAACATCCAGGGGTATTCAATATTCAGGAAAGACAGGCAAAAAGGAAAAGGAGGTGGGGTAGCATTGCTGGTTAAAGAGGAGATTATCACACTAGTAAGGAAGGATATTAGCTCTGATGATGTGGAATCTGTATGGGTAGAGCTGAAAACATTAGTTGGAATTGTATACAAACCCCCAAACAGTAATGCTGAGGTTGGAGATGGCATTAAATGATAAATTAGAGATGCGTGCAATAAGGGCACAGCAGTTATCATGGGTGACTTTAATCTACATATAGATTGGGCTAACCAAATTAGTAACAATACTGTGGAGGAGGAATTCCTGGAGTGTATAGGGGATGGTTTCCTGGACCAATATGTCGAGGAACCAACTAGAGATCAGGCCATCTTAGACTGGGTATTATGTAATGAGAAAGGATTAATTAGCAATCTTGTTGTGCGAGGCCCCTTGGGGGCGGAGCAATCATAATATGATAGAATTCTTCATTAAGATGGAGAGTGAAGTATTTGACTCAGAGACTAGGGTCCTGAATTTAAATAAAGGAAACTACGATGGTATGAGGCGCGAGTTGGGTAGGATGGATTGGGGAACGTTACTTAAAGTGTCAACGGTGGATAGGCAATGGCAAACATTTAAAGATCGCATGGATGAACTACAGAATTTGTTCATCCCTGTTTGGCATAAAAATAAAACAAAAAAGGTGACTCAACCGTGGCTAACAAAGGAAATTAGGGATAGCATAAGATCCAAGGAGAGGACATATAAATTGACCAGAAAAAGCAGCAAACCTGAGGATTGGGAGCAGTTTAGGAGTCAGCAAAGGAGGACAAAGGGATTAATTAAGAGGGGGAAAATAGAGTATGAGAGTAAGCTTGCAGGGAACATAAAAACTGACTGTTAAAGCTTCTATAGATATGTGAAGAGAAAAAGATTGGTGAAGTCAAGCGTAGGTCCCTTGCAGTCAGAATCAGGGGAATTTATAATGGGGAACAAAGAAATGGCAGACGAATACATACTTTGGTTCTTGTCTTCACAAAGGAGGGCACAAATAACCTCCCAGAGATGTTGGGGAACATAGGGTTTAATGAGAGGGAGGAACTAAATGAAATCAGTATTTGTAGGGAAATGGTGTTAGGGAAATTGACGGGATTGAAGGCCGATAAATCCCCAGGGCCTGATGATCTACATCCTAGGGTACTTAAGGAAGTGGCCCTAGAAATAGGAGATGCATTGCTGGTCACCTTCCAAAATTCTATAGACTCTGGAACAGTTCCCATGGATTGGAGGGTAGCTAATATTACCCCACTATTCAAAAAAGGTGGTAGAGAGAAAATGGGGAATTATAGACCAGTAAGTCTGATGTTGGTAGTGGGAAAATGCTAGAGTCCATTATAAAAGATGTAATAGCAGAGCACTTGGAAAACAGTGACAGGATCGGACAAAGTCAACATGGATTTACAAAAGGTAAATCGTGCTTGACTAATCAAGTGGAATTTTTTGAGGATGTAACTGGTAGAATAGATAAGGGAGAACCAGTGGATGTGGTGTATTTGGACTTTCAGAAGGCTTTCGATAAGGTCCCGCATAAGAGATTAGCATGTAAAGTTAAAGCACATGGGATTGGGGGCAAGGTATTGATTTGGATACAGAACTGGTTGGCAGACAGGAAGCAAAGAGTTGGAATAAACTGGTCTTTTTCCGAGTGGCAGGCAGTGACTAGTGGGGTACCGCAGGGATCGGTGCTCAGACCCCAGCTATTCACAATATATATTAATGATCTAGACGAGGGAACTAGATGAAATATCTCCAAGTTTGCAGACAACATAAAGCTGGGTTGGCGTGTGTACTGTGAGGAGGATGCCAAGAAACTCCAGTATGATTTGGACAGGTTAGGTGATTGGGCAGATGCATGGCAGATGCAGTACAATGTGGATAAAGGCGAGGTTATCCACTTTGGTGGCAAAAACAGGAAGGCAGATTATTATCTGAACGGCATTAGATTGGGAGAAGGGGAAGTGCAACGAGACCTGGGTGTCCTTGTGCACCAGTCGCTGAAGGTAAGCATGCAGGTGCAGCAGGCGGTTAAGAAAGCAAATGGTATGTTGGCCTTAATAGCGAGAGGATTCGAGTACAGGAGCAAGGATGTCTTGCTGCAGTTGTACAAAGCCTTGATGAGACCACACCTTCAGTATTGTGTGCCGTTTTGGTCACCTTATCTGAGGAAGGATGTTCTTGCCATGGAGGGAGTGCAGCGAAGATTCACCAGACTGATACCTGGGATTGCAGGAATGACGTATGAGGAGAAATTGGGTCGATTGTGCTGAGTCTGTGTTTCCAAATGCAGTTATGCTGAATAACTGGACACAGACTACAGAAATAATTAAACAGGACTTTAGTAATTGAGGGTCAGGGCTGAACTGGAATACATTTTGCTCCACAGGGTTTATATACCGGTGTGGTCACCACCGGTACTACAATGTACAGGAGCCATCAAAAAGTAGTCCATCACCTTAAGGTAGCCTCTTAAGGTGGTACAGGTTACATACACTACAGATTGGGCTTATACTCGCTGGAGTTTAGAAAAATGAGAGGGGATCTCATTGAAACTTATAAAATTCTAACAGGACTAGACAGACTAGATGCAGGAAGGATGTTCCCGATGGCGGGGCAGTCCAGAACCAGGGGTCACAGTCTAAGGATAAGGGGTAAGCCATTTAGGACTGAGATGAGGAGGAATTTCTTCACCCAGAGAGTGGTGAACCTGTGGAATTCTCTACCACAGAAGGCAGTTGAGGCCAATTCACTAAATATATTCAAGAAGGAGTTAGATATATTTCTTAAGGCTAAAGGGATCAAATGATTTGGGGAGAAAGCAGGGACAGGGTACTGAATTTGGAAGATCAGCCATGATCTCATTAAATGGCGGAGCAGGCTCGAGGGGCCGAATGGCCTACTCCTGCTCCTATCTTCTATGTTTCTATGAGTCAACAGAGAGGGTTGATGAGGGCATTGCGGTTGATGTGGCGTACATGGACTTTCAAAAGGCGTTTGATAAAATGCCACATAATAGGCATGTCAGCAAAGTTGAAGCCCATAGAATAAAAGGGACAGTGGCAGCATGGATACGAAATTGGCTAAGTGACAGGAAACAGAGAGTAATGAGGCAACATGAGGGGAAACCTTTTTACACAGTGAGTAGTTAGGATCTGGAATGCACTGCCTGAAAGGGTGGTGGAGGCAAATTCAATCGTGGCTTTCAAAAGGCAGTTGGATAAGTACCTGAAGGAAAAACATTTGCAGGGTTACGGGAATAGTGCAGGGGAGTGGGACTAGCTGAAGTGCTCTTGCAAAGAGCCGGCACAGGCTCGACGGGCCGAATGGCCTCCTTCTGTGCTGTAACCATTCAATGGCTGCGATTATGCCGGCGCTCAGAGGGCGGGTTTGGAGGCAGGTCAGGAGTGAAAATCTAAATGATTGACGGTGGGTTACGAACCCGCCGCCATCCCACCTCCACGTAACTTTGCAACGTGTCGGGTCTGCGAGTCCCGATGAGACCCGACACCAAGCGGCGGCAGAGGCACTTACATAACCCTATTTTACCAGGCTCTTCCCATTTTACGGAATTTTCAGCGTGTTCCATGTCGTTCACCAAACACGCCAGCTGATTGTGCCGAGTTCATCAACTACCTGAATTCGTGACAGCTGCCCCTGCAGCATAAAAGCGAACCTGTAACATGGCTGACTTTCAAATGGCAGAACTTTGTTTTTTGAGGTGTTGGAACACATTTTGCAGGTCTATTGAGCTTGTAAGGGTTTAAGCTGAGATCCATATGCACTGTGACCTCCTTGGAAAACCCTCTCCCCACATCGACTGAGCGCTTATAACATCTATTCCTCAACTGAGATATATACTGGGATGTATGTAACCTGTTCCACCTTAAGAGA
Organism: Somniosus microcephalus; assembly: GCF_052327205.1. NCBI lineage: Eukaryota > Metazoa > Chordata > Chondrichthyes > Squaliformes > Somniosidae > Somniosus > Somniosus microcephalus. The sequence continues at coordinate 17,726,827 of NC_141003.1, forward strand.
ACTACCTTAAGAGATGTACTACTTTCTCTTGGCTGCTGTATACTGTAATACTGTAATACCGGTGGTGACCACACCGGTATATAAGTGTTATGCAAGGATTTGCTGGGCAGTTCAGCCCTGACCTTCGAATAGTAAAGACCTGTTAAAAGTTATTCTTGTTGTCTGTGTCCAGTGATTGATCCTAAACCTAACTGGGACATACAGACTCAACAGTGGCGACGAGTCCGATCTTACCCTGCGGCAAATTTACATCCAAGGCAGCTTCGTCCTCAAAACGGGCGTCGAGAAGAGGCATCCACCCTCATCATCCTGCTGAGCACCATCGCACGGGAGGCATCGAGAACCCGGGTTAAAAAGAAAAAGAATTCTGACCACGAAGCCCTCCATCAGCGACAGGCAGTGTTCATCCCTTCTACCACGGTGGTGGGTAAGCCGATCAGCGGCACGAGCAGAAAGTCGGCCGCGTTGACTGTGGAGTAGGGGCGGGAAAACGGAGGAATAAGGGGGGAGAGCTCGACCACGGCCGGTAGAAAGGGCCGGGCTGCAATCGAGGCTGAGAGGCGCAGCGACTGGGGCAGCTTAAGGCTCGAGAGCCGCAGAGAACTCAAACGCAGCCGGTGTACAGGACCGGGCTGCAAGCGGGGCTGCAAGGCAAAACAGCGTCGGGGAGTTGAGAAGCTTAAGGCACGAGAGCCGCGGAGAATTCAAATGCAGCCGGTGTAAAGGACCGGGCTGCAAGCGGGGCTGCAAGGCAAAGCAGCGTCGGGGAGTGAGAACCGCTGGGGAGGCGAGAACGGCAGCAGCAAGGCAATCGCCATTGCAGCCAGCGGGGGAAGAAGGCAAACGCGGGAATCCGCCATTGTAGTCGGCGGGGGAAGAAGACGAGCGCGGGAAACCGCCATTTTAGTAGGCGGGGGGGAAGAAGACAAGCGCGGGAAGCCGCCATTTAAAAAAAAAAAATTTTTTTTAACTTGCAAGGATGCCTAAACATGGGAGCATTAATACCTTTGATAGTGATGTCGAAGATTGGACCACGTATGTAGAACGCATGGAAGTTTATTGTAAAGCAAATAAGGTACCAGATGATGAGAAAGCATTAACCTTATTAAGCTCAATGGGGGCGAAGACATACGGGCTATTGAAGCACCTTCTATCACCAATTAAACCGGCGGATCAGACCTTCGCGAATATTGTTACTGTCCTGAAAAATCATTTAAACCCCACGCCGCTGATGATAGCGGAACGATTTAAATTTTACACAAGAACGCAGTTGAAAGACGAAAGCAACGCTGAATTTTTAATTGAACTACGTAAGCTATCGAAGTACTGTCAGTTTGGGACAGGGCTAGCAGATGCGCTGAGAGATAAATTTGTGTGTGGATTGTTAAAAGAAGGAACACAAAAGCGACTGCTTGAAGAGAATGATCTTACGCTTGATAAAGCTGTCACTATTGCAGCATCGCAAGAAGCCACAGCAAGAGGCACTGCGGAAATGCAGCTACGGTCACCGGAACTCTGTACCAATCAAATGGTCTTGAGTACAGTAAAATGTTATCGTTGTGGAAAGACAACACATGATCAGAACCAGTGCTGGTTCAAAAATCAGGAATGCAGAAAATGTGGCAGGCTTGGTCACATAGCTAAAGTATGCCGGTCAGGAAAGAAGACCAGCAACAAAAAGTCACCGCAGGAAAAGTACAAAAAGGTACACAAGGTGACAGAGAACAGTTCGAATGAACAGAAGTCAGATTCAGACGCCAGCAGTAATGAACTGGGTAGTCTAAGAGTACACAATGTTGGTAAGGAAGCAGACCTCCAAACAATTTGGGTCACACTTCAGATAGCAGGAGTCCAAGTGAAGATGGAATTGGACACTGGATCGGCATTGACGGTCATGAATAAGAAAGATTACAAAAGGTTATTCCCACATATTCCCCTACGGGATACGGAGATTGTATTGAAAACATACACGGGGCAAAGAGTATACCCCATCGGGAAGATAGAGGTAAAGGTGGTCCACAAGGGCGAAGAAAGCCGAGGAATGGACTTATATGTGCTACCTGAGGGAGGTCCACCACTACTGGGACGGGAGTGGATTAGGAAAATAAATATGGACTGGCATTCCTTAAAAGCACTAACGGTAGATTCCGGTACAAAAGATGTCAAACCTAAACGATTGTCCAGAATATTGGACGATGCTAAAGAGGTGTTCCAACAAGGACTGGGAACACTGAGGGGAATTACGGCAAACATCAAGATTGAAGAACATGCAAACCCGAAATTTTTCAAAGCCAGACCGGTACCTTATGCAATACGACCTGCTGTGGAAGCTGAGCTGGAAGGGCTAGAATGTTCAGGAGTACTGTCTAAGGTAGACTGGAGTGAGTGGGCCACGCCCATTGTCCCAGTCATGAAGCGTTCATCGAGCAACAAGCCGGGGGAACCGGGGAAGGTTCGCATCTGTGGTGATTTCAAGATCACTGTTAATCCGGTGCTTCACACGGTGCAGTATCCGCTTCCACGGATTGAGGATATCTTCGCTTCATTGTCTGGCGGGAAACACTTCACCAAGATAGACCTGGCGCAGGCGTACTTACAGATGGAAGTTGAGGAAGAGTCACGGCAGTATCTCACAATCAACACGCATAGAGGCTCCAGCAATTTGGCAGAGGGCCATGGAGCAGGTATTACAGGGAATTCCAGGTACACAATGTTACCTGGACGATATTCTGATTACAGGAGATGATGACGAGGAACACCTTGCAAACTTGGAACTGGTGCTCACCAGATTGAAAGAATATGGTCTTCGAGTTAATCGCCAGAAATGTGAATTCTTTCAGAAGCGGATCTCGTACTGTGGTCATGTCATTGACCAGGAGGGGCTTCATAAGTCTCCTGACAAGATCGAAGCTGTTGTGAAGGCTCCCGCTCCGGATAATGTATCCCAATTGAGGTCGTTTCTAGGGTTGATTAACTATTACCATAAGTTTCTGCCAAATTTATCCACGGTGCTGCACCCGCTGAACGCTCTTTTGCAGAAGGGAGTACCATGGAAGTGGAGCGAGGACTGTAAGAGGGCCTTTCGCGAAAGCAAGGCATTGATCACCTCAGAGGAAGTGTTGGCTCACTTCAACCCAATGCTGCCTATTCATTTGGCTTGTGATGCTTCTCCATATGGTATTGGGGCAGTACTCTCACACAAGTTGCCAAATGGCCAGGAGAGGCCAGTTGTGTTCGCATCCAGATCATTGACCGCCGCTGAGCGCAATTATGCTCAGATAGATAGGGAGGCTCTCAGCCTTGTGTGGGGAGTAAAGAAGTTTAATCATTACCTGCAGGGCCAAAAGTTTACGCTTCTGACAGACCACCAGCCGTTGGTATCCATTTTTAACCCTAAGAAGGGTGTTTCGGTGATGACAGCACAGAGACTCCAGAGATGGTCCCTTTTCCTAGGGGCACATCAATATCAGATAGAATTCAAAGGTACAAAGCAGCATGGTAATGCTGATGGGCTGTCGCGCCTGCCACTACCTACAGAGGAGGAGGCACCGACGGTTGACCCTGTTGAGTTATTTCACTCGACCATCATCGAATGTTTACCCGTCACCAATGCAAGTATTGAAAGAGAAACCAGGAACGACCCGACACTGTCCAGGGTCTACGAAGTGACAGTGAAGGGATGGCCAGCACATGGTGATCCACTGTTACCGGCATTCTCAGCAAGACGAGAACAGCTGTCCGTCTGTCAAGGAACATTGATGTATGGAACAGGGGTGATTATTCCTCCTAAGTTACGAGAGAGAGTTCTAAAGGAACTGCATGAAGGTCATCTGGGGGGAGTCAAGATGAAAAGCCTTGCTAGGGCTTATGTGTGGTGGCCGGGTATCGACCAACAGATAGAGGAGCTGACGAAAAGCTGCTCAGGGTGCCAAAAAGTGCAAAATGCACCTCTGATTGCACCGCTGCATCCATGGGAATGGCCTTCAACCCCATGGCAACGTGTACATATTGACTTTGCTGGTCCTTTCATGGACTCCATGTTTTTAATTGCGGTGGACGCACATTCTAAATGGCCAGAAGTGATTAAGATGACTACCACTACCTCGGAAAAGACGATCGCGGTGTTAAGAACGATATTTGCGAGAAATGGATTGCCAGAACAAATATGTTCAGACAACGGACCGCAGTTCATGTCAGAAGAATTCCAGGGATTCATGAAGAAGAATGGGGTGAAACATTATACCTCTGCCCCATATCATCCGGCTACAAACGGGTTGGCCGAGAGATTTGTACAAATGTTTAAAAAAGCAATAAAGGCCATGAGCGAAGATCAGATTCCACTACAACACAAGGTGGACAAATTCCTACTGGCATATCGAAACGCCACTCATGCAGTGACAAACCAAAGTCCTGCCATGATGTTCTACAACAGGAGGTTGCGATCCAGGTTGGACTTGTTAAAACCAAATGTGCGGAGGGAAGTTGAAAACAAACAGTTACAGCATATAAATAACAAGACCACTCGGAGTTTCGAAATAGGACAACCAGTGTTAGCCCGGGACTATAAAAACGAGAAATGGCAATCTGGAACAATTCGGGCCAGACAAGGACCCCTGATGTACACGGTAGATATTGGTGAAAATGTAATACGGCGTCATGCTGACCAACTGGTAGAATCGAGAACAAGGGTCGAACCCATGGTTACGGCAGAGACAACCGTGAAAGAAGTTAGTGAACCTGAAGCATCTACCTCAGAAGTGAATGTACCTGATGATGATGTCCAATCCATAAGAGACCAACTAGATGAGTCACCCCAGCAACGAGAATCAGAGACCCCTGAAAGGCGTTATCCAACTCGAATCAGGAGGCCTCCTCAGAGACTGAATCTTTGAACTGTTTTGCATGAAGTTGTATATATATATGTTATTATGTTATGTTAAATGGGGATATAACTGTTAAGCTAAAAAGGGAGGATTGTGGTGTATGTAATCTGTTCCACCTTAAGAGAACTACCTTAAGAGATGTACTACTTTCTCTTGGCTGCTGTATACTGTAATATTGTAATACCGGTGGTGACCACACCGGTATATAAGTGTTGTGCAAGGATCTGCTGGGCAGTTCAGCCCTGACCTTCAAATAGTAAAGACCTGTTAAAAGTTATTCTTGTTGTCTGTGTCCAGTGATTGATCCTGAACCTAACTGGGACATACAGACTCAACATATACCAGTGGGATGGGAACCATCTGACGTAATAAAACTACCAGGCACTTGGTCTAAGCGTTAAACAAAGCTTTAATCAACTGTTTTACAACATGGAGATCTAGTTGTGTCCTTCACTAGTTCCTGTTAAGAATGTCCTGCGCAAGCTGGGCCCATGCCTGAATATTTATACTCTCCCTGGACAGTGCCACCTGCCGGCCGCTCAGTATTATTTCATAAGTCTTTCTTTCATGAATGACTGATTCATGTCACCATCTATACCCTCTCATCCTGATCCTCAGAATCGGAGGAAGAGCAGCCGCGGCAGCAGCAGAACCAGGCACACCAGCAGCAGCAACAACAGGAGCGCCAACCTCCTCCTCACCCACCTGATGCTGCACAGAGCAGAGGGCGTCAGCGCAGGGCTGCACCGCGCCGCAGGAGATACCCCAAACACAGGGTTTACAGGAAGAGGATGAGCTTCCTCAACATGAGTGAGCAGCAGTGCCACAGGAGGCTGAGGCTTTCACGAGAGGCAGTCGCTGACATCTGCACAATGCTGCACCAACACCTGGAGCCCAGGGGAACGGGTGGACACCCCTTACCAGTGGCTGACAAAGTCACCACCGCCCTCAATTTTTTTGCTTCGGGGTCCTTCCAGGGCTCATCAGCAAACATCAGCGGCATCTCCCAGTCGGCCGCACACACTTGCATCATGCAGGTTACCGATGCCCTCTTTGCAAAGGCGCACAATTACATGAACTTCTCCACGGATGAAGCAAGTGTAACCGCGCGTGCGGTTGCCTTTGCAAATATGGCAGGCTTGCCAAGGGTACAGGGCATCGTAGACTGCACACATGTGGCCATTAGGGCACCCCATCACAACACAGCTGTATTTATCAACCGCAAGGACTTCCACTCCCTTAACATCCAGCTGGTGTGTAACAACAGGAAGAACATTATGCATGTTTGCGCCAAATTCCCTGGCAGTTGCCATGACTCGTTTATCCTGCAACAGCCTACTGTACCTCAGCTATTCAATCCACCAACCCAACTTTCTGGATGGCTACTTGGAGACAAGGGCTATCCCCTGAAGGTGTGGCTAATGACAGCAATGAGGAGGCCATCAAACGAAGGTAAGGAGCACTACAATGCGAGCCACATTTCCACCAGAGGCATCATCGAGCAAACCATCGGCTTGCTCAAAATGCAATTCAGATGCCTCGACAGATCAGGTGGAGCCCTACAGTACTCACCAGCCAGGGTCGGCAGAATCATCGTGGTCTACTGTGCACTGCACAACATCACATAGAAGCGTGGCTTACCGCCGCCTGAGGAACAAGTGGCTCAGTGCACAGCCTCCTCCTCCTCCTCAGAGGAAGACCTTGTGGAAGCAGATGTGCCAGTTCCACAAGCACGTGAGCACATTGCCAGCCGTGAGGCAAGGGATGCACTAATCCATGCCAGTTAACGAAGCAAACACATGTGGCTACCACATGGAAATGAGTGTCTGGCCGACCTTCTTAACACACCATGCACCATCTCTATAATAAACTGTGGGTTCCTATCACTCTCACCACTATCATTACAAATGAAAGGCACCCTGACACTTCACTGTGACACTTCCATTTCTTGGCACACATAGGCCAACTCTTTGAATCTTTGCCATCACATTACTTTATTACAATTGAAATAACAATGATAATCTTCACTTTGTATTACATCAAAACACCCAAGTGACTACCCTTGTGACTATTTGTGTGTTAACTTTCTCTTACGTGTGCTTCTACGTGGTGCTTCCCCTCTGGCTTCAGCAGATGTTGAGGCACCTTGCTCACTTCCATGCTGCTCCTGCTTCGACACCTTTGGCGGGCTGTGAGGGAATAAGCCATATTTCAGAAAGATACACCATAATATGAACAGAATTCTGATATTTATTAATACATGATATACTGGGTTTAAAAATCTAAAGCCTCGGAGACACAGGCTGTAAACAGAAAACAGGCTTCTGAGATAAAGATCAGTTGTTTAACAAAGTTGTAAAAACCAAACAAGCTTTGAAATGGGAATTAGTTAAATGTACTAAAACAATTACCCTATTGAAATGACAGTTTGGCACTTCCGAAAGGTCTGGAGTTTGGGAATAACACAATGAGAAGACCCAGCACGGTGGCATAGTGGTTAGCACTGTTGCCTCACAGCGCCAGGGACCCGGGTTTGAATCCGGCCTCGGGCGACTGTGTGGAGTTTGCACATTCTCCCCGTGTTTGCGTGGGTTTCCTCCGGGTGCTCCGGTTTCCTCCCACAGTCCAAAGATGTGCGGGTTAGGTTGATTGGCTATGATAAATTGACCCTTAGTGTTAGGGGGATTAAATACATGGGGTTGCGGGGATAGGGTGGGATATGTGTTGGTGTAGGGGTTACGGGGATCGGGTGGGATATGTGTCGGTGCAGGCTCGATGGGCCGAAATGGCCTCTATCTGCACTGTGGGGTTTCTGTGATTTCTGTGATTTCTGTGAGTTTAAAGTGTTAAGAAGCTAACACGTTGAATAGAAACACAAACATTAAAAGAGGCATGTGCCTTTGAAAAGATGACATCAAGTAAAAGAAACACCTGCTGGTCAAATAGTTTTTATGTTAAACTTGGAAGACAGGAAACACGATTAAATATGCAACCAATTGAGATTGCTAGAAATGCATGAAACAGTCTGGTCAAAGTGTCTTTAATATATACATAGTAAATATGATACCAACAAGAACACTTTAAAGATATTACTTCAATAGATACACCAAGCAATTACATTGTGTTTGTATTGAACTTGGAGCAGTAAGGAGACTCAGGCCTAGAAATTCAGTTGCTTGCACCACCAGTTTGCGCCCAAAGAGGCCACTCAGAGGCTTTAGCGCCACTGGCCACAACCACCGCGATATTTAGCGGGGCGCTAATGGCGGCGTTAGCCTGTAGCGCTGCGCCGCCACCGATGACATCATTGGTGTGCGCAGCACCCCGCTACCGCCCCGAACACCATATTAGGTCGCGCCTACCTCTTCCGCGCCGGCCGCAAATAGCAACCGGTACACAGGGGCCAACCTGTGGCGGTAGTGGCGCGAGTTAAGGTGGAGGTGCGGCCGGACGCTTTTTCGGCAGCCGCCTGCCCGCACCTCCGTCCCCGGCCTCCTACTCCCCCCCCCCCGCGGCATTGCCGGCTGTTTCCCGAGAGCCCGGCACTTATCCTTGGTGCCGGGCTCATTTGCCGGCACTCGCGAGCGGGGATCGCGCTGTTGCAGCCACCTCCCCCTTAACAGTGGGAGGAAGGCCTGCAGTACCGCAGCGTGCCGTGCCGCAGCGGTTGGCGCTGCGGCACTTTGCGCGTCGATATTCAGTTTCAGCGCCCCAAGCGGGGCGCGGGAAGCCTCGTTTAGCGGCCGGCTTCCATTTGGGGCGCAGTAACTGAATATCCCGATGGCGCAAGTGGCTCCGCGCGCAGCGGTAATTCCGGCGCCCAGGTGAGCTTTGCGCCCCAAACTGAATTTTTAGCCCTCAATGTCTGCTAAAAACCAGTTAAGCCAATATTAAGAATTGAATGAAAGAATTTTGTAAGAATGGCATCAAACAGAAACAGCTGTCATATTGTTTTTATGATGGTTTTTGGAACACTTAAAGGTAGAGACATAATTATGCATGCAATAGTTGAATTGACAGTAAGATAGAAAGCATTCAAAAGAGAGAATGAATAAAGACAATTAGCTGACATCAGCAGAGAACTTCAAAGAATAAACCACTGCAAAAAGTATAAAAATAAGGGCTTTTCAAACAGAAAGTCAGAACTCGCTGAATGAGCCAAGCATTTCTCAGCTTCACAGGCATGCTCTGTAAGTTTTTAACTTTGAGTCTCGGGTAATCAAAGTAATTGATTTTGGTGGATATTCTGGATTTAGAAATAAGTAAGAAATGTAGAAATGTAACGAAGTAAAGACTTGAGAATAAGGACCTCTGAGAAATAAGAAATGTAAGCTATCTGTTTTTTGAATTGTTAATGTTGCGACTGATTCAACAGCTGTTAACTGAATGTCAGCTCTTAAATAAAACTATATGGCCTAGAAATTCAGTAGGCCTAGCGCCCCATTTGGGGCGCTGGAGGGCCTAGCGCCGGAGTTATGGCCAGTTTAAAAATTCCCTGGGGCCCTGGAATCGGCGGTAGACCGGTAGCGCTGTGCCGGCACCGATGACGTCATCGGTGTGCACAGCGTCCCGGTTGCCATGCCGACGGGCCCCAGCGCCGAAATTCAGTTGCGGCCGCCTCGCCCGTGGCAGCCGCAACTAAGACTCTGGCAACAGAGTCTTACACGACTTTGCGCCGGCACATAAAGGTGGAGCGGCGGCCGGCCGCTTTCCCGCCGGCCGCCTGCCCGCACCTCCCTCCCCGGACTCCCCCACCCCACCCCCCGCGGAACAGATGCTTCTCGGCTGCGAGCCCGGCACTTCCCCGAGGTGCCGGGCTAATTTTTGTGGCGATTTTACCGGCCAGCGGGCGGGTGCAGGCAGCTCCTCCTTAACTGAAGGAGGAGGCCTGCACTTCCCGAGCCTGCCGCACCGCATCGGACGCCGCAGCGCCGGAATAGCGCCGCAATGCGGCGCATAGCACCAGTTTTCAGGCGCAAACACCCTTCAGTAGCGCCAGCAGCCGTTTGGGCGCGGCGCTACTGAATTTTTGGCGTGCGCAGGGGGATTAGCGCTGGCGCTAACTTTCCGGCGCTAAAGCCCTGGTGCGGCGCCAACTGAATTTCTAGGCCTATATTTTTAGAATTGTCTCAAAGAGTAAATCTGTATAAACTCACAAACCCAATTTCTGTACACTCTTTTGCAAGGAGTTGCAGAATTCTGGGGGCTATGCCGGACCCTCATAATATCCGGAAGGTTACAGTCTAGTTAAACTTATTAAAAATGCTATCTGGAGGACAGTAACATCTTCAGTCATTCCTTTCCTTTAGGGAGAGATAGCCTGAACCTTTAGACCCATTTAAGCATCTTATGGAATTCAGCTATCTCTAACTTAAGTTGAAGGTGAACGTCTGGGGAATACACCTGATCTAGGGTAGCCTGAAAGGGCTAGGACTTGTAATTATCCCTTCAGGGCGACCTCTGGGTTTGGGAGCCTGGAAGGGCTCGGCAACAGTCTGTTCCTCCTGCGGCTGTGCAGGGGCTGAGATGGCCATCTCAGTTGGGTGAGGAATCTGGGGCTCTGAACGAGGGCTCTGCAGTGGCATGGGAGTGTGAGCATTTGGAGAGGAGCCCCCACTTCCTTGTTGTCGACCACCAACATCCCTCTCATGGGTCGCCCACACTTCAATGCTAGCAAGTAGCTGGAGAGCACCTTGCTGCACATCAGTGGGGCCATGTGGACCCGTCTCTGTACTGACAGTCCTCATAATGGGGATATCCATGTACCTCTGGTTCCTCTCCTCAATAGATGCCCATATATCCTCCATAGGTGACCATCTATTTAGAAGAGTCACCATGTTCATTTGCATCTGGCGATTTATGTCCTCCATGGAGGCTGCTATCCTTTCCATGGCAGCACCTTCATTCGCCATTGTGTGCACCACGGCTTTGCTCATGTTTGAGATGGACTCCTCCATTCTCTGAACACTCGCAGTTGCAGTGGTTGCAAACCCTGTCAGAGACTCCTGCACTTGTTCCTGGAGTTCCAGCACCGCTCTCTTTCTGGATGGCCCCAGAGGCACAGCGTCCACATGCAGCTGAGCAGAGCTAGGAGCGTCCTGCGGCCTTCAACAAGGACTCTCCACTGCTGTCCCTGTCTCCACCATCTGCTGATGCTCACTTGTGAGCTGTGATATACTAGGTGACAACACTAATCTATCTCGCGAATGACCCACCAAGGTGTGCGTCTCTGCGCTGGAGCTGGGTGCGCTCAATTCTGCTGACACTGCGCCCTCAGAGACTGCAGCTTCCTCTGAGGAGTCTTCTGGCTCTTCCTCCTGAACAGTGGGGAGGGGAGCCCTCGATGGTCCTGTGCGAGAGTAAAGGCATGAGTTAGACATGTGATATTAACGTAGCAGACACATTGAATTGTGCAGATGAACAGAACTCAATCTGTATGAACATCAGATGCCATATCAGTCACTCATGCAATCTAAATGAGAGGGCTGCAAATCTATTCTGTCACCAGCTTGCTCTACTGCGCCCGTCTGACCGTCCCCCACTTCCAGATCCTCAGCACCTCCAACAATGTTGAGAGCAGCCTCCTCAGCGGTGGTCAAGTGGGCAATCGAAGGTGGCCCTCTTCCTGTCCTGTCCCTCTCCCTCTAATTGTGGGTTCTCTTTTCCTGCAATGAGGGACACAAGTGGAGTTTGAGTGAGAATGTTGGAGTGAGTGTAGAGAATCCATAGCATAGATGCTTCGAGGGAGACAAAGATGGAGTGAGGTGCCAATACCAAGGGCCCTCCCTGTGCATTGTTAGTTGTTGTCATTGCATAACAGTGATAACGAGTGTGAGGGGTGCATAGCAGGATGGTGAAGTGATTCTGTACATAGAGAGAGGGATGGTTAAGGGTGCAAGGGATGTAAGGGTAAATTGGGATGTGCAGGTGTAGGCTGACAATGCAGAGTGCTGGTGATGAGAGGAGATGGGGAGCAGATGGAAGGTAAGTGTGATGTTATACTCACTTTTGTTGTGCGTAGCAGGTCATTGAACCTTTTGTGACACTGAACCCAGGTGCGACCACACAAAGACCTGGCGCTCACCTCCTCAGCAATTTGCAGCCAGGCTGCTTTGGTTTGCTGAGGAGGCTTCCTCCGTCCATTGGAGGGGAACAGAACCTCTTGGCGCCCTCTCACTCCCTCCACAAGAGCGTGGAGGGAGTCATCATCAAATCTGGGAGAGGCCTTTGATCTTGAAGCTGTCATCTCACTATCTGCCACAATAAGAAGCATCAGAATAGGAATGAAAAACCACAAGGCTGCATGGGCCTCTTAAATGCAGCTGGATGGAAGACATCAGCAGAGGCGAGCAGCAGACCCGAACCCACTGATTGGGCTGGGTAGCGCATACGATGGGCTTAATAAGCCCAGTTAAGGGAAAATCATTAATTCAGAGCGGCTAAAACCGGCAGCGGGACCGGAACCCGCCGAACAGTAAATCCAACTCCAACCCGCCGCCGATGGTAAAATCGCGGCCTATAATTCTATGATTCTATGAGCGCGATCTTGCCAGCCCTGGGGAGGTGGCTTTGGAGACGGGACTGCCGGGAAAATGGCAGAATCTGGGGACGGGTGCCCATCCTGCCCCCAACCCGCCTCTGTGTTATCTTCCCACGAGACGGGTAGCCAACCCGCGCTGGGATCCCGTCACTTGGAGGCGGGAAGGGGATTACAGCCACTTAACTGCAGTTAAGAGGATTATCCCCATTTTTCCAACAGAGGCATGGGCTTCCCGACGTCGGGAAAGCCTGCCAGAGTCACCGAGGCGAGCATTGGGTCTGCGGGAGTCGGAGGGGTCCAAAAGTGCGCTGTGAAGGTAATTGATGGTTGCAAGTGTGGAGAGGTAAGTATGTGAGGTGAGTGGAAATGATAGAAAATGTTTACTTACCTTTGTTTCTTCCTGCAGGCTTCAACAGTTGGGGATGCGGAGAGTCTCGCATCTCACCGGCAGAGATGACAGATGGCTGCTGCATTCACTGATGCAACATCTATCTAATTTCTGCTCACAAAAGAGGTTTGATGAGTCTTGAATACAAGGACTCGTCAAACAACATAGAATGTCAGTGTTTGACAGCTTCACAGAGCTGTCAAACGATGACAATTCATCTGTCAAAAATGTAACCGGCTTCCCCTTAATTGGCCTGCTAAGCCCCCTGGACGGGCTTAACAAAGTCAATCAAGGAAAAATGGCGTGGGTTGGCCAGAAATCGATGGAGGCAGGACTAAAACCCGACAAGCAGCAGTCCCGCCCCCAACACGCCCCCATTGACAAAATCGTCCCCATAGATTCTCTCTGCTTTGTCCCTTAGTCCCTGGTGCACGAAACTCAAAAGGTTAGTATGCAGGTGCAGCAAGTGATTAAGAAGGCCAATGGAATGTTGGCTTTCATTGCTAGGGGGATAGGATATAAAAATAGGGAGGTATTGCTTCAGTTGTACAAGGTATTGGTGAGACCGCACCTGGAATACTGCGTACAGTTTTGGTGTCCATACTTAAGAAAGGACATACTTGCTCTCGAGTCAGTACAAAGAAGGTTCACTCGGTTAATCCCGGGGATGAGGGGATGGACATATGAGGAGAGGCTGAGTAGATTGGGACTCTACTCATTGGAGTTCAGAAGAATGAGAGGCGATCTTATTGAAACATATAAGATTGTGAAGGGGTTGGATCGGGTGGATGCGGGGAGGGTGTTCCCGATGATGGGTGAAACTAGAACTAGGGGGCATAGACTTAGAATAAGGGGCTGCTCTTTCAAAACTGAGATGAGGAGGAACTACTTCACTCAGAGGGTGGTAGGTCCATGGAATATGCTGCCCCAAAAAGCTGTAGAAGCTACATCATTACATAAATTTAAAACAGAAATAAACAGTTTCCTAGAAGTAAAGGGAATTAAGGGTTATGGGGAGCGGGCAGGAATTTGGACATGAGTCTAGGTTCGGATCGGTCATGGCCCTGTGGGTAGCGGAGCAGGCCCAGGGGCCGTGTAGGCTGATCCTGCTCCTATTTCGTGTGTCTAATTCTGTTAGATTCAGGAGATGTTTCTGTGATAGCGGATTGGTGGCTAGGATCAGATCAGCCATGATCTTATTGAATGGCGGAGCAGGCTCGAGGGGCCGATTGGCCTACTCCTGCTCCTATTTCTTATGTTCTTATGTTCTTATGTTAGCCAATTTCATATTCATGCAGCACTGCCCCTTTAATCCCATGGAGTTCAGTTTTGCTAACAAGTCTGTTATGTCGTCAGCATGGATTTCAAAAGGGAAAGTCTTGCTTGACCAACCTCATTGAATTTTTTGAAGAGGTAACAGAGAGAGTAGACAATGGTAATGTAGTAGATGTAATTTATCTAGATTTTCAAAAGGCCTTCGATAAGGTTCCCCATAATAGACTGATGAACAAGAGAATGCGAAGTCAGGGGACAAGTAGCAAAATAGATAATAACAGCAGTAAATGCTGGAAAAACTCAGCAGGCCAGGCAACATCCGTGGAGAGAAAATAGAGTCGACGTTTCGGGTCTAACCCTTTTTCAAAACTGGAAAAGAAATGAAATAGATCAAAAGGCAGGGCTGGGAACCTGACTTCAAGACAGAAAGCAGAGAGTAGGGGTAAAGGATAGCTATTCACAGTGGCAGAAGGTGGGTAGTGGTGTTCCACAAGGATCAGTGCTGGGACCACTGTTGTTCACAATTTATATTAACGATTTAGACTTTGGAATCAAAAACACAATTTCCAAATTTGTGGATGACACCAAATTGGCGGGGGGGGGGGGGTGGGGGAATAGTCAATATTGAGGAGGACTGCAACAAATTACAGGAGGACATTGATAAACTTGCAGAATGGGCATATAATTGGCAAATGAAGTTCAACACAGATAAATGTGAGGTATTACATTTTGGTAGGAAGAATAGGGAGGTCACATATCACTTGGAGGGTGCGAGTCTGGGTGGGGTAGAGGAACAAGGAGATCTCGGAGTACAAATACACAAATCACTAAAAGTTGCGACACAGGTTAGCAAGGCCATAAAAAAAAGCAAACCAAGCACTCGGGTTTATTTCTACAGGTATAGAATTGAAAAATAGGAAGTTATGCTAAACCTGTATTGAATCTTGGTTAGACCACACTTAGAGTACTGCGTACAGTTCTGGTCACCATATTATAAAAAGGATATAGAGACACTGGAGAGGGTGCAGAGAAGATTTACAAGGATGATACCAGAAATGCGAGGGTATACATATCAGGAAAGGATGAACAGGCTGGGTCTCTTCTCTCTTGAAAAAAGAAGGCTGAGGGGTGAGCTAATAGAGGTCTTTAAAATTATGAACAGTTTTGATAGAGTGGATGCAGAGAGAATGTTTCCACTTGTGGGGAAGAGCAAAACTAGAGGCCATCAATATAAGATAGTCACCAAGAAATCCAATAGGGAATTCAGAAGAAACTTCTTTACCCAAAGAGTGATGAGAATGTGGAACTCGCTACCACAGGGAGTGGTTGAAGCGAATAGTGTAGATACATTTAATGGGAGGCGAGATAAGCACATGAGGGAGAAGGAATAGAGGGTTATGCTGATAGATTTAGATGAGGAAAGACGGGAAGAGGTTCGAGTGGAGCATAGACGCCGGCATGGGCTGGTTGGGCCGAATGGCCTGTTTCTATGCCGTAGATCCTATGTAATCCTATGTAAACATTAGACTGTTTACATGTATTGACAAAATGTCTATTAGTTTTTGTTTTTATTTCCAAATCATTTTTATTCAATACTAACAATATGCTTTGTCGAATCTTAGGGCAGTACTGAACGACAGAATACGGGTTGCTTGTAGGGTGCACGTTACTTGCAAGTACATACATTGAGGCTTTCAACACCTACTTGCGAACTTTTCCTTTTGGATTGGGAGTGATTTATTCAGTGGAAAAACACGGTGACATAACATTGTCAGCAATTCTGTGTTCATTGGCTGCAACAAAGTTGTCCAGCTGCTCTCTAAATTCAGCTTTGCAGTTCTGACCTCAATGCGGTTTACGTTGCAAGCTCTCTGCAAACGTCACCATCCCACACTGACTCAGTGCAGTTTGTGCCTGCTTGCAGTTGCATACCTGTATGGACTTGTGACCTTTTTGCAACAAAAGGCACACTTAGCTGATGAGGTCATGTGGAGGCTACTTGGCATTGAATTTTAGTGCATAAATATCACAAAATACATACTTGAGTTAGTTTTAGAGAAGGGTTCGAATAAAACTATGGACTGTGACAGCATTACAAAGCATTCTGTTAAATGATTCCATGCATGTGTAAGATTCGAAAATTTTCAGCAAAAATCACGCAAGAAAACTGGATAAAATAAGACTGTTTATTGACCAAAGTAAGCTTGCACAGAAAAACCTTTGATAAAAGGGCATACAAAATGGCCGCCAGGCCCCGTGATCAGTTTCTGAACCAGTTTATTTCTGTTACTGCAAGCTAGGCAGGCTTGTGGATTGAAGACAGTAAACCCGCGAAAGCCAGTATCTGGGAACCGAAACTCAGAGCAACAGCATACATATTCAATGGATTATAAGTACAGGATGGGGCCCATCAAGATATGGGCGGACAATGTAAAAACACTTATACCCATTTATTGTACAAAGGAAAAACCGTTTAGCAGCCATCAAGGAAAATGTCCGGACCGATCAATATGCGAACCAAGCCGCGGTGAAAATGCAAAGGACATTAACAGACATTATCGGCCAGGAAGGCCAGTTCAAGTTATCACCGGCTCCGTTACAAGACAAAGCGCCCCTGCAGAGATCTCTGCCCGCCAAAATTAATACAAAGACAGGACTATGATTTGGCGGGAGATAAGACTGTCCCAAAAGAGTATAACTATGGATTGAAAGTCCATCTAAGTTACTTCTTCACTGCTACAGCTTCTTGTTGGGCGACTTCAGGCTTCCATTTCTTCAAGAACTTTCTTCTACGAGGAACGAACGAAGGGCGGACGGTGCCCGGATCGGCGCCTCTTCCACTTCGACAGATCGATGAAAACGTTTTCGTCTTTTTAAAGACGGACGGTTTCGGAAAAAGGACAACGTGGCCGGTGTTCAGCCAAACAAGGCTCGGCCACGACGAGAAGACGACAAGGGTGGCCCGGGTACTGGGGTCGGGAGATCATCGACGACCCAGGCCGACGGAGAAGAAACCCTCTGGAGAACCGGCGATCGATGCCACAAGATTTCGAGAGTGGTGAGCATGATCCCAAGTTCCCCAGGTCGAAACTTAGTTTAGGTATAGGGGAGGGAGTTAAGGGAAATCGTAATGTGTTTCCCCTTTTTCGATGTGCCGTGTGTTCCCCATTTCCATAGAGTCAAGTTCATAAATTTGTGCATGATTGTAGTTACTTTAATCTGTGCCTATGACATGTATTTTGTAATGCTTCAAACTGTTCAAAAATAAAAGCATCCATTTCGTGCTATTCGGCCTGGTCTATTGAGTCCTCTTCTCTGCACTACTGTTCTCTGCATCTAAGTCCAAGGTCTAGAACCGTAGGGGGGGTGGGTCGAACCACTCAAGGGTAATTCTTGCACGAAGCCTGGCAGGGGGCCAGAACGGGCAAGAGAGCAGGAAAAAAAACCCTACAGAAATGGCGACCGCGGCAGGACCTTGGCAGCAGGAAAGTAGTGTGTTAGATCAAGATCTGAATAAACGAAATGTGATGGATGAAAGAATAGCAGATTATGTTTTCGGAAAAGTCAACCTCACAAAACAATGGATATCTGATCTACTAAGGGATAGGCGCCCGCTAGACGCAGCCATCAAGTGGACAGCGGGTAGAGAGCATAAGAAATCTGTAGAAAAGGCGGTCTGGCTGATGTGCTACAAGAAGCAAGTCCAGCTCTTGGACCAGGTAGTTGCAGCACAGACAGTCCAGATCAACGGCTTGCTTAAAGACGTAGAGGAAAAGGTTGCGGGAGGTCAAAAACTGATTGAATCGCTTGATGCGCTGAATCAGGAACGCCGCTCTGTAATTCGCTGCCACGAAACCTGGGTAGAATATTTAAAATGTCAGGTCGTTGAGGCCAAGGCCAGTGAAGGTAGAATGAGAGAGAGGTGTTTCCGTCTAGCCAAACAAGTAGATGCCCAAGAGGAAAAGCTCCTGGGAGCCAGGGCAGCATATAAGATGGCCATGGAGGATAGATCTGAGAACACCGACCACAGCGCTTGCCGCCGGGAGCTAGAGGACCTGAGAAAGGCCCTAGCGAAGGCAAACGGGTTGGTGTGTCTCATAAATCCACCAGCGAGTCAGCTGTTGCTAGCCAAGGAATCCAAAAGACCGATTCCACAAGAGGCAGTTGGGGTACCAACCCCCGAACCCTCTGCGCCTCCTGCCTATGAGGAGTCTTGGACTCCGGGACAGGAGACGGAGACGGTAGAGGAAGAGAGCCCTGAGGTAGAGCAACCCCAGACAGTAGAGTCGGGGCCGGCGCCGATGTGTCCAACGAGACACCGGAGGCTCGGTCCAAATGAAGAAAATGGCGATGACGGACCCCTTGAGAGTCAGATCATAATGCCTCATAGCGCACGACAGCTAAGAGAGATGATAAGTCACATCCCAAAACTCTCCGAGTCAGGAGATCCCTCCGTGCATTTCAGGGACGTGGAGCAGACCGCAGCAGTCAATGACTGCGACGGGGTTGAACAGTCTAAAATGCTGCTGTTCTCCCTGGACAGTTCGCTCCTCCAGTGTCTCCCTGACGAGAGCAAGAGAGGGCACAGGGACTATGAGTTGCTACGGGATGAGATTCTGGAGATCATGGGAGAGGGGGACAGAACCCCGTTCCTCCGTTTAGAAAAGGCAGTGCAGCTAGAGGGAGAACCCCCACGGGTTTTCGCCGACAGGTTGTGGCCAGTGTATCGGCGCAGCTGCCCGGGCGGGCCGGCCCGGGCCGGGCTGGATGGCGAACAAAGGGCTCACTGGCTTCGGTGCCTGGTAGCAGGTTGCCTGCCAGTAGTGAAGGAACAGGCCAAAGCATGGTTTGACCCCACTAACGCCCGCTCCATGGAGGAAGTAGTACTAGATCAGCTCACGATCAGTTATAGAAACAACAAGGGCAAGAAAACGCCTGTTGTGAAAGGAAAGGTGCATGAGGTGAGACCCGCAGCCTCTGCTAAAAAGGAATGGCGTCAGGAGGGAAATCGCCATCCCCAAGCCAATAGCAGTTGTTACGGGTGTGGGAAGGAGGGTCATTGGCGCAAGGACTGTAGGAATCCTTGGAAGGATAAGAGGGAGAGAGCGTTCGCCGCAGCCCAAGATCAAGCCCAAGCCCGAGTCGCCAACGGCCCAAGAGTTTACCCAACACCAGCACAACCACAAGTGCAGGCCGCTGCCCCAACACCAGTCCAGAACCCAACCGTAGCCTCTGCCCCGAATAAAGGGGGTGGTGCGGTTGTGGACCCCGCTGCGATCGAGTCAGTCTTGGAGACTATGCGGTCTCTGATGACCTGGCAGGGGAAGGTAGCGGTTGCTAACAGCCCTATCGCCCCCGAGACCCCAGCCGAAACACCTAAATGACTGATGCCCGCGCAGCCCGTCTACTTGTGTCCGCTCCGCTATGACTCTTGGAGAAGACCTGTGGTGGAGATGGAGGTGGAGAAACAAAGGGGTAGTTACCTGTTGGATACGGGAGCTTCGTGTACCGTGATCCACACGGACAAACCTTTTGCCTCACCTCTGTCCGCCCAGGCTCCATATTTAGTAGCGGGTCTCACAGGTAGAGAACAGGCTGGCGCGTACTCCCTCCCGCTCTCCATTCAGTTGGGAGCGCTCCACACCACATGGACGTGCATCCTATTGAAGTGGAATGAGGGGGGGGGGGAAAGGCATCCTCGGGGCTGATTTCTTGGTGGAACACGGGATCCTCGTGGACCTGAGAAATCACTGTCTCTGGGGAGCCGAGGGCGGTTTAGGTAAGGTAGTCGTAATCCCGGGGAAGGAAGAAAAGGGGGCCCTGTGCACTATGAAGCCGTCAGGAGGTTACGATCTCGAGCTCATGGTAACAAACGTCCCAACGGACTTGCAGGCGCGTGTGTCAGAAAATCTGACCGCGTTCGCCACCCACAAGCACGACTGCGGGAGAGTCACTGGGTTCGAAGTCAACGTAGACGGGGACTCCATGATCCGACCCCAAAAGCAGTATAATTTCCCCAAGGAGGCAGAACCCGACATGGAGACAGCAATATCTTCATTGGTACAGCAGGGCGTGTTGAGGACGATAGCCACCCACGTGAACTCCCCATTATGGCCGGTAAAGAAACCGGACAATTCGTGGAGAGCCACGGTGGACTACAGAGTCCTCAATAGTAATATCCCAGCCTGCGCGCCCACGGTAGCAGCAGTTGCAGACTTAATAGGGAGTATTCCAGCATCGGCGACCACATTCACGGTGCTGGACATCTCGAACGGTTTTTGGTCCATTCCGCTGCGGCGGGAGGACCAGTACAAGTTTGCCTTTACTTTCAAAGGGCAACAGTACACTTGGAACTGCTTACCACAGGGTTTTCACAACAGCCCCAGCATTTTCCATCAGTGCATGGCGGGGAGTTTGAAAGAGTTCAGCCAGCCCAACCAGATAGTGCAGTATGTGGACGACTTACTCCTGTTCACAGATACAAGGGAGCAGCACGGCCCACTGTTAGCCGAATTGTTGGAACTGTTAGAAAGGAAGGGTTTCAAAGTAAACCCAAAGAAAGCCCAGATCGGCCAGCAGGAAGTTAAATTCCTGGGTCTGGCCATCCGCGCTGGGGAAAGAGCCATAGATAAGGCCAGACGGGAATCTATACAAGATCTGCCGATTCCCAACACAGTAACGGGTGTAAGGTCCTTTTTGGGATTGACCGGGTACTGCAGAGATTTCATCGAGGACTATGCTGCCACAGCGGCCCCGCTACTTCGACTCTTACACAAGGGAGTCGAGTGGTCTTGGGACGAGGGGTGCCAGGCAGCATTCGAGAAGTTGAAAAGAGATCTGCAGACCGCGCCAGCCCTAGGGGCCATAGATGGGGGAGAGGAGTTCTTTCTGGAGGTAGCCGCTAGTGGGGACAGCCTGAGCGCAGTGCTGCTCCAAGAGCGGCACGGCAAGCTAAGACCAGTAGTTTATTCCTCCAGGGTGCTCACGGATGTGGAGAGGAGTTTCTCCAATTGCGAACGGCATCTCCTGGCCACGCATTGGGCTGTGAACAGATCAGTGATCTTCACAGGGACCTCTCCCATTACGCTCCTCACCCATCACACCCCCACGAAGATGCTTCTGGACGGGAGGATTAAGGATGGGACCGTAAGCAGCGCTCGGATTGCGCGCTGGACCCTCCTCCTTTCCCAGATGGATCTCAAAGTTAAAGGCCTCTGCGCGCCAAGGCTCGCAGCCAATATGGCATATCCCGGGACAGCCCATCAATGTTCCGTAGAAGGGGTATGGGAAGTTAACATAGGTTTACGGGCCGGGATACATCCCACAGGCCGCGAGATCTACGTAGACGGTTCTAGCACTGTAGCTGACGGCAAGCGACTCACAGGGTGTGGAGTTTATGACCCTGCGGCAAACATTGCCCTGGCAATTAAGCTCCCCAGCACTATGAGCGCGCAGCAGGCTGAACTGTCCGCGGTGGCGTACGTGGTTACCCACCCCGAGATTTTCCCAACCCCATACACGATTTGCCCAGACAGCATGTTCACGTGCAATTCGTGTACAGAGTACCTCGCCATCTGGTCCCGACGCGGGTACACCTCCGCGGACGGGCGGCCTTTAACAGTTAAGCCCTTGCTGGAGAAGATCCTAGCAGCTGTGGGGGAGAAAGGAGAGGTGTTCATCCATAAGGTGAAGGCTCACTCCACTACAGAACCCCGCAGTCAGGGCAACCAGCAGGCGGATGCGCTAGCCAGGGAGGGTGCCCGCAACGGCATTCTCTGGGACCCATACGAACCCGGACCCGTGGCGGCGATCCAAGGCAGGGGGGGAATTCCCGGGAACACAGGGGTGACACCGCCCCCAGACCTAAAGACCGTCCAAACCCTGGATCCCGCCCTAAAAGCAGTCGTAAAAGCCATCACAGAGGGCAAACAGGTAGAAGGTCCGTACAGTACGGCAGCCCTCACAGTCAAAGAAGGTATGCTGTTCCGAGAGGAGCAGTGGGTTGTGCCGCAGCAGCACGGAAGGGAATTCCTGCAATTGGCCCACGAGGGTCCAGGAGCGGGACACCCCGGACCTGAGGTCACCTGGCAACGGGTGGAGCAGGCGGGATGGTGGCCGGGACTTCGGGACGATGTCCGCGAGTTCTGCGCAAGCTGTCTTGTGTGTGCTGCTAACAACCCAGACCCCCACAAAAGGAAGGTGCCCATGGGGCACATCAGGAGGGTAGAGGGACCATGGCAGTCGATTCAGGTCGACTACATAGGGCCCCTGCCCGCCGCCCAGGGAGGCTATAAGTACTGCCTTGTCCTGGTAGATGTGTTCACCAAATGGGTAGAAGCCTTCCCGTGCAGAACAGCTACGGCACTGGGTACTGCTAAGATCTTGATTCGGGAAGTGTTCTCACGGTGGGGACTCCCCCGTTTTGTAGAGTCCGACCAAGGGAGTCAGTTCACCGGTCAAGTAATGCAGAACGCCCTCATGCTCTTGGGCATTGAGGGAAAGTGGCACGTAGCATACAATCCCCAGTCATCCGGGATTGTTGAGCGTATGAATCGGACCCTCAAGGAAAAGCTGAGGAAAGAGACAATGGGCTCGCCCCAGAAATGGGCGGAGGTCCTGCCTTTAGTCCTCATGGGGATCCGAGCCAGCCAGTCCAAAAGCACGGGGTATTCCCCGCACGAGTTAATGACTGGAAGGATCATGCGAACACCCACCCATGTGCTAGCCCCGGTGCTCACTGAGGGCCAGCTCCGAGAGGTGAAACGGGACAAATTCGCCCAAACCCTCTTGGAGCGCCTGAGACAGATTTATGGACAGGCGGCTGGGAACATGGGAAGACAGCACCAGGGAAATAAACTGTTGTTGGAACCTCGGAAACAACAAGAGTGGGTAGTCGGAGACCAGGTCATGGTCCGAAACTACGCCAGGGTAGGGAGTTTTGAACCACTGTACATGGGGCCATACAGCATTGTAGACAAGGCCAGCCCCATGGTTTATGCAGTGAAGACACCCTGACGTACCAAATGGTTTCACATCAACCAGTGTAAACTGTTTAAACCGGGTACACAAGGGCCACCAAAGGGGACCAGGTCTGAGAACAAAGATCCTCAGCCTGTAACAGAGTCACAGACCACACAGGCTGGAGCAGTAGCCTGCGTGAAGGGAGAGGCCATCCCATTGGAGTGGGAGGTCTCATCTTTTGAATGGGATTTAGGCAGGGGAGGGCCCGAACAGCTCAACCTCGCTTTAGACCCAATCACGGAGGAGGAAGAGTCAGAGGACGGCAGTCCCGCCCTCGACTCAAGCTTGGGGGAGGTAGGGAGTGGGGGTGGAGACTCGTTACCTGTAGGGACAGGTGAGGTGGAGTCAGAAGCCACAGATCCCGACCCCGGGGGGGCGGAGCCTGAGGGAGGGGAGCTGGAGCCGGCAGCTGTGGAGGCACCACAGGCTGTAACGGTAACAGTCCCAACCCCCGGTCCATCGGCCCCGGGAGCCCAACCCAAAGCAGCCCCTCGTAGGTCGGCTCGAGCGCCCCAGCCCAGAAAATTTTGGCCAGATTCTCCCCATCCTTCCCAACCACGGTTTAAAGCAGCCCCAGGAAGCTCACAGCACCAGGGACCCGGGTTCGAATCTGGCCTCGGGTGACTGTCTGTGTGGAGTTTGCACATTCTCTCCGTGTTTGCGTGGGTTTCCTCCAGGTGCTCCGGTTTCCTCCCACAGTCCAAAGATGTGCGGGTTAGGTTGATTGGCTATGATAAATTGACCCTTACTGTTAGGGGGATTAAATACGTGGGGTTACGGGGATAGGGTGGGATATGTGTTGGTGTAGGGGTTACGGGGATCGGGTGGGATATGTGTCGGTGCAGGCTCGATGGGCCGAAATGGCCTCTATCTGCATTGTGGGGTTTCTGTGATTCTGTGATTCTGTGTGACATGATCCCCGTTCAGCAGTGACAGGCTGCGGGGGATCAAAGCCAAAGATCAATGCAGCCCCACCGCAGGGTGTGGCACACGACAGACCTCACAGGGATTCGGAAAGCCGCCCCACGGAGGGCGGCGCTGTACATAAGTTAAGTTAGGTAATTATGGTCATAGTTTAAGGAATGTAAAGTATATGGTGTTAAGAGTACAATTTTGAGGTCTGCCCGGTATGTGTGTTTGTTAGGGAGCGGGGTCCAGGAACCCGCGCGTCCAATTAATTTAGGCCAGCACCTATCGGGAGCCCGGCTACATCATTTTGTTGGTTACAGAAACCTGGGATACGATGGAAAGGATTGTCGTCGCGTTCATGGCGATCGGGTGCGGGTGGGCCTACCGAGGCCGCACCAAGGACATCATCATTTTCGGGTGCTCCGGGGACACGGCCCCCATCGCAACGGATGGGACGGGGGAGCGAGAGGTAGAGGAAACCGCCACCTACTTCCACCAAGGGAGATGGCCAGGTTGGCTGGGAACTAATTCTACGGAATATTCCAGCAATTTCGGTTTTGCCTACCAAGAGACTTCATTAACGTGCCCTCGAGTGAGGATCCTAGCGCCCAGAGTCAGCGTTACCGTGGGAAAGAGGATTTGTCTGGTGTGCAATGGGAACGTACCACCAAGGCGATGGTGGTGGCTACGAAAGCTGGGAAAGGACATGAGAAACTCTACGGTCGAGTGGGAGCGACTGGGTAATAATACCCATCGGACTATTACGGGAACTCACGGACAATTACGTGTGTGTTGGGACAAATGGTGGGAACCAGATGAGGGAATATATGTCTGTATGTGGGGTTCGAGACACGTCTGCCCCAAGGGCGTGTCCATCTTCTTCCAGAGGCAGTGGCAGGATGAAGGGAAGGGGATGAGATGGGATGTTAGCACTCGAGCGTGCGGAGCCCCATACTCCCCTATTCCGGTGAACGCCACTGAACTCATCACCCGCCCACGCAAGCCCCTGCCCACGCTTCCGGTAGCACTAGCCCAGAAAGGAGGGTGTCCAACCACCACCAAGGGACCCGGGAACGGTTTAGTATTGGTACCCACCGGTCAGGTGCTGTACCAAGGGGTACACTACGCGGTGGCCTCAGTGATTTTAAATCTCACTGAGGTAAGATTGCCGGAGTGGTGTCCCAAAGAAACAGAACAATTATACCAGGTCCTGTTAACCCGTATGTTTAGACAATTTTACGAATTTGACTTTGCCGACATCGACAGAGACAAATTATACACCACACCGCCAGAAGTTTTGGATCGAGTCGGGAGGCAAAGAAGGGGTACTGTAAATGACATATTCACTGCTTTTAATACCGGGACATCTGTTGTCAACGCTCTAGATAACGTGGAGCTGCAGACACAGATCAACGGTTTAAAAGCCCAGTTAAGGAACATATTGACAGACGAAAACAAGGTAGTGGGTTCTGAGTTGCATGAGGACCAGGCCATGACACTACACTTTAAGGACATAATTGCTGAGCTGGAGAAACACGCGAGAACGGTAAATGCACTCATTAAGGAGGATCGGAATGCGTCCGATCAAGCTGCGCAAAACGAGGCCTGTGTGCTGTACGGGGCGTGGTTATTGGGCGAGGGCCGCAGTAATCTTGAGGATTTAAAACAGGGTTTGGTCCCGTCCTGGATCAGCAACAAGCACTTGCAAGCGCTCCACCCTTTTGAGAATGCATTAAGCCCGTGCCAGCTCAGGCTAGCCGCAGAAGCATACCCAGTTCCAGTGGACTGCGGACATTCGAATCACACTATTATGGGAATAGTAGTAAGAATGCCGGTGTTGGGTCCCGCAGCAAAGCCCGCCCCGGTATACAGAGTAGAGAACATTGGAGTCATTCAGGGGGGCGCACACATTCGTTACGCAGTGGTCCCGCCTTACGTCATCAGATGGGAGCGTACGATGACAGGCACCGACCTCTCGGGACGTCGGAGCCGGGGAGCACACATCATCCTGTGTCCCCAGCACTTGAATGCCTTTTTGAAACCACAGTGCAGGTTCAGAACCGCTAGCGCGAAGCCGGTGAATTGCACCATGGAGGCAATGGCAGAGGACCATGTGCCCCCACAGGTAGCATATATCGGGGGTGGGACATACTGCGTCACCACTGCAGCGCCTCAGTACCGATATGGACAACACGAGTGGTGTTCGGTTGGTGATAGCAGTTTCTGTTTCAAACCCAGGGCCGAGGTTCAAGTGGCACAACAACGAATTGTTCCCATTCCTGCGCCCTCCACCGTACACATCACTATCAAAGAGAATTTCACAGACTTACAACGATTTGTCGCGCATTTTGGTTATGTCATTCCCCCTCTTCCCGAACACCTCACCAAGATTTTAAAAGCCGTTATAATTTCGCAGAAACATTTCTACACACTGGAGCAGAAGACTTTAGAGATAGGAAAAGACATATTGGACATAACCATCCCACCATGGTGGGACTTGTTCACCAACATAGAAATCCCAGCCTGGATTAGAATAGCATCCCATATCCTAGTAGGATGTCAGGTTTTAATTGTGATATTTTTGCTCTTCGTGCATTGTAAGAGAGGCAAACGCCTCCAGAGGCACGAGAACGCGGGCGAATGGAAAGAACGCTATGTGCGAATGGGGGAAGAAGACACCCCACTTTAAGCTGCTAGTAGAAGATTAAGAGTCCATCCATTTTAAGATTTTTTTTTTTTTTGGTTTTTGTTTCTCTTTTGAACATCCGTGTTTTCTTTTGCGTTTGGTTTGGGTTATAAGGAATTAAGTATTGTTATGTTATTAGTCGTTATTAAGTTTTGATTAATAAAAGGTGTATGCAGATGGCGCAAAAGGGTATCAACCCCTGCCCATCTGACAGGTGAAGGTGTTATAGTTTAAGATTTGCTGTCTATGATTCCAAATGTGCATGAGGTAATTTTCATTTTCTCCGGAAATGGGAACTGCATGTGTCGTGAGGGGCATAGATAGTTAAGTGCCAGGAATGTTTGGATGTGGGGAATCAGGGAAAATTTGCTCATCAAGGATTGATACTTTAAGCAAGCTATCAGTATCACAGGGGGGCCTGTAAGATTCGAAAATTTTCAGCAAAAATCACGCAAGAAAACTGGATAAAATAAGACTGTTTATTGACCAAAGTAAGCTTGCACAGAAAAACCTTTGATAAAAGGGCATACAAAATGGCCGCCAGGCCCCGTGATCAGTTTCTGAACCAGTTTATTTCTGTTACTGCAAGCTAGACAGGCTTGTGGATTGAGGACAGTAAACCCGCGAAAGCCAGTATCTGGGAACCGAAACTCAGAGCAACAGCATACATATTCAATGGATTATAAGTACAGGATGGGGCCCATCAAGATATGGGCGGACAATGTAAAAACACTTATACCCATTTATTGTACAAAGGAAAAACCGTTTAGCAGCCATCAAGGAAAATGTCCGGACCGATCAATATGCGAACCGAGCCGCGGTGACAATGCAAAGGACATTAACAGACATTATTGGCCAGGAAGGCCAGTTCAAGTTATCACCGGCTCCGTTACAAGACAAAGCGCCCCTGCAGAGATCTCTGCCCGCCAAAATTAATACAAAGACAGGACTATGATTTGGCGGGAGATAAGACTGTCCCAAAAGAGTATAACTATGGATTGAAAGTCCATCTAAGTTACTTCTTCACTGCTACGGCTTCTTGTTGGGCGACTTCAGGCTTCCATTTCTTCAAGAACTTTCTTCTACAAGGAACGAACGAAGGGCGGAATGTGCCCGGATCGGCGCCTCTTCCACTTCGGCAGATCGATGAAAACGTTTTCGTCTTTTTAAAGACGGACGGTTTCGGAAAAAGGACAACGTGGCCGGTGTTCAGCCAAACAAGGCTCGGCCACGACGAGAAGACGACAAGGGTGGCCCGGGTACTGGGGTCGGGAGATCATCGACGACCCAGGCCGACGGAGAAGAAACCCTCTGGAGAACCGGCGATCAATGCCACAAGATTTCGAGAGTGGTGAGCATGATCCCAAGTTCCCCAGGTCGAAACTTAGTTTAGGTATAGGGGAGGGAGTTAAGGGAAATCGTAATGTGTTTCCCCTTTTTCGATGTGCCGTGTGTTCCCCATTTCCATAGAGTCAAGTTCATAAATTTGTGCATGATTGTAGTTACTTTAATCTGTGCCTATGACATGTATTTTGTAATGCTTCAAACTGTTCAAAAATAAAAGCATCCATTTCGTGCTATTCAGCCTGGTCTATTGAGTCCTCTTCTCTGCACTACTGTTCTCTGCATCTAAGTCCAAGGTCTAGAACCGTAGGGGGGGTGGGTCGAACCACTCAAGGGTAATTCTTGCACGAAGCCTGGCAGGGGGCCAGAACGAGCAAGAGAGCAGGAAAAAACCCCCTACACATGTATATTTTAAATGCTTCAGTAAGATATTAAAACAGTGGTATTCTCAACCATCCCCGTGGTGCTGAAACTCTCATCCATGCTTTTTTTATCTCCAGAGTCGACTATTCCATGCTCTCCCAGACAGCTTCCCACCTTCCACCCTCCATAAACTTGAGTTCATCCAACACTCCGCTGTCCCTATCCTAACTCGCACCAAGTCCCATTCACCCATCACCCCTGTGCTTGCTGATCTACACTGGCTCCCGGTCCACCATCGCCTCGATTTTAAAATTCTCATCCTCGTATTCAAAACCTTCCATAGCCTCGCCCCTCCCTATCTCTGTTACCCGCTCCAGCCCCACAACCCTCCGAGAACTCTACGTTCCTCCAACTCTGGTCTTTGGTGCATCCCCCACTTCCTTCACTCCACCATTGGCGTCCGTGCCTTCAGCCGTCAAGGCCCGAAACTTTGGAATTCCTTGCCCAAACTTCTTTGCCTCTTCGCCTTTAAAACTCTTCTTAAAACCTATCCCTTTGATCAAGCTTTTGGTCTCCTCTCCAAATGTCTCCTTCTTTGGCTCAGTGTCAATTTATGTCTGATTTACGCTCCTGTGGAGCTCCTGGGGACGTTTTACTACATTAAAGGCGCTACATAAATGCTAGTTATTGTTGTTAAAGGCGCTATATAAATGCAAGTTGTTGTTGTTGAGACCTGGACACTTAATGGGCTGGCATTCTAACAGGAAGCACCTCTTATAGTATAGCCACAATCCAGAGGTTAGCACTGGGTGAAAGCCACAGCTTCTCTGCTGACCTTGTGTAGTGTGAAGCAGGTGTGAAGGCCCTGATATATTCTGAGATGAAATGGAGTAAGGGTCTGCCTCGAGGGAGTCTCACTCGAGTTCATCCCGATGTCGGATCAGGCCCTGACTCGGGATTCAGGCAGCATTTGCATTATAACTGCAGCATCAGTGTTAAGAGAAAGCACTTCACACCAACACTACATCGTATAAATGCCCCCTTGATCTCTTAGCCTTCCTGATGCTTTTGACTGTGTGACTGGAGGTAATGAGATATATGTAAATTTAGTCAGCAGTGAATCTACCAACAGCCTATGACGCTGCACTGCCTCTGATTAGATCTCAGCTTGAAACATAGTCCAGAGTTGAGGTTCCTTTATATCAATATGAATTGAGTTTTGCTTGTTCGCTGTGAGTCTGTAAGGATTAAGGCATTAGCTTTGGCTCGGTGGTAGAACTCTTGCCTTTGAGCCAGAAGGTTGTGGGTTCAAATCCCAGTCCAGAGACTTGAACACATAATCCAGATTGACACTCCAGTACAGTACTGAGGGTGTGCTGCACTGTCGGAGGTGCCATCTTTCAGATGACACATTAAACCTGAGTGTGCCCTCTCAGGTGTACGTAAAAAATCCCATGGCACTATTCGAAGAAGAGCAGGAGACTTCTCCCTGGTGTCCTGGCCCATATTTATCCCTCAACCAACGTCACTAAAATACCAATTATCTGGTCATTATCTCATTGCTCTTTGTGGGGTCTTGCTGTGTGTAACTTGGCTGCTGCATTTCCTACATTAAAGCAGTGACTACACTCCAAAAGTACTTCATTGACTGTGAAGCGCTTTGGGACGTCCTGAGGTCATGAAAGGTGCTATATAAATGCTAGTCTTTCTTTTTTTGGTGTAGATCTCTGAAATAAAAACCGATAATGCAGATCCATCAGCAATTTCAAAATACTGCGGATCGGCGGTTTATTCGCAGATTACATTTGTTGTTTTAATGTCAGATTTCCATTATTTGCACTTTAACTTTTTGCCTCTTCTCTGCCCTCTGACAGTGTGGTGCATACTTTGGATGGTTGCAGTTCAAACGCTGTTCTTGGATCTTTCAATAAGACCCCAGGTCAGGCTCGGCTGAAATCATTTTTTGCCCTCCCTGCATTCAAGTGCCTTTGACATTTGGAAATCAGGCCACTGCCAATTCCTAGCACAAGCTGGTTTTCAGAGAACACTGCAAGCTGGCTCGGACTGGTTCTGATGCAGTTAAGACTAGTTTCTGCTAGGCCTCCATTCTTCCGTAATTTGCTACCAGCTTCCCTTGAAACTCGCTGCAGGACGCGAGCCAGAAACATTCACTTAACCTGCTCTCTCCGCAGGTGCTGATCGACCTGCTCTCTGCTTCCAGCATATTCTGCTTCCCTTTCAGATTTTCAGCATTTGCTTTTTAGCAGTAGAAATGCTGGTGCGGTTCTCCATTCAGCTGTGTGGTCCTCAATGGTCTAACTTTTCGTAACTTCTTAATGATGCTAGCGGTGAACTTGAGTCCCGTGAGTTGGACGGCTTTTACACAAAAGGGAAAAGATTTGGCCTGGAGAGGTAGTTACATGGGTCAATACTATTTGCATACCCATTGGAGGGAGTCTCGTATCGGGCATGCGGACAATGTGACCCGTCCACCGGAGCTGATCGAGCGTGGTCAAAGCTTCAATGCTGGGAATGTTGGCCTGAGCGAGAACATTGACGTTGGTGCGCCTATCCTGCCAATGGATTTGCAGGATCTTGTGGAGGCAGCGTTGGTGGTACCTCTCCAGTGCTTTGAGGTGCCTGCTGTACATGGTCCATGTCTCTGAAGCATACAGGAGGGTGGGTATCACTACTACTCTGTAGACCATGAGCTTGGTGCTGGGTTTGAAGTCATGGTCTTCAAACACTCTCTTCCTCAGGTGACCAAAGGCTGCACTGGCACACTGAAGGCGGTGTTGGATTTCGAGCTCCGATGCGGCAAGAGAGTCCGAGGTGGGCAGAGGAAACGCTTCAAGGACACCCTCAAAGCTTCCTTGAAAAAGTGCAACATTCCCACTGACACCTGGGAATCCCTGGCCCAAGACCACACAAAGTGGAGGAGAAGCATCCGAGAAGGCGGCGAACACCTCGAGTCTCTTCGCCGGGAGCAAGCGGAAGCCAAGTGCAAACAGCGGAAGGAGCGCACGTCAACCCAAGCACCCCACCCACCTGCCCCTTCAACCACCGTCTGCCCCACCTGTGACAGAGACTGTAGGTCCCGCATTGGACTCATCAGTCACCTGAGAACTCATTTTTAGTGTGGAAGCAAGTCATCCTCGGTTGTGAGGTACTGCCTAAGAAGAAGAAGACCCCCCATTGGAGGAGCGATTGGTGTAAATTCCAAGTAAAATGCGTATCATTTGCTGGGATGCATGGTAATTAGAGGGCAGTCTTTAAAAAGACAGTTCTGGCTGAACAGCTCTGCTGTAGACTGGGGACAAGCAGGTAAGGAAGGAGAAATGCTTGGCTCACTCACTTGAATCTCAGATAAGTTGACTGCCTGTCTCATCACGCTTTTTCTGATATTTGCAAAAATGTCTACAACAGGAGCAATCGGAGCAATTAGCCGAACAATTAATAAATGTGATTAAACCTCCAAGAGAGCTGGAAACAGGATCGGGATCGTGAGGAGGCTGGGTCCAGTGACAGGCCCGCGTGACAAGGCCCAGAGAGAGTTTAGCTCCCGGGCCTAGTTTCCACATTCAATCTGGGACTCCCGCCTGAACCTGGTAGGAATCACTGCCCGGCCGGCCGGCGGGTGGGTACGGGAATTCAGGTGGCAGGAGGCCGTCGACAGGGACCAGTGGGAAAGGTCCCCGCCACTCAGGTAATTCTTCGGGAGGGGAATCTCGATTGAAGGACCGGAGGAAGCCTGGGGTGGGGGAGGCCCAAGGTTTCGTTGTGGGCCCCTGAGGAGCACTCCTGCTCCTCCTGACCCACTAGGAAACAGAAGAAAAACGAATGTAAACTTACCTTACTCTTCTGGCCCTCGATCTGGCCAGACCCTGCCGGGGAATCCATCACTGCTCCCCCCTGCTCAATCCTTAGGTTAAAATAGCAGATCGGGCCCTTATGACATCATCGGAGCCTAATCGGCATATTTAAAGAGGACCCCGCTAGCCTGGGGCCGGATGTCCTTGCCTAAAGTTGCCAAGTCTCCAGGAATTCAAGATTAATCTCCTGGACACTTCTGTGAGCAACACCCGGGAGAAAGATCATAGGGGCGTTAAAAAAAACTGTTTTATTTCCATTTTCTTTGAACACTTTTGTTTATTGATTATAAATGTATTGGCGATGGGGAGAAAATAGGCTGTTTGACCGACAGTCAAGAATCATTCGATTGGCTAACAGAGTGTATGTTTACTTTCGAATTGGCGTGGGAAGGCGGGGCAGCGTGAGGATGAACGTGCCAGGCGACCAATGGCGGGAGTGAGGGGGCGGGGCGGTTGGAGGTGGGAGGTCATGTGATGACACCTCCAGGAATGCGCCCAACTACAGTTGGCAACCCGACCCTTGCCACCTGCTGGTAACACACTGCTGAGTGCTTTCGTGTAAAATTCCTTCATGTGCGATTTATACATTGTCATCAACCCGTTAAACGGATTAGCAGGCACCTCAAAGCACTGGATAGGTACCACCAATGCTGCCTCCGCAAGATCCTGCAAAGTCATTGGCAGGATAGGCGCACCAACGTCAGTGCTCTCGCTCAGGCCAACATCCCCAGCATCGAAGCTTTGACCACGCTCGATCAGCTCCGATGGACGGGTCACATTGTCCGCATGCCCGATACGAGACTCCCAAAACAACCGCTCTACTCGCAGCGCCGGCACGGCAAGAGAGCCCCAGGTGGGCAGAGGAAACGCTTCAAGGACAGCCTCAAAGCCTCCTTGAAAAGGTGTAACATCCCCACCGACACCTGGGAATCCCTGGCCCAAGACCGCACAAAGTGGAGGAGAAGTATCCGGGAAGGCACCGAACACCTCGAGTCTCTTCGCTGGGAGCAAGTGGAAGCCAAGCGCAGGCAGTGCAAGGAGCGCACATCAACCCAAGAACCCCACCCACCTGCCCCTTCAACCACCGTCTGCCCCACCTGTGACAGAGACTGTAGGTCCCGCATTGGACTCATCAGTCACCTGAGAACTCATTTTTAATGTGGAAGCAAGTCATCCTCAGTTCCGAGGGACTGCCGAAGAGAAGAGAAGAAGAGAAATGGATTGGCAGCCATATTAATTTTGCACAACAAGTTAAGCAACGAAAGACCAGAGAATTTTGAGCCCCCCAACAAAGCGGCCTAAACAAGCCTAGAAAATGGAGAGCGCTAAAAACCTGCTGCTGCCACTGCGAGCCGTAGTTAACGGCCGCCGAAATTGATGGCGCTGGCAGGAACGGTAAATTGGTGCTGGTTGCTAATTAACATTAGCCCAGCGCTAACCTCACTGTGCAAGTCCATTTTCATGGCATTAGTCCCGGCAGGAGACCCCAGTGTAGCGTGAACAGCCTGCTCTTAAAGTAAGGCTGTCATTTCAGAGAGCATTTCGGTCCCTTAAAGGGGAACTGCCTTCCAAAATGAAAAAAGTACAAATCATTTAAAAATAGGCAGTTTTCAGCCCTTACAGCTCAACTTCCTGCTGGAAAAAAATTTACATTGTAAGAATTCCCAAATGGGAGTCTTCAGCTCTTAAAGCGGAATTGCCTTCCACACGTTAAAAAATGGGATAAGTGCTTCAGCCCAAACACAAATGGCTCAGCAAGCTAGGGAAGGGGCACCCAGGGTCTCAAACGCAGCACTCCTGCTTTGTGCAGGGGGTCAACACTGCAAGACAGGTCCTCTATCCACAGGGGCCAGGAGGCCCTCCAGAAAGATCGATGTGGGATCACATCACCGAGGCCGCCACTGCCAGAACTGTCGCCCCCACCACCTGGCTCCAGTGCCCAAAGAAGCTTCATGACCTCAGACCAGTGGTCAAGGTCAGTGAATGCATATTCAAAAGCCAAATCCTACCAACTGCACCACTAGCCTCACACACATCTCAATGCACGACTCCACCCACTCCACCCACCTCACCAATCGCTCACTTACCAACAACCTGTACCAAACATGAGGCACACCTCCCATTCCTAGCTTCGCCTCACACCCTTGGCTAAGACGGTGCAGGCCATTCTTGGCAGGGGCATGGCTGAGCCCTTGGCCAGCGGCGGGGCTGAAAGGATACAAGATGCTGGTATTCTCATACGTTATCCTCCTTCTCACATGCACCTCTTGCTTTCCTGCCCTCCCCTCACCACAACTCCACCCTTGTGCCTTCCTCATTTCCCACATCCAAGAATGCAGCCTGCCCAGCCAATGATGGCCAAGAAGGAGGAGAGGAGAGTGAAGAAGAAGAAGAAGAAGAGAAGAAGAAAAACACTGTCACTTGGTTTGACACTCCCTGCCACCAGCTCCTCAAGGTCGACCAGCAAGGCTATTTGCAATGTCTCCCACTGAAAGTCAGCAGCCTTCCACCAGCCATGCTGCAGCCACTGGGGTAGCACTGAGTGACATCAGTAAGGCAAAGGCACACACAAGACAGTCACTAAGGTAATGCATAAGGATCATGAGTTGATTTCTTGATGTCATATTGGATGGATAGATGTATAAAGTTGGATTGGAAAGTTTGCTTTGTGGTGGCTTTTATTTCAGCATCATAGAAACATAGAAGATAGGAGCAGGAGTGGGCCGTTCGGCCCTTCGAGCCTGCTCCGCCATTCAATGAGATAATGGCTGATCATCCAAATTCAGTACCCTGTCCCTGCCTTCTCCCCATATCCCTTGATCCCTTTAGCCTTAAGAAATATATCCAACTCTTTCGTGAATATACTTAATGAACTGGCCTCCACCGCCCTCTGTGGCAGAGAATTCCACAGGTTCACCACTCTCTGGGTGAAGAAATTCCTCCTCATCTCAGTCCTAAATGGCTTACCCCTTATCCTTAGACTATGACCCCTGGTTCTGGACTCCCCAGCCATCAGAAACATCCTTCCTGCATCTAGTCTGTCCAGGCCTGACAGAATTTTATAGGTTTCGATGAGATCCCCTCTCAATCTTCTAAACTCCAGTGAGTATAAGCCCAATCGACACAATCTCTCCTCATACGTCATTCCTGCCATCCCAGGTATCAGCCTGGTGAATCTTCGCTGTACTCCCTCCATGGCAAGAACGTCCTTCCTCAGGTAAGGCGACCAAAATTGCACACAATACTCAAGGTGTGGTCTCACCAAGGCCCTGTACAACTGCAGCAAGACATCCTTGTTCCTGTACTCGAACCCTCTTGCTACAAAGGCCAACAGACCATTTGCCTTCTTAACCGCCTGCTGCACCTGCATGCTTACCTTCAGCGACTGGTGCACAAGAACACCCAGGTCTCTTTGCACTTCCCCTTCTCCCAATCTATTGCCATTCAAATAATAATCTGCCTTCCTGTTTTTGCCACCAAAGTGGATAACTTCACATTTATCCACATTATAGTGCATTTGCCATGTTTCTGCCCAATCACCCAATCTGTCCAAATCGTACTAGAGTTTCACGACATCCTCCTCACAGCATACCCTCCCACCCAGCTTTGTGTCGTCTGCAAATTTGGAGATATTACATCCAATTCCCTCGTCCAGATCATTAATATATATTGTGAACAGCTGGGGTCCTAGGACCGATCCTTGCGGTACCCCACTAGTCACTGCCTGCCACTCAGAAAACGACCCGTTTATTCCAACTCTTTGCTTTCTGTCCACCAACCAGTTCTCTATTCAAGTCAATACCTTGCCCCCAATCCCATGTGCCTTAATTTTGCATGCTAATCTCTTATGCGGGACCTTATCGAAAGCCTTCTGAAAGTCCAAATACACCACATCCACTGGTTCTCCCTTATCTATTTTACCAGTTACATCCTCAAAAAATTCCAGTAGATTCTTCAAACATGATTTACCTTTTGTAAATCCATGTTGACTTTGTCCGATCCAGTCACTGCTGGGGAAATTATAATTCAACCAAAGTGGATATAACTCAAAAAATTCCAGTAGATTCGTCAAACATGATTTACCTTTTGTAAATCCATGTTGACTTTGTCCGATCCAGTCACTGCTGGGGAAATTATAATTCCCCACCTTTTCTCTACCAACTTTTTTGAATAGTGGGGTAACATTAGCTACCCGCCAATCCATGGGTACCATTCCAGAGTGTATCGAGTTCTGGAAGATGACCAGCAATGCATCTACTATTTCTAGGGCCACTTCCTTAAGTACCCTGGGATGTAGATTATAGATTATCAGGCCCTGGGGATTTATCGGCCTTCAGTCCCATCAATTTTCCTAACACCATTTCCCTACAAATACTGATTTCTTTCAGTTCCACCCTTTCGTCAGACCCTATGTTCCCCGGCATCTCTGGGAGGTTATTTGTGTCCTCCTTTGTGAAGACAGAACCAAAATATGTATTTAATTGGTCATTTCTTTGTTCCCCATTATAAATTCCCCTGATTCTGACTGCAAGGGACCTACGCTTGACTTCACCAATCTTTTTCTCTTCACATATCTATAAAAGCTTTTACAGTCAGTTTTTATGTTCCCTGCAAGCTTACTCTCATATTCTATTTTCCCTTTCTTAATTAATCCCTTTGTCCTCCTTTGTTGAATCCTAAACTGCTCCCAATCCTCAGGATTATTGCTTTTTCTGGCCAATTTATATGCCCTCTCCTTGGACCTTATGCTATCCCTAATTTCCCTTGTTAGCCACGTTTGGGTCACCTTTTTTGTTTTATTTTTATGCCAAACTGGGATAAACAAATTTTGTAGTTCATCCATTCGGTCTTTGAATGTTTGCCATTGCCTATCCACTGTCAACCCTTTGAGTGCCATTCCCCAATCAATCCTACCCAACTCGCTCCTCAGACCATCGTAGTTTCCTTTATTTAAATTGAGGACCTAGTCTCCGAGTCAACTACTTCATTCTCCATCTTAATGAAGAATTCGATCATATTATGATCGCTCTGACCCAAGGGGCCTCGTACAACAAGATTGCTAATTAATCCTTTCTCGTTACATAATACCCAGTCTAAGATGGCCTGATCTCTGGTTGGTTCCTCGACATATTGGTCCAGGAAACCATCCCGTAAACACGCCAGGAATTCCTCCTCCACAGTATTGTTACTAATTTGGTTGGCCTAATCTATATGTAGATTAAAGTCACCCATGATGACTGCTGTGCCCTTATTGCATGCTTCTTTAATTTCCCTTTTAATGCCATCCCCAACCTCCGCCTTACTGTTTGGAGATCTATAAACCACTCCCACTAACGTTTTTTTCCCCTTAGTATTTCTCAATTCTACCCATACAGATTCCATGTCATCAGAGCTAATATCCTTCATTACAATTGTGCTAATCCCTTCTTTAACCAGTAATGCTACCCCACCTCCCTTTCCTTTTTGCCTATCTTTCCTGAATATCGAATAACCCTGGATGTTGAGTTCCCAGTCCTGGCCTTCCTTGAGCCACGTTTCCGTAATCCCAACCAAATCGTATTTGTTTACTTCTATTTGCGCAGCCAATTCATCCACCTTATTACAAATGCTCCTCGCATTAAGACACAAAGCCTTCAGGCTTGTTTTTTTAACGCTCTTAGACCTATTAGAATTATTATTTACTGTGGCCACGTTTGATTTAAACCGTTGATTTCTCTGACTGCCACTTTTGTTTTTCTCCTTCCTATCTTTTGCTTTTATCCTTGTTTCCCTTTCCTCTGTCTCCCTGCTCATGTTCCCAACCCCCTGCCATTTTAGTTTAAACCCTCCCCCACAGCACTAGCAAACACTCCCCCTAGGACATCGCTTCCAGCCCTGCCCAGGTGCAAACCGTCCGGTTTGAACTGGTCCCACCTCCCCCAGAACTGGTTCCAATGTCCCAGGAACTTGAATCCCTCCCCCTGGCACCATTCCTCTAGCCACGTATTCATCTGAAGTATCCTTCTATTTCTACTCTGACTAGCACGTGGCACTGGTAGCAATCCTCAGATTACTACCTTTGAGGTCCTGTTTTTTAATTTATCTCCTAACTCCCTATATTCCGCTTTTAGGACCTCATCCCGCTTTTTACCTTTATCGTTGGTGCCTATATGCACCACGACAACTGGCTGTTCACCCTCCCCTTCCAAGATGTTCTGCAGCCGCTCAGAGACATCCTTGACCCTTGCACCAGGGAGGCAACACACCATCCTGGAGTCTCGTTTGCGGCCGCAGAAACGCCTATCTATTCCCCTTACAATTGAATCCCCTATTACTATAGCTCTACCCCTCTTTTTCCTCCCATTCTGTGCAGCAGAGCCACCCCTGGTGCCAGGAAGTTGGCTGCTTCTGCCTTCCTCTGATAAGCCATCCCCCCCAACAGTACTCAAAGTGATGTATCTGTTGGAGAGGTGGATGGCCACAGGGGACCCCTGCACTACCTGCCTGCGCCTAGTACTCTGCCTGTTGGTCACCCGTTCCCTTTCTTCCTGTCCAACCTCTACCTGCGGTGTGTCCAACTCCGTAAATGTACTATTCACGATGTCCTGAGCATCGTGAACGCTCCAGTATGTATCCAATCGCAGCTCCAGTGCCTCAATGCGGTCTGTCAGTAGCTGCAGCTGGATGCACTTCCTGCACATGTAGTTGTCAGGGACACAGGAAGTGTCCCTGAGTTCCCACATATCGCAGGAGGAGCAGATCACGGGGCCCGGCTGTCCTGCCATGACTTACCCTTTAATTAATTGAATTTAAATTAAATCAATCAATCCCACTAATTACACTACAGTTAACTGGTTTACCAACAGTCCCTGCTACACTAGAGAGACCTTAGAAACTATAAACCAGAGTTAAAGTTTAAAAAAAGAGAGAAATATTCACCAACCAATCACTTACCTGCTTCCTGGTGACATCACACTTTGATTACTTTTTACCTCTCTCCCCTGCTGTTGAATTGGTGCCTCATTCGCTGAATCAGCCACCGCTTCCCAACTGCCACCGGTTTTTGAACTCCTCAGCTGCTCGCACGCAGGTCCACTCTGGTCGGGCCTTGTTCGCTGAATCATGGCCAAGAGGACGCTGTGATGGTCAGTAACTGAGGAAAGGTAAGGTGCGGGACAAATGTTGAAAGGGTAATTGGGTTTTGGTCACTGGTACTGCAGGCGGATGATTTGATCCCGGGTATCCTGGCCAGAAAGGGGCTGTCTGGGTTACAACCTTCTGCTTCCTCCTCTACTGCGTCTTCCTCTTCTGCATTTTCCTCTTCCCTCTGCAAGCAGGTGCTATAAATCTGAAATAAAAGCATAAAATGCTGGAAATACTCAGCAGGTTCAGGCAGCATCTCGACCTGAGACATGAACTCTGTTTATCTCTCCACGGATGCTGCCTGACCCACTGAGTATTTTCAGCATTTTCTATCTTCACAGAGGCCTTCCTTTACCATCCGAGACCTTGCAAGCATCCAGCAGCTCTCCCTGCACACTTAAAAAACTTTTAACATGTATTGCACCAAGCCACTACTTCAGTAAAATATAAAAAATCCAGGCCAAAAGCTTAAATGCAAACTTACCTAAAAGATGTGTGTGTCCCTTTAAGAAGTGCTGACAGCATCTCTGTCAGTCTGCTGCACGCTTGCTTCTCAGTGTGAGCTTAGGACCCTGCACTAAACTCAGCCATAAGGTCGAAGTTCGCTGAGGTGGCGTTAAGTCAGCGTTGCACGCTCTCCATATTTGCATCTCCAGGGCCAGCCCTGCTATCGGCAGTAAGGCCCTCTCCAAAATGGCGGCCGCGCCAGAGAAGGGTGTTAGAGCGGTGGCTGCCATCTTTCGCCAAAATTGCGGCTTTAACTCGCGGCGGTAAGGAGGGGAATTTCTGGGCCTCTATGTGTGAGCTCACTGAAAGGTGATTCAAGCTTTCCTACATTACAACAGTGACTACACCTCAAAAGTACTTCATCGGCTGTGAAGCACTTTGGGACGTCCCGAGGTCATGAAAGGCGCTATAGAAATGAGAGTTCTTTCTTTCGTTAAATGCAAATCTTTTGGCCACAACAAAATTGGTGGCACTGGAGATTGTCCTCTACAGTGGCACTGGCATCGAGACAGAGAGAGAAAGCAAACCCGTGTCCAGAGTGCCACATCTGCAGAGCCGGCTCGAGTCGTGACATGAATCAGTCATTCATGAAAGAAAGACTTATGAAATAATACTGAGCGGCCTGCAGGTGGCGCTGTCCAGGGAGAGTATAAATACTCAGGCACG
Source organism: Somniosus microcephalus (assembly GCF_052327205.1). Taxonomy (NCBI): domain Eukaryota; kingdom Metazoa; phylum Chordata; class Chondrichthyes; order Squaliformes; family Somniosidae; genus Somniosus; species Somniosus microcephalus. Next base: position 17,767,403 of record NC_141003.1, read on the forward strand.
GGCCCAGCTTGCGCAGGACATTCTTAACAGGAACTAGTGAAGGACACAACTAGACCTCCATGTTGTAAAACAGTTGATTAACGCTTTGTTTAACGCTTAGACCAAGTACCTAGTAGTTTTCTTATGTCAAGTCGTGTACGTACATTTTAGATGCAGCTTACCACTAGACTGGCTTGGTTCATTTAGTTTCTTTACTTATTTATCCTTGTTTTTATTTTCCTAGACATACTAACCCCCTCTGCAGATATATGGGAGGTAATCCCCCTTGTCCTCGCACCTCCACGCCTGCCAGTTTAAGCTGCTGCTGTGACATCCACTCTTAAAGTAAATCTCCTCAGACATATGACTGAGGCTTACCCCTGGTCTCCGATTAAACCTGTAACCATGGAGCTACCAGGTGAAGTGTTCCTGGTGCTGAACTGCCTTGCTGTAAATGAGAATGAAACGGTAGAGATCAATGAGATTGTTATTACTGTGCTTTTTTTGATCATCCGCCTTTTAAATGATTCGATTAATGATTAAATAATAGGGCATTGGTCCTAAGATTTCTAAGGAAGCATTTACTGTGGTTTTTTTTATTTCAACAAGCTATTTAAGTCCTGCTCACTCTCTGTAACTATATAACATGATGGATATAATTCAAAGTTTGGATTATTGGAACTCACTGCCTGAAAGGGTGGTAGAGGCAGGAACCCTCACAACATTCAAGAAGCATTTAGATGAGCACTTGAAATGCCATAGCATACGAGGCTACGGACCAAGTACTGCAAAATGGGACTAGAATAGATAGGGCTTGATGGCAGGTGCAGACACGATGGGCCGAAGGGCCTCTATTCTGTGCTGTATAACTCTATGACTCTATGTGCTGTCAGTGTTGATGACTTTCTGTCAGCACCGTGACTTTATGGCCGCCTGAAGTGCCATTTCCTTGTGTTACGCCTTCTGTTTCTATTTTTCATGTCATCTAACATTTCATCTTGTCAATCTGCTTTTATGATTAGCTGACTGTCACTGGATCTGCACAGGCTTCCATCAGTTGTTTAATTTGCTCCTTATGTAGTTCCAGCTGTTCTCAAATGCTCCCATCTTCTCCTCCTGATAAGTTACGGAATAGCTTCACTGCCCTGTATCGCTGCTGACTCCGTCGTTGCCTTTACAATTCCCGGGGCTGACTAAAATTCCTTCTGCTGATTGCTATTATTGCGCTGTGCCAGAGGGCTGCTATTTTGACCCTGTTTCTAATGTGTTAGAAAGCCTGGCGATCATACAGCATATACATGGGGTGGTCTGATGTGAGCAGAAGCCCCTCTTGTGGTGACTTGCTCTAAGGATTTACAGCACATGGCCCATCCAGCGCAGCTGTGCTTAGATGTGGTTACGCCCTGGGAGTGCGAGCAAATCTTTCACTCATGGGAAGAGTAGAAAAGCATGTGGCATTTAATGAAGTGTTTTCGAGCCTTAACTAAGCTGGCATGCAAATAATTAGTGGCCGACCTTCCTTGGTGCTTATGTGCCTGTGTGTGCGTGTGCCTCTGTGCCTCAGGAGGTGAGAGAGGGCAGAATAATGACCCCAGTGCCCTTTACGGAGGGAGTGGATGAGATGGAGGAAAAGGCAGAAAGGCTAGTTTGACTGCCTATTAACATATGCTAATCGCTCAATTGGCGCGATATTTCAACTCATTTTCAAATTTAATGGCGGATCTATGGGTTTCCCGGGCTTCCTGAAACTAGCCAGTGAAAGCAAGGTGGGAACACAGTGGCACTTGGGGGGCTGATTAAAACCCACGGAAATACTGCAATGAATACTCAGGACTCGCAGCTGCTTTCTTACCTGCTAGTGGGAAAGGGTTTGTTCACAGTACTTTTGCTGAGAGTTCACTTTCTACACTTTGGAGGTTTTCTGAATCACATCAGGATGGGTGGTGTTTTGGCTGCCTTAGATTGTTTCTCAGACAAGGACCAATATGACCAGCAGCAGCACCTGCCTGCTCTTGAGAGACCTGAAGCTGAACAGTACAGAGGGGAGCGACAGAGAGGGGGCAGAGAGGGGAGGGGCAGAGGGGGGAGGGGCGGAGAGGGGAGCGGCAGAGAGGGGAGTGGCAGAGAGGGGAGGGGCAGAGAGGGGAGCGGCAGAGAGGGGAGCGACAGAGAGGGGAGCGGCAGAGAGGGGAGGGACAGAGGGGGGAGGGGCAGAGGGGGGAGGGGCAGAGAGGGGAGGGGCGGAGAGGGGAGCGACAGAGAGGGGAGTGACAGAGAGGGGAGGGGCAGAGAGGGGAGGGGCAGAGAGGGGAGGGACAGAGGGGAGGGGCAGAGAGGGGAGGGGCAGAGAGGGGAGCAGCAGAGGGGGGCAGAGAGGTTAGGGACAGAGAGGGGAGCGGCAGAGAGGGGAGGGGCAGAGAGGGGAGGGGGAGAGGGGAGGGGCGGAGAGGGGAGGGACGGAGAGGGGAGGGACGGAGAGGGGAGGGGCGGAGAGGGGAGCGGCTGAGAGAGGAACGGCCGAGAGAGGAGCGGCGGAGAGGGGAGGGGCGGAGAGGGGAGGGGCGGAGAGGGGAGGGGCGGAGAGGGGAGGGGTGGAGGGGGGAGGTGCGGAAAGAGGAGCAACGGAGAGGGGAGGGGCGGAGAAGGGAGGGGCGGAGAGGGGAGGGGCAGAGAGGGGAGGGGCAGAGAGGGGAGGGGCGGAGAGGGGAGGGGCGGAGAGGGGAGGGGCAGAGAGGGGAGGGGCAGAGAGGGGAGGGGCGGAGAGGGAAGCGGCGGAGAGGGGAGGGGCAGAGAGGGGAGTGGCGGAGAGGGAAGCGGCGGAGAGGGGAGGGGCGGAGAAGGGAGCGGCAGAGAGGGGAGGGGCGGAGAGGGAAGCGGCAGAGAGGGGAGGGGCAGAGAGGGGAGGGGCAGAGATGGGGGGGCGGAGGGGGGAGGGGCGGTGAGGGGAGAGGCGGAGAAGGGAGGGGCAGAGAGGGGAGGTGCGGAAAGGGGAGCAACGGAGAGGGGAGTGGCGGAGAAGGGAGAGGCGGAGAAGGGAGAGGCGGAGAAGGGAGGGGCAGAGAGGGGAGGGGCAGAGAGGGGGGGCGGAGAGGGAAGTGGCGGAGAGGGGAGGGGCAGAGAGGGGAGGGGCAGAGATGGGAGGGGCGTGGGGGGAGGGACGGAGAGGGGAGGGGCGGAGAAGGGAGAGGTGGAGAGGGGAGGGATGGAGGGGGGAGAGGGGAGGGGCAGAGGGAGGAGGGGCGGAGAGGGGAGGGAAGGGGCAGGGAGGGGAGGGGCGGAGAGGGGAGGGGCAGAGGGGGAGGAGCGGAGGGGGAGGGGCAGAGGGTGGAGGGGCTGAGGGGAGGGGCGGAGGGGCAGAGGGGAGGGGCGGAGGCAGGAGAGGCGGAGAGGGGAGGGGCGGAGGGGCAGAGGGGAGGGGCGGAGGAGGGGAGGGGCGGAGAGGGGAGGGGCAGAGGGGTGCAGCTCGCAGGAGGCACTACCCGTGACAGAGGGTCTACAGGCGGAGGCTGAGTTTTCTTGACCTGTCCGAACACCAGTGTCTCAGGAGGCTCAGGGTGTCGTGTCAGGTGATGTCAGGCCTCTGCAGCCTCTGGAAGAAGACCTGCTCCCTGCTGGACCGGGTGGCCTCACGTTGCCAGTGGCTGTCAAAATCACCACCACCCTCAACTATTTTTCCTCCGGATCCTTCCAGGGCTCTGTCGGAGTATATCCAGGATCTCCCAGTCAGCGGGTGCTAAATGCATAAGACAGGTGACTGAAGGGATATTTACTAGTCCTAGCCCCTTTAGGGCTACCCCGGATCAGGTGTATTTCTCAGATGAAGTAAGATTTAAAAATGAGCATAACAGGGCACGTTTAGTAGAACGCAATTGCGCAGCAAAATGTGTAAAGATGAAATGTACTAATTATTCGTATGTTTAATTGCAGAAATGACCATACCAGTTTAGAGAGATGAAACTTACAAAAAGAGACACTGACATAACCCTTTTCTGGAAAAACGAAACTTAGTAGTGGTCAAGAGAGAGAGGGTCTCGCTTCTCAGAAATCACATGACCTGATGACTCATTTCCAAGAAATCAGAGGGTCCACAGGCCCCTGCAGTGAAAAGTGAAACTTATGTTATTGGTTACCTTGTAGAAGTTAGACACACCTAGTTAGTGATTAATGTATAGACTTTTAAATCGATTGGACCTCTGGAGTAGGAGGTCTCGGAATATGTGTATAACTGTGTAAACCTCAAGAGATTCAGTGGAGTTGGAGCCTTGTGTTGGGACGCAAGAGCCATAGCTCCCCAGGCCTGAATAAACCGTTTTTACTTCAATTATTGGGTCTGTCTTTCTTACAACAAGCCAGTGTTGTTGACTTTGTATATCACTCAGTCCACACTTTGGGGGCTTACATCATCAGACGTTCACTTTCAACGAAAGTTTGAGGTAGCCGAATCCTAAAGACGCTTAACTGGGTCTAAGTGTCTGGCCTATCTCTCCCTAAAGGAAAGGATCAACCCGAGAATGTTACTGTCCTCCAGATAGCGCTTTTGATAAGTTTAGCTAGACTGTAACATCCCGGTTATTATGAGGGTCTGGAAAACTCCCTCAGAATTCTAAAACTCTTCACCAAAGAGTGTACAGAGATTGAGTTTGCGACATTTTGATACAGAAGACTTATATGAGCCTGTTCTAAAAAAGATATAGGGATTTATTAAAGAACCGACATGCAATTTACAGTTGGTGAATCAGTCAATCGCAACTTTAACGTTCTAAAAAGTAAAAACATACGATCTTTTTAACAGAGAATCTTACTTTTAAATCTTAACTTCGCTACAGTATTACAGTTCTTAAAGGTTTCTTATACAGGATATCCATCAATATCAAATACCTTTGATCCCCGAGGTGCAAAGAGTGGTAGACTACAGAGCCGCCTCGGAAGCCGAGAATCGCCTTGCCCGATTAAAGTGAGTCTGATATCCCATTTGAGAGTTCAATATTTATACCCTTTTTCAGTGGTATTTCCTTTAAGGTTTTCTGCTGATGCAAGTTAATTATCTCTATTCATCTTTCTGCCGACCTCTGCAACTCTTACTGCCACATCAGCCAGAATCTTGTCTCATCTCCAGGTGTTCTAGGGTCACCATATAAAAACAATGTGAACGGCAGGTGTTCCTTATTTTATGTCAGCTTTACGCGGGCAGATGTTCATTATCTTATGTGCCATCTTTACGAAGTTTAAATTAGAACACCTTATCCAGGGTGAACCATTGTTTTGCTCCCAAAAGGTCAGCTTGTCGGAGCCATGCACCTTCTGTTTCAATAAGGTTATTTATTTAGGGTCAACAACTGTCTTATCTCAATAGCCAGAATTCTTTCATAGCTATTTCATCGTTAGGTTTCTAAATTTCCAAACCCAGTTTGTCATGTTTTAATCAGGCCAGAATTCTTTCATAGGATAGTGTCTTTTTCTGAATAGGTTATATGGCTTATTCCTTCACACAATCAGCAGCTCACAAATGCATAAGACAGGTGACCAATAGCTTATTTGCAGGGCCGCCAATTATGTGAACTTCGCCTGCGATGATGCCAGTCAGAATGAACGGGTGCTCGGGTTTGCGGCTCTGGCTGGCTTCCCACAGGTGCAGGGCGTCATCAACTGCACACATGTAGCAATCTGGGCAACTCCAGAACAACCAGGACTATTCATCAACCGCAAGGGCTTCCACTCCATCAATGTACAGCTGGTGTGCAACCACAAAAAGATATTTCTGCAGGTGTGCCCAAGATTCCCGGGCAGCTGCCATGATGTTTTTGTCCTGCGGCAGTCCAAGCTCCCTGCCGTCTTCGGACCAGGAAGCAGACTTAAGGGGTGGTTGCTAGGAGCCAAGGGATACCCACTACAAACTTGACTAACACCCGTCAGAAGCCACAACACTGAAGCCCAATAGCACGACAATGAATGCCATATCATCACCAGATGTGTGAGCGAACAAGCCATCAGCATGCTGAAGATGCGCTTCAGGTGCCTAGACAGACCTGGAGGCGCCCTTCAGTACACACCAGCCAGGGTCTCCAGAATGGTCGTGGTGTGCTGTGCTCTGCACAACATTGTGCAACAGCAAGGTTTGGACCTGCAGGAGGAACAAGGCGAAGAGCTCAGATCCTCCTTGGATGATTCAGAGGAGGAAGATAAGGAAGATGAGGAGAAGGAAGATGATGTGGGCAATGCACCACCAGCTGCTCACATTGCTGCCTGGGATCTCAGGGTTCCCTTATTAATGCAAGGTTCACTTAGGTTGCACCAGTGGGCCCGTGTCAGAAGCACATGCAATGGCCACTCTTCCCCCTTCCCCCCATGCCACTGACACAAAGCAGTCATGCAAACAACCAACCACCCCTTGAACATCCCCCCATTGGTCCCTGTCAATTAATATCTTCCCATTCATCATCAAGCAAGTTAAAAGGTGACTTGCCATCCAACAACCAAGAATTGGCAAGACAGGAAAGTGGTGCAAACTATTAACATTTATGTGCTTTAACTAATCAACAGGAACTTAACAACATTACATTTTTTCATACACCCATGTGCATACTCTTTTGCAACTACAAAACTTTCCTCTTCCTTTTCCTTCCGCTCCTACGTGGTGCAACCCCCGTGGCTTGAGCAGAGGTAGAGGTAGGCTGCTCAGATTCCTGCTCTGACTGCTGAGATGCTCTTGACCGACATCCCCTGGGTTTTGGAGCCTGTCAGGGCCCTGCCAAAGACTGTTCCACCTGTGCCTGTGCAGGGGCAGCCTCGGCCATCGGGAAACGAGGCAGCATGTCGGGTACTGACTAGGAGAGGGGCAACGGGTGAGAAACGGAGTGGAGCCCCCACTTCCATGCCCCCTTTCGCAATCATCACTCTCATGCCCCAGCCGCACTTCACTGCTACCACTGTGCTGGAGAGCACTTTGCTGCAGATCAGTGCGGCCCTGTAAGGCCATGTCTAAGGTATCTGTCATTCCTATTTATGGCGGCAGATATGTTGTCATCCAGAGTCTGCACGGCTGTGATCAAGGCGTGCATGGACTCATTTGATTGGAGCGTTTGATGTTCCACGGAGTTGGTCACTCTATCCATGCAAGAAGACATCATCGCAGTGCCCTGTGACATCAACACAATCATGCTTGAGGCGGACTCTTCCAATCTCTCTGCAATCATTAACTGTGCTTGGAAGGCCTGTCAGTACATCGCACATTCTCTGCTGCTGCTCAATGATTCTCCTCTTCATCGACGGTCCCCGAGGTACAGCATCTGTGTGCAGCTGAGCAGAGCTTGGAGAGGGCTGTGCCCGCCGACGAGGACTCTCCACTGCTGTCCCTTCCACCACCATCTGCTCTTGCTCACCTGTGAAGTGTGAGTCACCAGGTGAAAACCCAACTATCTGTCTAAGTGGTCCCACCAAAGGGCGAGTATCTGAGCTGGTGCATGGTAAGCACGAGTCCTGTAACGGTTCACCCTCAGAACGATTCAGCTCCTCTGAGGAATCGTCGGCCGCAACCTCCACCGGATTCTGCTGCACGTGTGACGGCCCTTTCGGAGATAAAAGGCATGAATTACTGCTGGCGAGGTAAGAATGTTGCAAGTTATCATTATGAAGATGGTCATATTTCACTCGCTGCTGAAATCAAGTCAACATGACTGAGTGTTGTATGACATGTTGGTTGCTGATATTTAATTGTTACCAGGTAGCTGGGAGGTCCCTATCTCCTCATCTCTGACAGCCAGGGGCGCTGAAACTTCACTGATCTCCAGTGCCTCCTCCTCTGCATTTGTGAGCTGGGAAATTTGTGGAGGCCCACCTCCAGTTCTCACCCTCTTCCCCACATTCTGTGCCCTCTTCTCCTGCAAAGAGGAAAAGAACAGATCTGTGAGTGAGTGTAATGGCATGTGTTCACCCAATGGATGCCGTGCATTTGGTGAGAATGACTATGAGGGAGAGACATGAAATTGCATAAGGATGAGGGTGAGTGGGAGTGATGGATGGATAGATGGGGATGCGAGGAAGTGCATAGAAAGAGAAGGATGGGTGTGCGTGCAAGGTAAGTGGGTGTGAGGAGGGATGTGATGAAGTAGGCTTGAGAAGGCAGAGTGAGGGGGTGGGGTGATGTGCACAGCAGGATGTACATGAATGTGCAACTGTACTCACCTTTTCTGACCTGGTTAAATCATTAAAGCGCTTCCTGCACTGGCTCCATTAGCGTGGCACAATGCTTCTGCTGCTGACCTCCTCGGCCACCTCCAGCCATGCCTTCTTGGTGGGAGCAGCAGGTTTCTTCTTCCCGTTGCTGGGGAAGAGTATCGCTCTCCGACTCTTCACTGCCCCCAGCAGTACATCAAGCGATGCATCGTTAAAGCGAGGCTCAGCCCTTGACTGTCCTGAATCCATCATGAAACTTCTCCCTCTCTTTGTGCAAACTCCTAACTCCTCCAAGATCCATCTTTGGATTTGTCCTTTAAATATTTGAGTTGAGATCGCGTCATGCGGGTTTGCACCACGCCCGCTGCTGCTTATTTGACGCCAAACTCGCAAATAATATTATAATTAGGTGGCTCCATTAAAATACCACAGACTCACATGCTGAAACTTCTTCCAGGTTTCGCACCCGATGTCGGACCCGCCCCTCCCTCCCACTTCGAACACGCCTTGTAGTAGTCTTCGAACCTTTCTTGGCAGAGCCTGTTCGGAAGCTTTTAATCCGGCCTCTCCTGGCCTTGATTGGCAGGTTCACTTTTGCTGTGATATAATTATAAATTTGAGTCAATCAGGTGCAATTTGAAATATGCACATGTGGCAAAGTGTGACACCAGAAATGTGACAGACACACGCCGGATGCAAGACTATTTTATATTATATATTATATTTCTTGCATTCAGCATGTATATATATTATAGACAGACAGACAGACAGACATAGGCACACAGATAGATAGCTGGATAGACAGACAGACAGACAGACAGATAGATAGATAGGCAGACAGACAGACAGATAGATAGATAGATAGATAGATAGATAGATAGATAGACAGACAGACAGATAGATAGACAGATAGATAGATAGACAGATAGATGGACAGATAGATGGACAGATAGATAGATAGATAGATAGATAGATAGATAGATAGATAGATAGATAGATAGATAGATAGATAGACAGATAGATGGACAGATAGATGGACAGACAGATAGATAGATAGACACACAGATAGACAGACAGACAGACAGATAGACAGACACACAGATAGATAGAAAGACAGACAGACAGATAGATAGATTATTGATAGCTAGATGGACAGATAGATAGACAGATAGACAGACAGATAGACAGACAGATAGATGGATAGATAGATGGATAGATAGATTAGACTGATAGATAGACAGATAGACACATAGATAGATAGACAGATAGATAGATAGGTTATGGATAAATAGATAGATAGATAGACACACAGGTAGATAGATAGATAGACAGACAGACAGACAGACAGACAGAGGCTGGTGCCAAAGTAATAGACAGGTCGATTTTCTGGTGCTTTCATGAACCCTGATACCCTTACAGCCCCTCGATATACTTACTGCCCCCCCGATACCATTACTGCCCCAATACCATTACTTTCCCTGGTTTATGTTGCAAAGATTCACCCGCGACTGCCTGAAAGGAACCTGAGCGATAAAAGTTGAGGAAAGTGGTGACCTTCATAGCCACAGAAAGAGCAGTGTGACCTGATGAACCTGGCTTTAGATCTTCACTCATAAGGTTGCAGAGATGGTCAAAGGTAGCTGTTGAGAAGTGAACCCTTCTGCCGCAGAGCCCCTCACAGAGGTCCTCATGGGCCGTCTGCAGACACTTTGTGGGATGGAGTATTATCTGGTACAGTCTTCTGCCCTGCTGCCTGCTTCATATCTCCAAATGCTGCTGCTCTTCCTCCATAATAATAATAATAATACGAGCACAGAGAACCACGCCCAAGGGGGAAAGCGATACCTGTTCCTGAGTCAATCTGATGGGGCGGAGGGGAAGGCCGTGGATCAGTAAATCTCCGGGTGGGGTGAGCCAGTCCCAGTCAGTCAAGGTGAAGGGCAGGTGTCAGAGTGCAGGTGTCAGAGTGCAGGTGTCAGAGTGTAGAGTGCAGAGCAAGAAAACTAGGGATGAAAAGTGTTTTCTGAAGCCAGTAATCAGTAACCATTCCCGGGCTCCGGGAGCCTCCCTTTGCCACATCTTCCCTGCTTCCCTCGCCCTCTGCTATTCTACTGTAACCATTTACACCTCCTCTGGAACCATCTTTTATTTATATACTTGTAGGAACATAGGAACAGGAGGAGGCCACTCAGCCCCTCGAGACTGTTCCGCCATTCAATTAGATCACGGCTGATCTTACCTTAACTTCATTTACCCACCTTGGTTCCAGATCCCCTAATACCCTTGCCTAACAAAAATCCTCTTCTTCTTAGGCAGTCCCTCGGAACTGAGGATGACTTGCTTCCACATTAAAAATGAGTTTGCAGGTGACTGATGAGTCCAATGCGGGACCTACAGTCTCTGTCACAGGTGGGGCAGACGGTGGTTGAAGGGGCGGGTGGGTGGGGTGCTTGGGTTGAATGGGCTCGTTGCGCTGCCTGCGCTTGGCTTCCGCTTGCTCCCGGCGAAGAGACTCGAGGTGTTCGGCGCCTTCCCGGATGCTTCTCCTCCACTTTGTGCGGTCTTGGGCCAGGGATTCCCAGGTGTCGGTGGGGATGTTACACTTTTTCAAGGAGGCTTTGAGGGTGTCCTTGAAGTGTTTCCTCTGCCCACCTGGGGCTCTCTTGCCGTGCCGGAGCTCCGAGTAGAGCGCTTGTTTTGGGAGTCTCGTATCGGGCATGCGGACAATGTGACCCATCCATCGGAGCTGATTGAGCGTGGTCAAAGCTTCGATGCTGGGGATGTTGGCCTGAGCAAGAACACTGACGTTGGTGCGCCTATCCAGCAAATGGATTTGCAGGATCTTGCGAAGGCAGCGTTGGTGGTACCTCTCCAGTGCTTTGAGGTGCCTGCTGTACATGGTCTATGTCTCTGAGGCATACAGCAGGGCGGGTATCACTGCTGCTCTGTAGACCATGAGCTTAGTGCTGGGTTTGAGGTCCTGGTCTTCAAACACTCTCTTCCTTAGGCGGCCCTGGCACACTGAAGGCGGTGTTTGACTTCGTCGTCGACGTCTGCCCTTGTTGACAGTAGGCTCCCGAGGTATGGAAAGTGGTCCACGTTGTACAAGACCTTGTCGTGGATTTTGATAATTGGGGGGCAGTACTGTGTGGCGGGGGCAGGTTGGTAGAGGACCTTTGCCTTACGGATGTTTAGTGTAAGGCCCATGCTCTCGTACGCTTCGGTGAAGGTGTTGACGATGGTTTGGAGTTTGACCTCTGAGTGAGCGCAGACGCAAGCGTTGTCTGCATACTGTAATTCGATGACAGAGGATGGGACGACCTTGGATCTGGACTGGAGGCGACGGAGGTTGAATAGTTTCCCGTTTGTTCTGTAAATTAGCTCCACTCCAGCGGGGAGTTTACTGAGGGTGAGATGGAGCATTGCAGCAAGGAAGATCAAGAAGAGCGTTGGTGCGATGACACAGCCTTGCTTGACCCCGGTTCGTACGTGAATTGGGTCTGTGGTGGAACCGTTGGTCAGGATCACAGCTTGCATGTCATCGTGAAGCAGGCGGAGGATGGTGACAAACTTTTGAGGACAGCCGAATTTGAGGAGGACACTCCATAATCCCTCACGGTTGACAGTGTCGAAGGCCTTTCTGAGATCAAAGAAGGCCATGTACAGCGGTTGGTGCTGTTCCCTGCATTTCTCTTGTAATTGACGTGCGGTGAAGATCATGTCTATTGTGCCCCTTAGTGGGCGGAATCCGCATTGCGACTCTGGGAGGAGCTCTTTGGCCACTGGGAGAAGGCGATTGAGGAGGATTCTTGCGATGACTTTCCCTGTGGCAGACAGGGCCACAACAAAAATCCATGGCCCTGTTATTAACAGGGAGCCGGGGTGTGTGAGGGTAAGGCTGAAATCGGCCAAAGAGCCGGGCAAGGTCAGGGACATGGTTATGGAGGCCCTGCCGAGATCTTAATGGCACGGCCTCATTAGCATATAATAGGGGCACCTCCCGCCGGCAGCCGGCCGAATGGACAGCCTGGCCGACGGGCGGGAAGGAACACCAGCGGCAGGAGGCCGTAGCCAGGGACCCTCGAGGCAGGTCCCCGGCACTGGGAAAGGAGCATCAGCACCGGGCGTCGATCGGGAGGGCTGGGGGGAGGTTTCAGATCAGGAGGGCTGGGATGGTAGGCTGGCGGTCTGGTCTGGGGGAGGCCGAAGGCTTCCTTGAGGGACCTGGGGGGAGCAGTCTTGCTGCTCCTGGCTCACAAGCTGTGATAAAAGAGCTACTTAGCTCAGGGGACCGACAGCTCCTGCCTTCGATCAGCTGCTATGCTGCCAACAACTCGGGCCTCCCCCTCACTATTTAAATTTAAACCGCGGCATCGATGATGTCATCAGGCCACGACTTTGCTTTGTTAATTAGGCCCTCATCTGCCTTTTGCGGGAGCCTCGTCAATGGCCTGATTTCTGCACTTTAAAATTTAAAGGGATGGGAATGGGGTCGAGTTGGGGTCGGATTAGCCCGATCCTAATATTTTATCTCCCCCCACCCCCCCGTCGATCCTCTCCTGCTTGTCTAGTGGTGGGGAGGTTCGGGGTTAAAATCAAGGCCTATCAATCTCAGTTTTGACATTTTCAATTGGCCGGGCCTCAATAACTTTTTGGGGGGAGAGAGTTTCAGATTTCCACTACCCCTTGAGTGAAGAAGTGCTTCCTGACACCACCCTTGAATGGCCCCTTGTTCTGGACTTCCCCACTAGAGGAAATAGTTTCTCTCTATCTACCCATCAAATTCTTTAATCATTTTAAAAACCTCAATTAGATCACACCTTAATCTTGTATACTCGAGGAAATAAAAGTCTAGTTTATGCAATCTGTCCTCATAATCATAGAATCATACAAACTTACAGAACAGAAGGAGGCCATTCGGCCCGCCGTGCCTGTGCTGGCTCTTTGAAAGAGCTGTCGTGCTCAGTCCCACATCCCCGCTTTTTGTCCGTAACCCTGTGAGTTCCTCATCCTCCAGAACCTGTCCAACTCCCTTTTAAAATTATTGATGGAATCAGCTTCCACCACCTTCTCAGGTCGAGCATTCCAGATTTAAAAAAAATTAATTTATGTGATGTGGGCATCACTGGCAAGGCCAGCATTTATTGCCCATCCCCTAATTGCCCTTGAGGAGGTGGTGGTGAGCCGCCGCCTTGAACCGCTGCAGTCCGTGTGGTGAAGGTACACCCACAGTGCTGTTAGGGAGGGAGTTCCTGGATTTTGACTCAGTGACGATGAAGGATCGGCGATATATTTCCAGGTCAGGATGGTGTGTGATTTGGAGGGGAACCTGGAGGTGGTGGTGTTCCCATGCGCCTGCTGCCCTTGTCCTTCTAGGTGGAAGAGGTCGTGGGTTTGGGAGGTGCTGCCGAAGAAGCCTTGGCGAGTTGCTGCAGTGCATCTTGTAGATGGTACACACTGCAGCCACAGTACGCCGGTGGTGGAGAGAGTGAATGTTTACAGTGGAGTATGGGGTGCCAATCAAGCGGGCTGCTTTGTCCTGGAAGGTATCAAGCTTCTTGAGTGTTGTTGGAACTGCACTCATCCAGGCAAGTGGAGAGTATTCCATCACACTCCTTACTTGTGCCTTGTAGATGGTGAAAGGCTTTCGGGGAGTCAGGAGGTGAGACACTCACCACAGAATACTTAGCCTCTGACCTGCTCTTGTTGCCACAGTATTTATGTGGCTGGTCCAATTAAGTTTCTGGTCAATGGTGACCCCCAGGATGTTGATGGTGGGGGATTCGGTGATGCTAATGCTTTTGAATGTCACGGGGCAGTGGTTAGACTCTCGCTTGTTGGAGATAGTCATTGCCTGGCACTTCTGTGGCGCGAATGTTACCTGCCACTTATCAGCCCAAACCTGAACATCGTCCAGGTCTTGTTGCATGCAGGCATGGACTGCTTCATTATCTGAGGAGTTGTGAATGGCGCTGAACACTGTGCAGTCATCAGCGAACATTCCCATTTCTGACGTTATGTTGGAGGGAAGGTCATTGATGAAGCAGCTGAAGACAGTTGGACCGAGGACACTGCCCTGAGGAACTCCTGCAGCGATGTCCTGGGGCTGTGATGATTGACCTTCAACCACCACAACCATCTTCCTTTGTGCTAGGTATGACTCCAGCCAGTGGAAAGTTTTCCCCCTGATTCCCATTGACTTCAGTTTTACTAGGGCTCTTTGATGCAACGCTCGGTCAAATGCTGCCTTGATGGCAAGGGCAGTCACTCTCACCTCACCTCTGGAATTCAGCTCCTTTGTCCATGTTTAGACCAAAGCTGTAATGAGGTTGGGAGCCAAGTGGTCCTGGCGGAACCCAAACTGAACATTGGTGAGCAGATTTTTGATGAGTAAGCGCTGCTTGATAGCACTGTCGATGACACCTTTTATCACTTTGCTGATGATTGAGAGTAGACTGATGGGGCGGTAATTGGCCAGATTGGATTTGTCCTGCTTTTTGTGGACAGGACATACCTGGGCAGTTTTCCACATTGTCGGAAAGATGCCAGTGTTGTAGCTGTACTGCAGCTGATCCTGACAACTTTCTGAGTGAAAACATTCTCCTCACCTCTCCTCTAGATCTTTCACCAATGATTTTAAATCTGTGACCTCTGGTTATTGACCCACTCGCCAGAGGGAATAGTTTTTCTCTCTCTACTCTATCAAAACCCCTCATCATCTTGAAAACCTCTATTAGGTCACCTCTTAACCTCTCTGTTCCAAAAATCAAAATCAAATCAAATCAACTTTTATTGTCATTGTTAGTGCACAAGTGCAGTACAACGAAATGTAGGCTTGCGGCTCCCGAGAGTGTACATTTGGATTAAGACATTTAAACATTCAACATACATTTGGCTTGTAGTATATTAACATAAACATAACCATAATAAAGTGCATTGGCAGATGTGCAGGCTTTAGAGTTTATTTGTGGAGTTCAGTAGGATGACAGCCCTGGGAAAGAAGCTGTTCCTAAATCTGGTCGTACGGGTGCGAATGCATCTGTAGCGTCTCCCAGATGGCAGGAGGGCGAACAGACTGTGGCTGGGGTGGGTAGGGTCTTTGATGATGGACCGTGACCTCCGTAGACAGCGTTTCTGGTATATGTGCTCTATGGTCGGTAGCCGGGTGCCGGTAATGCGTTGGGCAGTTTTGACTACCCGCTGCAGGGCTTTCCGGTCATAGTAGCTACAGCTGCCATACCATACTATGATACAGTTTGTCAGGATGCTCTCTATAGTGCAGCGGTAAAAGTTAGAGAGGATCAGGGGTGACAGGTTACATCCCTTCAGCCTCCTTAGGAAATATAGGCGCTGCTGGGCCTTCTTCACCAGAGAGGAGGTATTGAGGGACCAGGAGAGGTCTTCCGTGATGTGGACTCCGAGGAACTTAAAGCTGTCCACCCTTTTCTAAATAGTCCTAACTTTTCCAACCTCTCCTCATAACTGAAGTCCCTCATCCCTGGTAACACCCTGGTTACCCTCCTCTGTACTCTTTCTAAGGCCTTTCCATCTTTCCTGAAGTGTGGAGCCCAGAATTGCCCACAATACTCCAGCTGAGGCCTAACCAGTGATTTATAAAGTTCTAGCATAATCTCTTTGTTTTTATATTCTATTCCTCTATTTATAAACCCAACTAACCCATATGCTTTTTTAACCACCTTGTCAACTTGCTCTGCCACCTTTAAGGATTTGTGTACATGGACACCAAGGTTTCTCTGGTCATCTACACTTGTCAACATCGTGCCATTTATAGTACACTGGGCTTTACGCCACCTATCACTGTCAGGATGTAGCGAAAAGACGGCGGCTGCCGCTCTTTCGCTAACTGGCAGCAGGTCCCATGGCGTCCACCATTTTCCGAGGTCCGGCAGCACTGCTGGTAAGAACGATGGCCCTGCAAATTTAAATTAGTGAGAGGTGACATCAGTCAACGTGCAACACTGACTTAACGTCACCTTGGCGAGCTTGGACCTTAGCGCTGAGTTCAATGCTGGGTCCTAAGCTCGCCATGTAAACCTCGCGTTCAGCAGACTGACAGAGACACTGTCAGCACCTCTTAAAGGGACACACATATCTTTTAGGAAAGTTTGCATTTAAACTTTTGGACTGCTTTTTTAATTTTATTGAAGTAGTGGCTTGCTGCAATACATGTTAAAAGTTTTTTTACGATTGCAGGGAGTGCTGCTGGATGCTTGCAAGGCCTCGGATGGTAAAGGAAGGCCTCTGAGAAGACAGAAAATACTGGAAATAATCAGCAGGTCAGGCAACATCTGTGGAGAGAGAAACAGTGTTCACGTCTCAGGTCGAAATGCTTCCTGACCTGCTGAGTATTTCCAGCATTTTATGCTTTTATTTCAGATTTACAGCATCCGCTCGCAGAGGGAAGAGGAAGACGCTGAAGAGGAGGAAGCAGAAGGAAGGATGTAACCCAGACAGCCTCTTTCTGACCAGGATATCCAGGATGGAATCATCCGCCTGCGGTACCAGTGACCACAACCCAAATTCCCCTTTCAACATTTGTCCCACACCTTACCTTCCCTCTGTTACTGACCATCAGAGCGTCCTCTTGGCCACAATGCTGAAATAAAAGCCACCACAAAGCAAATTTTCTAATCCAACTGAATACATCTATCCATCCAATAGGACATCAAGAAATCAACTCATCATCCTTATGCATTCTCTTAGTGACTGTCTTGTGTGTGCCTTTGCCTCTCCTACTGATGTCACGCAGTGCTATCCCAGTGGCTGCAGCATGGCTGGTGGAAGGCTGCTGACTTTCAGTGGGGGACACTGCAAATGGCCTTGCTGGTTGACCTTGAAGAGCAGTTGGCTGGGAGTGTGAAATCGAGTAACGGTGTTTCTTCTTCTTCTTCTTCTTCACTCTCCTCTCCCTCTTCTTGGTCACCCACTGGCTGGGCAGGCTGCATTTCTTGGGTGTGTGAAATGAGGAAGGGACAAGGGTGGACTTGTGGTGAGGGGTGGGCAGGAAAGCAAGAGGTGCATGCGAGAACGAGGGTAATGTATGAGGATACCAGCATCTTGTATCCTTTCAGCCCCACCGCTGCCAAGGGCTCAACCATGCCCCTGCTAAGAATGGCCTGCACCGTCGCCTCCAAGGGGGGTGGGTGAAGCTAAAATGGCAGATGTGCCTCATGATTGGTGCAGAATGTTGGTAGGTGAGTGATTGGGGTGGGGGTCATGCATTGAACAGTGTGTGAGGCTAGTGGTGCAGTTGGTAGGAGATGGCTTTTGAAGATGCATTCACTGACCTTGACCAGTGGTCTGAGGTCATGAAGCTCCTTTGGGTACTGGAGCCCGGTGGTGGGGGCGACACTGCTGGCAGTCACGGCCTCGGTGATCTGGTCCCACATCGATCTTTCTGGAGGACCTCCTGGCCTCTGTGGGTCGAGGACCTCTCTTGCAGTGTTGACCCCCTGCACAAAGCTGGAGTGCTGCGTGCGAGACCCTGGGTGCCCCTTCCGTGGTTGGCTGAGCCATTTCTGTTAATGCTGAAGCACTTTTCCCATTTTTTGAGGTTCGGAAGGGAATTCAGCTTGTTGAAGGCTCCCACTTGGGAATGTTTTTTCAAATGTTCATTTTTTTTGAAAAGGCGGTAGAGTTGTAAGGGCTGAAAACTGGATTTTTTTCATTCATTTTAATTTTTATCAGTTCAGAAGGCATTACCCTTTTAAGCAAACAACAATGTATTTCCCTAGCGAACTCATAGCCTCGCTCCCAGAGGCTGTTGGAAGATGCAATGCCATTTCTGGACGCCTCATTCGGCACTGATGCCTGGAGTAGCACCACCAGGAGGGCGTTACACATTGAGTATAGCGCTGGGCTAAAAATCTTTAGTCCCCAGCGCAAATTTTTCTCTTCTACTGGCATGACCATTTCAGCGGCCGTTAACCTGGGGCCTCGGTGACACTGGCAAATTTCGTGTCGCTGTCCAATTTCTAGGCCACTGCCTTTCCATATTAGTCCTCCCAAAGTGCATCACTTCACACTTCTCTGCATTGAATTCCATCGACCACGCTTCTGCCCATTTCACCATCCTGTCTATGTCAGCCTGAAGCCTATAACTATCCTCATCATTATCTACCACTTTGCCAAGTTTTGTATTATCTGCAAACTATATAATACTACTGCCTACACCCGAGTCTAGGATGTTTATAAAAATTGCAAAGAATAATGGACTCAAAACTGACCCTTGGGGAGCACCACAGCAAACCACCTCCCAGTCTGAAAAGCATCCGCCCACCACCACACTTTGCTTCCTGTCACTGAGCCAATGTTGTATCTGTACCGCCACTTTCCCCTTAATTCCATAGGCTTCCATCTTCTTAATAAGCCTCCGGTGTGGCACTTTGTCGAATGCTTTGCGAAAGTCCATGGGGGAAAAATTGAGTCTCGCTCCCTTTGGGGCGCTAACTTCGCCAGGGCGCCCCTACTGGAAGCGCCCCGCCTCCCTCTTGGGACGCTGCGAGGGAAGATCGCACGCTACGTGCCGCTGTATAGCAGGCCTTCCTCCCCTTCTTAAAGGGGAGGGGCCTGGCGCAGCGTGTCCCGGGGCCCAGCTGGGCCACCAGGGGTCGGGAGTGCCGGCAAACGAGGAGGTGATGGTGAGCCACCTTCTTGAACTGCTGCAGTCCGTGTGGTGAAGGTACTCCCACAGTGCAGTTAGGGAGGGAGTTCCAGGATTTTGACCCAGTGACGATGAAGGAACAGCGATATATTTCCAAGCCAGGATGGTGTGTGACTTGGAGAGGAAGTTGCAGGTGATGGTGTTCCCATGCGCCTGCTGCCCTTGTCCTTCTTGGTGGTAGTACATCTACTGCACTACCTTGATCAACCTTCTCTGTTATCTCCTTAAAAAATTCACAATTTAACAAATCCATGCTGGCTCTCCTTGATTAACCCATGCCTTTCCAAATGAAAGGTTATTTTGTCCCCGATAATGGTTTAACCCTTTTAGCCCCAGTATCATTCTGGTGAATCTGCGCTGCACCCCCTCAAAGGCCAATGTGTCCTTCCTGAGGTTTGATGCCCAGATCTGAATGCAGTGCTCCAGATGTGGTCTAACCAGAGCTCTGTACAGCTGTGACGTTGTCTCATTATGATCTAATTTAACATCATCCCTTTTGTCATTTAATTACTCCTGCTCTCTACCCTATCAAAAGCCTCTTTTGTTCTTTCCCTGACTCACCCCGCCCCTTTACCCTGGCTCTGTAACTTGCTTAAAAGCTGTTCATCTCTAACTTCTTCCAGTTCTGACGAGAGATCATCGACCTGAAACGTTAACTCTGTTTCCCTCTGCACAGATGCTGCCTGACCTGCTGAGTGTTTCTAGCACTTTCTCTTTTAATTTCAGATTCCCAGCATCTGCAGTCTTTTTGCTTTTGAATCAGTAAATAAAGCTTGGGGACTTCTCAATGCTCCCCAGCCCCTCACTCCCGCCGGGATCAGGTGATAGGGGAAGCTGCTCTGCCCCTTTTATAAGGGTGCAGGTTAATCAAGATAGTGCGGAGCAACAAACAGCAAGCTCATGTCTGCTGCGGAATTGGTGAATACTTAAAAAGAAAAACTTTGCAGGGCTGTGGGGAAAGAGCGGGGGAGTGGGACGAATCGGAGCGCTCTACCAAAGAGCCGGCACAGGCATGATGGGCCGAATGGCCTCCTTCTGTGCTGTATGATTCTATGATTTTGTGATTCTGAGACGAGCTTGCCAAATGAGCCCCGTGGGAGTCCAGCGGGCAGATTGCAGGAGAGGCCAAAAAGATTTTGGAAACTCGGGGGGTGGGGCATTGTGGAGGAGGTGCGGGGACGCTATTTAAAGGCGCACAAGCAGCGGGAATCGCTCCCGTCCGAGTTTCCTCTTTGAAATCCACCCTACATCATTCCAGCACCGTACGTACACCGGAGGTGGGGAGTAAATTCACGCCCCCCTCCCCTTAACTCTGTCAGAATACACATCAGACTGACCGAATTAATAATATAAATGAATAAAGGTAACCTGCAGTCTCTTCTGCTCCTCTTTGCTCATTGTTTCCTGAGCAAAATGGGGCGCACGTTTAATTGAGTGCTCATTTGGCAGCTGAAAAGTGCTCACGATATTTTATAAGCTACTTGGATTGCAGGGATTGGAAGATCACGGTCCAGCTCTGGCAGTCTGTGGGTGCTACGCCGTGCAGTTTATGGCGATTATAATAATGCTGTTACACAGAGGGCAATAAAAGCAGGTGTGTGAGGAGAGAGAGCCAATGCGTGTTAAAGCAAGGTCACCGTCAGATACAGGCATGTGTGATGTTAACATACGCAATTATTTCTCAGAATTAGGCACAACTGTTGCACCGTCACGTGTGCAGTAAAGAAAAGGGATGGGTATAATTGAGGCAGGATTATGTTGCTTTGTTGTAGCTTCTAAGAGGAATATTGGGAGGGGATTATCCTGTGGGACTATTAACAAAAGCGCACACATCGAACAATGCAATGATGGTAAGCTAGCAAGCGTGGTCTGAAGAAATGCTACAATGTGAAGGGAATAAAAAACTGCATTTAACCACAAACATTCGGACGGCTTTTTGTTTCATTCTGAATATCAATAGGGTCCAACGTAAGATGTGTTAGCTATTTTGTTTAAATGTAGTGATGGAGATTTAGGTCCCAGACTCACACAGCAGCACAGCACCCAGCAGGGCTGGGCACACCTCATTTGATTAAAGCAGAATGCCGAAGCTCTGGGGATAAACTCTATTTTATTTTTATGGCTTTTTAGGGCCAAGTTTTCTCACAGCATGTTCACGCAATGCTGTCCTCAACAATAAATCGAAACAAAAGGAATTCTCAATACTTGTTACAACTCGCTGAGTGAATCAAAAACTCTCAGCTCTCACACCCCTCTACCTAAAGATACTGAGACTGCTGAAAAATCTCTCTCGTTTCTTTCATTTTTTCCTGTCTCTGTCTCTCTCCTCCTTTCCTCTCTATATCCTTCTTCCCTTCCTCGCTTTCGTCTGATTTTCTATATTTCTCTCTCTCCTTTTCTACTTCACAGTCCTTCTGATTTACACACTGACCTTTTTCGAATTGGCCCTCTTTTTCCTTTTCTGCTCCACTCTCTCTCCTTTATGAGTTATTCTCTCTCCCCTTTTCTGGTTCCCGCTTCCTTTTTAGTTCTCTCTCTCCTTTGATGGTTCACTCTGTCTTTCGTTTTCTCACTCACTTTCTCTTTTCTGGTTCATTTTTTTTTCTAGTTTTCTCTCTCTCCATTTCTGCTTTGCTCTCTTTATATCTGGGTTTTCTCACTCACCTCTTTTTTCTCTGTCGGTTTTTGGTGTTCTTTCGTTCTCTCTCCCTTTTGCTCTCTGACTTTGTTTCTGTCCCCTCTTTTGGCGTTTTGTCTCTTCCATCCCTCACTCTGCCCCCTTTTGGTGTTCTTTCTCTCTTTCTCTTTTGGGCCTGGAAATTCGGTGGGCTGCGCCACCAGTTAGCGCCCAAAGAGGGCACTTAGTGGCTTCAGCGCCACTGGCCATGCCCCCCGCAAAATTTAATGGGGCGCTAATGGCAGCGTTAGCCTGTACCGCTGCACCGCCACCGATGATGTCATCGGTGTGCGCAGTGCCCCGCTACCGCCCCGATCGCGATATTGGATCGCGCCCCCCGCTGTAACGCTGGTCGCAATCTGCAACCGGTTCAGGGGGCCCGACCTGCGGCGGTAGTGGCGCTAATTAAAGGGGAGGTGCGGGCGGCCATTTTTTTTGCTGGCCGCCTGCCAGCACCTCCTCGTGCCGCCATCCCCGGCCTCCTGAGCCCCCCACTGCAGGCAGTGCCGGCTGTGTCCCAAGAGCCCGGCACCTCTCCTCGGTGCCGAGTTCTTTTGCCGGCACTCGCGATCCCCGATCGCGCTGGTGCAGGCCCCTCCCCTTTAAGAAGGGGAGGAAGGCCTGCAGTACCGCAGCGCGCCGTGCTGCAGCGTGTGGCGCTGTGGCACGTTGCGCTGCGATATTCAGTTTCAGCGCCCCAAGAGGGACGCGGGGCGCTGAAACTGAATATCAGGCTGGCGCAAGCGGCTCCGCCCGGAGCGGTAATTCCGGCGCCCAGTCGAGCTTGGTGCTCAACGGGGCGCCAACCGAATTTCTAGGCTCTCTCTCTTCCCTCTCTCACTTTTCTCTCTCTCTCTTTTGCTATTTTCTCTCTCTCTCTGACCCTCCTAGTACAATAGAAGTTTTCAGGACAGAAGGAGGGCTTTTGGCCCATTGTGTCTGTGTTGGCTCTTTGCTAGAGCAATTCAAAACGAATCCATCTGCCCTGCTCTGCCCCCATAGACCTATATCTTCCTCTGATTCAAATATTGATCCAATTTTCCCCTAAAAGATGCAGTGGTTTCCGTCTCAACCACTCCCTGTGGTAAAGAACATAAGAACATAAGAAATAAGAGCAGGAGTAGGCCATATGGCCCCTCGAGCCTGCTCCGCCATTCAATAAGATCATGGCTGATCATCGACCTTGTTGAGTCTGTGTTTTCAAATGCAGTTATACTGAATAACAGGACACAGACTACAGAAGTAAGTAAACAGGTCTTTAGTGATTGAGGGTCAGGGCTGAACTGAGATACACTTTGCTCCGCAGGGTTTATATACCGGTGTGGTCACCACCGGTACTACAATGTACAGGAGCCATCAAAAAGTAGTCCATCACCTTAAAGTATCCTCTTAAGGTAGTACAGGTTACATACACTACAATTCCTCCCCTTTTAGCTTAACAGTGTACACCCCAAATTAAACATTACATGGATAACATATATACAATTTACACACAAGAATTGTTCAAAGATTCAGTCTCTGAGGAGGCCTCCTGATCCGGCCCGGATAACGCCTTTCAGGGGTCTCTGGCTCTCGTTGCTGGGGTGACTCATCCACTTGATCTCCTATGGTTTTAACATCATCATATACATTCGAGTCTGAGGTAGATGCTACAGGCTCAATAAGTTCTTCAACTGGTGTCTCTGCCGTAGACATGGGGTCGACCCTTGTTCTCGATTCCACAAGTTGGTCAGCATGACGTCGTATTACGTTCTCTCCAACGTCTACCGTGTACATCAAGGGTCCTTGTTGTGCACGAATTGTTCCAGGTTGCCATTTATCATCCCTATAGTCCCTGGCCAACACTGGTTGTCCTATTTCAAAACTACGAGTGGCCTTGTTATTTACATGCTGGAATTGCTTGTTTTCAACTTCCCGTCGCACATTGGGTTTTAACAAATCCAACTGGGACCGCAACCTTCTGTTATAGAACATTATGGCAGGGCTTTGATTTGTCACTGCATGCGTGGCGTTTCGATACGCCATCAGGAAATTGTCCACCTTGTGTTGTAGTGGAATATGGTCTTCACTCATGGCCTTTATCGCCTTTTTGAACGTTTGTACAAATCTCTCGGCCAACCCATTTGTAGCCGGATGATATGGGGCAGATGTATAGTGTTTCACCCCATTCTTTTTCATGAATTTCTGGAATTCTTCTGACACGAACTGTGGTCCGTTGTCTGAACATATTTGCTCCGGCAACCCATTCCTTGCAAATATGGTTTTTAGAACTGCGATCGTCTTCTCAGAGGTAGTGGTCGACATCTTAATCACTTCTGGCCATTTAGAATGTGCGTCTACTGCTATCAAAAACATGGAATCCATGAATGGACCTGCAAAGTCGATATGCACACGTTGCCATGGGGCTGAAGGCCATTCCCACGGATGCAGCGGTGCAATTGGAGGTGCATTTTGAACTTTTTGGCACCCTGAGCAGCTTTTAGTCAGATCCTCTATTTGTTTGTTGATACCTGGCCACCACACATAAGCCCTAGCAAGGCTTTTCATCTTGACTCCCCCCAGATGACCTTCGTGCAATTCTTTCAGAACTCTCTCCCTTAATTTAGGAGGAATAATCACCCTTGTTCCATACATCAATGTTCCTTGACATACGGACAGCTGTTCTCGTCTGGCTGAGAATGCTGGTAACAGTGGCTCGCCATGTGCTGGCCATCCCTTCACTGTCAAGTCGTAGACCCGAGACAGTGTCGGGTCATTTCGGGTCTCTCTATCAATACCCGCATTGGTGACTGGTAAGCATTCGATGATAGTCGAGTGAAATATCTCGACAGGGTCAACTGCCAGTGCCTCTTCCGCTGTAGGTAGTGGCAGGCACGACAGCCCATCAGCATTACCATGTTGCTTTGTACCTTTGAATTCAATATCATATTGATGTGCCCCTAGGAAAAGGGACCATCTCTGAAGCCTCTGCGCCATCATTACCGGAACACCCTTCTTAGGGTTGAAAATGGAAACCAACGGCTGGTGATCTGTCAGCAGCGTAAACTTTTGGCCTTGCAGGTAATGGTTACATTTCTTAACTCCCCACACGAGGCTGAGAGCCTCCCTATCTATCTGAGCATAGTTGCGCTCAGCGGAGGTCAATGATCTGGATGCGAAAGCGACTGGCCTTTCCGAGCCATCTGGAAACTTATGTGAGAGCACTGCCCCGATACCACATGGAGAAGCATCACAAGCTAAGCAAATAGGCAGCGTTGGGTTAAAGTGAGCCAACACTTCCTTAGAGGTGATCAGTGCCTTGCTCTTTTGAAAAGCCCGCTTACAATCATCGCTCCACTTCCATGGTATTCCCATTTGCAAAAGAATGTTTAGCGGGTGTAACACCGTGGATAAATTTGGAAGAAACTTGTGGTAATAGTTAACCAACCCGAGGAACGACCTCAACTGGGATACATTTTCCGGTGCAGGAGCTTTTACAACAGCTTCGATCTTGTCAGGTGACTTATGGAGCCCCTCCCGGTCAATGACGTGGCCGCAGCATGAGATTCGCTTTTGAAAGAACTCGCATTTCTGGCGATTAACTCTGAGCCCATATTCTTTCAATCTGATGAGAACCTGCTCCAAATTCGCGAGGTGATCCTTATCGTTATCTCCTGTAATCAGGATGTCATCCAGGTAGCATTGTGTGCCTGGGATTCCCTGCAATACCTGCTCCATGGCCCTTTGCCAAATCGCTGGAGCCGATGCCACTCCAAAAACCAGTCTATTATACCGATATAAGCCCTTATGCGTGTTGATCGTGAGATACTGACGTGACGCTTCATCAACTTCCATCTGTAGGTACGCCTGCGCCAGGTCTATCTTAGTGAAGTGTTTCCCGCCAGACAGCGAAGCGAAGATATCTTCAATCCGCAGAAGCGGATATTGCACCATGTGAAGAACCGGATTAACAGTGATCTTGAAATCGCCACAGATGCGAACTTTCCCAGGTTCCCCCGGCTTGTTGCTCAACGAACGCTTCATGACAGGAACAATGGGTGTAGCCCATTCGCTCCAGTCCACCTTGGACAGTACCCCTGAACGTTCTAGCCCTTCCAGCTCTGCTTCCACAGCAGGTCGTATCGCATAAGGCACCGGTCTGGCTTTGAAAAATTTTGGGTTTGCATGTTCTTCAACCTTGATGGTTGCCGTAATTCCTTTCAGTGTTCCAAGTCCCTGTTGGAACACCTCCTTAGCATCGTCTAAGATTTTGGACAGTCGTTTAGGTTTGACGTCATCCTCCTTACAGGCATCCACAGTCAGTGCTTGTATGGAATGCCAGTCCACATTTATTCTCCGGATCCATTCCCATCCCAGTAGTGGCGGACCTCCATCAGGTAACACATACAAGTCCATTTTCTGACTTTCTTTACCATTGTAGACCACATTTACTTTTATCTTTCCTTTGGGGTATACTATTTGCCCCGTGTATGTTTTCAGTACAATCTCCGTATCCCTCAGGGGAATGTGCGAGAATAACCTTTTGTAATCTTGCTTATTCATGACCGTTAATGCCGACCCAGTGTCCTATTCCATCTTCACTTAGACTCCTGCTATCCGAAGCATGACCCAGATAGTTTGGTGGTCTGCTGTGTTACCCACATTATGTATTTTCAGACAACCGAGTTCCTTACTGCTGGAGTCTGAATCCATCTTCTGTTCATCCGAACTGTTCTCTGTCACCTTGTGTACTTTTTTGTACTTCTCTGGTGGTGACTTTTTGCTGCTGGTCTTCTTTCCTGACCGGCATACTCTCGCTATGTGACCAAGTTTGCCACATTGCCTGCATTCTTTATCTTTGAACCAGCACTGGTTCTGGTCATGCGTTGTCCTTCCACAACGATAGCACTTTACTGTGCCCAATGCCATTTCATTGGTGCTGAATTCCAATGGCCTTTGCTGTATCTCTGCAACGCCCCGTGCTGCTACCTCATGGGATGCTGCAATGCTGAAAGCTTTGTCCAGCGTAAGGTCCTTTTCCTCTTGCAGTCGCTTCTGGGTTCCTTCCCTTACGAGATCACACACAAACTTATCTCTCAGTGCGTCTGCTAGTCCTGTTCCGAACTGGCAGTACTTTGATAACTTGTGCAGTTCTGTTAGGAATTCCGCGTTGCTTTCTTCTTTAAGTTGAATTCTTTTGTAGAATTTAAATCGTTCCGCTATCAGCAGCGGCATGGGGTTTAAATGCTCTTGCAGGATAGTAACAATATCCACGAAACTCTTCCCTACCGGTTTGTCTGGTGTTACAAGGTTCCTTAATAACCCGTACGTCTTCGCACCCATCGAGTTTAATAGGGTTAGTGCTTTCTTATCATCCGGTACCTCACTCGTTGTACAGTAAACTTCGATGCGTTCCACATAAGTGGCCCAATCTTCCACATCGCTATCAAAAGCAGTGATGTTACCCATTTTTGGCATCCTTGCTGAGTTTCTCCTTTCCCTTCGGATATTATTATTATTATTTATTTTTTTTTTTCTATTTAAGATGGCGGCTTTTCCCGCGCTTGTCTTCTTCCCCCACCGACTCAAAATGGCGATTCCCGCGCTGTTGCCGTCCACGCCTCCCAGTGGTCCTTTATTTTCCCCTGCGCTGCTGCTCTTGTTCCCCGCCGCTCCCGCGGTCCTTGTGGCCATAAACACTTTCTGGCTGCTGCGCGTCTCTGTCCCGATTGCAGCCCGGCCCCTGACATCGGCTGCGGTCGTGTTCTCCGCCCTTTTTGTTGTTTTCCCTCCCCTTCTCCCACTGACAACTCGGCCGACTTCCCCCCCGTGCCGCTCGATCGGGTTTACCCGCCGCTGTCGTCGAAGGGATGATCACTGATGTTTGACTTCGTGGCCAGAAACCAACCCGGGTTCCCGATGGCCTCCCGTGCGATGCAGTGCTCAGCAGGATGTTGAGGGCGGATGCCCTTGTTCGACGCCCGTTTCTGAGGACGAAGCTTCCTTTGATGCAAAACTGCCCCTAGGTAAGATCAGACTCGTCGCCACTGTTGAGTCTGTGTTTTCAAATGCAGTTATACTGAATAACAGGACACAGACTACAGAAGTAAGTAAACAGGTCTTTAGTGATTGAGGGTCAGCGCTGAACTGAGATACACTTTGCTCCGCAGGGTTTATATACCGGTGTGGTCATCACCGGTACTACAATGTACAGGAGCCATCAAAAAGTAGTCCATCACCTTAAGGTATCCTCTTAAGGTAGTACAGGTTGCATACACTACAGACCTCAACTCCACTTTCCCGTCCGATCTCCATATCCTTTGATTCCCCAAGAGTCCAAAAATCTATCGATCTCAGCCTTGAATATACTCAAAGACTCAGCATCCACAGCCCTCTGGGCCTCCTCATCTCAGTCTTAAATGGCCGACCCCTGAGACTATGCCCCCTAGTTCTAGACACTCCAGCCAGGGGAAACAACCTCTCGGCATCTACCCTGTCAATCCCCTTCAGAATCTTGTATGTTTCAATGAGATCACCACTGGAATTTCTCTGGATAAAGAAATGTCTCTTAACTTTTTGCCTCTCTTGAGTGACAATTTTAATTTAATGGCTGTAAAGTCTGTGGGTTGTATAGCGAAGTAATACACAGACTACAAGAGTAACTTAAACAGGACTTTACTATTCGAAGGTCAGGGCGAATCTGCCCAATAAGTTCTGCTACAGCACTTATATACCGGTGTGGTCACCGTCGGTATTACAGTATACAGCAGCCAGGATAAAGTAGTGCCACACCTAAAATAGTTCTCTTAAAGGTGGACGGTTACATACAATAGTTCTCTTAAAGGTAGAGCGGTTACATACACTACAATCCTCCCTTTTTAGCTTACAACATACTTATTCCCCATTAACATAACATCATAACATATCCAACTTCATGTTACAACAGTTCACAGAGGTAGTCTCTGCGGGAAACAGTTCACAGATTCATTCTCTGATCTTCTTGACTCGGTCCGGACCACGCCTCCGTGGTGTAGTCGGGTCACCTTGCGAGAGGGACTCATCCCCTAGTCCTTCCCTAGACTTAACAGCTTTACTTCCATCACTTCTGAACCAGCATTGCTGACTTTTTAAAACAAACAAAAAACAGTTGGATTGCCTTGGGAAATTTTCCTACTTTCCAATTGATTTGGCTCCGTTCGGGGGACCACGTGTGTGATCTGGTAGAGGTAATAATGGTTCAGCTGGTTATCATCTTCTGCTTCGTCTTTTCCTTTTTTGCTTCTTGGAGACTCTCGGGGCTCCATTGTCAGCTGCCAGCTGTAACGCCACCATCTCCCTATGTTCCTTAGACTTTAAGTGATTCATCCTGATTTCGGCACTTTGGGAGTTCTCGGCACAAGCTGGGCAGACCAGGTCCTCGTAATATTCAGTGTCACTCAACAGATCATGGTAATATTCGGTGTCGTCCTGAGCTAGGCCAGCGAGAGGGTCTTCTATTTCCTCCTTACCCAGCTGGACGTTAGCTGACTTTTGTTCCAAATCCCGACATCTGTCCTGAAGAGACTTCATCATGCGTTCAGATTCATCCCGCTTTTTCTGGGCTTCCTGCAAGTCTTTTACTAATGACCTCATTTGTGATTTCAATACTTCAACTTCGTTCGGAGGTTGATTGATCGGACTATTCAATCCCTCTACTGAAGTAGCTGTTTCAGTATTCTGTTGTCCTACATTGCCGTGCGTCAGCGTACGTTTGGCATCCAAGGGCTGTTCTGCTGCAGACTTCTCAGTCTGGGTTGCCACCTCGCTCTTCCAATGACTTTTGAGAGCTCCGGCTGTTCTGCTGCAGACTTCTCAGTCTGGGTTGCCACCTCAGCTCTTCCAATGACTTTTGAGAGCTCCCTTCCCTTTGAAGATTGAGGCTCGTATTTAAGTTTTTCCCATTTTAGAGTTTTATCCCTCAGCATATGAATGAGTTGGTTGACTGTTAACTCTTCTGCCATCATCCCTTTTCCATTAACTACAGGGCTGTTTATAACCTTTCCCTGGAGGAGCTGGCTGACTGTTAACTCTCCTGTCCTCATCCCTTTTCCATTAGCTGCAGGGCTGTTTAGAACCTTGTCCTGGGGCTCCTTTGCTGCTTCTACTTCGCCATCATCCGCAGGCCCCATCCTTCGAATTTCCACAAATGAATTGTCTGGTGATGCTGCACCCAACTTCAGTAGGAGCTCGGAAGTCATGTCGACCAACTCAGCTTTTTCTGCCTGCAACCTGCTAACCAGCGCCTTCAGTTGCGGCACATCTTGTTCCACCGGATTGGAGCACGCCCCTTCAGAAGCCGAATCCGCTTTGATTCTTTTGGCCTCCTCGTGCAGACGGTTTGTGTGCTCCTGCTCCCTTTTCTTCCCCAGCTGCTTCTGTTGTCTTTCCAGATTCTCCCATTCGGTATCATAGAACTTTTTCATTGCTTTCATCTCTTGCTCGAGACGGCAATTCAATTGTTCTAATTGCTGTCGTAATCTGAAATAAGTTTGCGTTCGAGCTCGATGTTCCTCAGTAATATATATCTCTGTAACTTGAACAGACTCAGAATTCTCTGTCGAGCTACGTTGTTGTTGCTCAGAGGAATTCTGTTCTGAAACTTTGTTCTCCTCTGGAGCATAAGCCTTTAGGCCCACATTCGTTCTACCAACCTTAGTCAGCAAGTTCATTTTAGACTTGTCTTTCATGCTTGGGCTGGTCTTATCGTCATCTGTTTCAGAGTCTGAGCTGATTGTCTGCCCCGAGTCCTCACTCGTTATTGCTTTGAGGTAGTGCCATTCCATGTCTATTTTCTTGATCCACTCCCGTCCTAGAAGTGGTGGTCCTCCCTCAGGTAGTACGTATAAGTCCATTCCGGGGTGTTCTTTGCCCCTGTCTCTCACCTTGACTCTTATCTTTCCCATGGGGTATACTTTATGCCCCGTGTATGTCTGCAATACGAACTTGGTATCTCTCAAGGGTATATGTGAGAATAGCCGGTTGTAATCCCTTCGATTTATGACGGATAGGGCTGATCCAGTGTCCAATTCCATTCTCACTTGGACTCCGGCTATTTTTAGCATGACCCAGATAGTTTGTAGGTCAGCTTCCTTACTCACATTATGAATTCTCAGACTACCCAGTTCCTGGCCGCTTGGGTCTGAGTCTGAATTCTGTTCATCTGAACTCTTCTCAACCACCTTGTGTACTTTGTTGTACCTTTCCTGTGATGGCTTTTTTTTTTGGTTGTTGGTCTTCTTCCCTGACCGGCATACTTTGGCTATGTGACCCAGTTTGCCACATTTCCTACAGTCCTGGTTTTTAAACCAGCATTGGTTCTGGTCGTGTGTTGTCTTCCCACAACGATAACATTTCATTGCACCCGAAGTAATTTGATCCACACTGAGGACCACTGCCTTCAGCTGCATTTCCGCAGTTCCTTTCGCTGCGGCTTCGTGTGATGCTGCAATAAGGACAGCCCTATCCAGTGTAAGGTCGTTCTCTTCGAGCAGTAGCTTTTGCGTTCCTTCCTTCGACAACCCGCACACGAACTTGTCTCGCAATGCCTCTGTCAGGTTTCCTCCAAACTGGCAGTATTTCGCTAGCCTACGCAGTTCGACCAAGTATTCCACGTTGCTTTCCTCTTTCCGTTGCGTTCTCGCATAAAATTTGAATCGTTCCGCCAACATCAGCGGTGTGGGGTTCAAGTGATCCTTCAGAACAGCAACAATATTATCGAAGGTTTGATCCGCCGGTTTAACTGGTGCTAGAAGATGCTGTAATAGCCCGTATGTCTTCACCTCCATCGAGTTTAGCAAGGTTATAGCTTTATCATCGTCTTCTATTTTATTGGCCTCACAATATATCTCGATACGTTCTACGTACGTGGCCCAATCTTCCACCTCGGCATCGAAGTTGTCGATGTTACCATGCTTAGGCATCTTCACTATCTCTCACTATCTTTCTGCGAAACAACAGGATTTCTCTAACTTTTTAACTTTTTCTTTTATTTTTCCAAAAATGGCGGGTTCCCGCGCTTGTCCTCTTCCCCGCCTACTGGCAAAATGGTGGTTTCCCGCGCTTGTCTTCTTCCCCCCTACTGGCAAAATGGCGGTTTCCCGCTCCTGACTTCTTCCTCTGGTGGGAGGGGTAAGCTTTGCCCTCGGGCGACGACTGCTGGTTTACGGGGTTTGTAGCCTGTGCGCCAGCTTCAGTTTATTCTGAAGCGCGCGCTAGAAAAGCCGATCGCGTTCCTTGTTCCCCCCCCCTTCTTCTTTTCGGCAGGGGCAATCGGCGCTGGGGACAACCAGTTGGCGTCGGACAGATCCAGCTCCTGGTCCTTCACGGCAGCTGCTGCAAGCCGCTGGCCGGAACCTCGCTCGGTCTCTCTCTCGGGCTCTGTCTCTCCCGCTCGCGCGGCTCTCGCTCGCTCTCTCTCGGGCTCTGTCTCTCCCGCTCGCGCGGCTCTCCCTCAGCGGCTTTAAACGCCTCTCCCAGACCTCCCGCAGTCCGGTCCTTTCCTCGCCGGCTGCGGCTGATTCTTCGCGGGTTATTTAGTTATTTATTTATTTATTGCCTCCGCGCCTTATGATCCCGGTCGCAGCGCCTCGCGGCCTCGGTAGGTGCCCGGCCTTTTTCGCTCCAATCGCGCCTCCCAGCCCTCTCGCAGTCCGGTGCTTTCCTCCCCGGCTGCGGCTGAGTTCTCCGTGGCTTATTTATGTTTATATCTTCCCGCGCCTTACGACCCCGGTCGCAGCGCCTCGTGGTCGCGGTAGTTGTCCGGCCTTTTTCGCCGTTGCGGTCTAGCCGTCTCACGACGCTCCCTCGCCCGCTTGTACCGCGGCTTCTGCTCCACGCTGCCCCAGTCTCAGCGCCTCTGGGCCCGACTTCTGTCCGGCTCCTTTCCCCCTCGACCGTGGTCGAGTGCACCGCCCTTATCCTCCATTTATTTGTTTCTATTTTCCCTTTACTCACAGTCACCGTGGCCGACTTGCTTCTCGTGTTGATCGGCTCACTCACCACCGTGGCAGAAGGGACAATCCATGCCTGTTGCTGATGGAAGACTTCGTGTTTGAAATCTTCCTCCTTTCTTGGTCTGCAGACTCGAGTTTTCTCTCAGCAAAACGACGAGGGCGGGTGCCTCTTCTCGACGCTCGTTTACTTCTTCAGAAGTATTGTTGCCGCAGGGTAAGATCGAACTCGTCGCCACTGTAAAGTCTGTGGGTTGTATAGCGAAGTAATACACAGACTACAAGAGTAACTTAAACAGGACTTTACTATTCGAAGGTCAGGGCGAATCTGCCCAATAAATTCTGCCACAGCACTTATATACCGGTGTGGTCACCGTCGGTATTACAGTATACAGCAGCCAGGATAAAGTAGTGCCACACCTAAAATAGTTCTCTTAAAGGTGGACGGTTACATACAATAGTTCTCTTAAAGGTAGAACAGTTACATACACTACAATGGCCTTCATCATTGACTCGCCAACCAGTGGAAATAGCCTTTCCCCATTCAGACCATCAAAACCCGTCATCATTTTAAAGGCCCCAATTGCATCTGCTATTAGTCTTCCCTGCTCCAGTGGAAACGGTCCCAGTATATCAATCTCTTCTCATAACTAGAGTTTCCCATCCCTGGCATCATCCTGTAAATTTACGCTGCACGCTCCATGGAGTATATAAATATATAACCAGTGTTAGTGAAGGTCACCACTACCCTTGGGCTCGATTTTATGAACAGAGGCAGGTTGACGGCGGGACCACTGCTCGGCAGCTTTCGGACCTGCACCTGGCTGCCGCCTCCCACCACTTCCGATTTTGGATTCACTGGCCTCGTTACGGCCGATGTGCGGGTCCCTCCAGGCAATTGCTTCCATAATGACAGTTTCTCGCGTCCGATGACGCGTTGTTTGTTTGAAAATTTAAAGGGGCCATGTCCCCTTTGCATACAAATGTCACTGAAATGGCTTGGTGCTGTATTTTCTAGAAAGGGGAGTTGACAGCGTCTGTTCTGAGCAAAATTTAATGAATGATATTGCTGGTCATATTATTCCAGAAAGAGATTCATGATTTTTTGATATATGACTTTATTACCTGACTATGAAATGAAAAAGATGTCAGATGTGTTCCAATCATTTGCTTAGTAATATTAATGCTTTTTTCCCTGAAGGGTGCTGGGAGCTGCAGGAATGGCAGCCCCAATAACTAAGACTGCGCCCAGGTTCAATGAGGGCTCTCTCCATGCTCTTGTTGAGGGAGTTAGAGGACATCAGGAGGTCCTCTTCCCTAGAAACGGAAGGAGAAGGCCTCCTCAGCAAACCAAGGCAGCTTGGCTGCAAATTGCTGAGGAGATGAGCTCGAGGTCTGTGTGCAGACCCACATGGGTTTAGTGTCGAAAAAGGTTTAAGGATCTGCTGAGATCACCTGAAGTGTGGCCTCTATGTTCTGGGAAATGGAAGTTCAAGAGTGAGGGTTTAGGGTGATTTCCATGTAGAATGATGGTGGTGACACTAAGCGCAAACCACCATTTATTGGACAGATGATGCCTGGGGTTTTGAGAATGTCGGACTTATATTCATCTCCATGTGCCAGCCACCTGTGGCTGAAGCGTAAGCTTACTCGAATCTGGCATGGCTGAGTGCATCCCTTGCCTGACGGCCATCAATGTGATCGGTCACCTGCTGCTAGATCCGACCGCACAAAGCGTCACTCCCCATCCTCTTCCTTGTCCTCTTCATCTTCCTCCAAGGAGGCTGTGTGCCGAGCCATTTGTTCATCCGGCAGCACTAAGCCGCGCTGCTCTTCCTCTGAATCTGGCGACCAGGATGAGAGGATGTAAATGGTTCCCATCCCGTTGCTATAGGTTTCAGTTGAGGCAAGGAGCGTGCAAGCGCACACTCAAAGTGGCCTGAAATTATTCCAATCAGTTCACACAGCAGATGTGTGTCAGCTTGACCAGTCACAAGGTCATTAGATTTGTAAAATCTTATCCCAAACCTCCAACAACAAAGTTGTTGCATTTGAATGCCAGCTATGTTACAGGAGCGCTTTTAAAGTTCTGCACCAATAATGACTCCAGATCATGTCCTCCACCAACTCGTCTCCTTGCAGCTGGACTCTTTCTGACAAGATGGGAAACAGGAGCCAGAGGCACGAAAATGGGAAACCACTATCAATATAGGGTTATCAAGGCAGTTAACAGGCTCTTAACTACCTGTCCCACTAGTTGGAGTCGGGTCAGTTTGGGAGCGGCTGACCCTCACTCACAAAAATCATGTGGGGGTAGGATGGAGGCGGGTTGGGTGTCTGAAGCCATTTTTTCCAATTTTCGCAGCTGACCCGCCTCCAAACCCACTTCCTCAGGGCTATTAAAATCGAGCCCCTGAACTTTTATGCTGCAATGACCTTTAAAGAGCCCATAGGTGACTCATAGGGCTTGATTTTCTCAATGGAGGCACGTTGGGGGCGGGACTGCTGGTTTTTGGGTTTCAGTCCCTCCCCCAGCAATGCCTAACCAACCCACGCTATTTTCCCTTGATTGACCTTCCGGCCAATTAAGGGAAAGCCGGTGACAGACGACGTCGAAACATTTTTGACA
The DNA here is from genome assembly GCF_052327205.1 of Somniosus microcephalus. Classification (NCBI taxonomy): domain Eukaryota; kingdom Metazoa; phylum Chordata; class Chondrichthyes; order Squaliformes; family Somniosidae; genus Somniosus; species Somniosus microcephalus. Next base: position 17,802,511 of record NC_141003.1, read on the forward strand.
GATGAATTGTCGGCATTTGACAGCTTTGACAATCTCTGTTCTAAGGTGAGCCCTTGCACACAGGCTCACCAAGACCTCTCTCCTCAGTAGAAAGCAGATGGCTGCTGCATCTGAGAATGCAGCAGCCATTCTGTCATCTCTGCCATTGAGATGAGGCACCTCCGGATCCTCAAAGGTTGAAGCCTGCAGAAAGAAGCAAAGGTAAGGAAACTTTTTCCAACACTTTACACACTCACCTCTCATGTCACCTGTCCACACTTACACCCATCACTCACCTCTACAGCAGACATTTCAACCCCTCTCACCCCCGCAGACCCACTGCTCGCCTCGCTGAACTTGGCGAGGTTCATAGCCATCGGGAAGCCTGCAATTGCAGGCGTAAAATGGGGAAAAGCCTCAAAACTGCCTGTTAACTACCTGTTAACAGGCAGTTAATTGACTCTAATCCCCTTCCTGCCTCGAGGAGACGGGTCCCTGCGTGACTCGGGGACCCTCCTCCCAGGAAGATGGCACAGAGGCGGGTTGGGTGCAGGGTCGGTACCCGCTCCCAGTTTCTGCCATTTTCCCGGCAGTCCCGCCTCTAAACCCGCCTTCCCAGGGCTGGGAAAATTCCCCCCACCTCCCCCACACAACTCATCCATTTTGCTTACATTTTGGGTAACTGATACTTTGCATTATATACAATGAAACAATGGCAGAATGGAAGGTCGACAGCACTAACATTTACTCAGCTGGGCAACGTTACTGTAGTATGTGTTTAATGCATTTGCCCTCTCTGTATCGCTAACTTCTACATGTAGGTTGTGGATTTATCCTCTGACTGAACGGTCCGCTAGTTGAGGGAGTGACGTTCAGCGTGACTACTTCATCAACTGACAAGCTGCAAGGGTGCAGAAAGCCTGCTGCTTGCATCTGCCACTAACCATGGTGGTCCTGCACCAATGCCCGAGATCTCCCTCGTTGGGGTTGCCGTGGGGTTGTTGCTTCCAGATGTGGAATTTTGCCATCACTTCTGCAGGACGAGAACCGCCCCTGTGGTGAGTGCCAACCAGCTCCTCCTGTGCTACCCCATGCATGCCAGTGCTGGAGGGCCACTCTTCACGATGCCCACTGATCTGCACCAGTGTAGTACAGTCAGTGTCAGTGATGCTGCAGAATCCCACCTCCATGGTTGCCTGCACGCTGGCCATAACCGCATCTTGGAACTTGGGCCTGGAAGCCTCACCGCACATTGAAAGCATTCATGAGAGAGGCTCCTACTGTGCCGATGGCTTGTGTCGCTGCGGTCTGCATTGCAAATGCCACTGGCATTGTCACATAGTCAAGGACAGACTGAAGTACAGACAGCCAACGTTCCGTGAAGTCACTCATGTTGTAGACAGCAGTGAATATCTGGGTGTCGGACTTCCCCATATTACCCAGGACACCTTCCAATGTAGTGTGCAGGAAAATAAGTGCCCCCCAGTCAACATTCCCGCTAAGCTGTGCGGCCGCACGGTGGCCTGGAGGTCCCGTGCAGGCTACTCACTGGCTTTTCAATGCAAGAAACCGCGCATGCGCGAAAATTTTAATGGGCCACGCAGCCCGTTAAAGGAACCGTGCGCCAAAAAAAAAAGGTTACAGGTAAGATTGCTCCCAGTGTAGCGTGGCTGCTTTAATAGTCTCTGTTCAAAAGCAGGCTCAGTACATTATACCCAGATACCAGCCAGGAGGGGCACTCACAATGCTGCACCTCCACACCGCACTGGCTGTCTCTTTGCTAGCCACTGTACGGATAACCATAGCTGTCATAAAGACAGCGGGGTTTGATTGACAGCTGGTTGACGGCTGACGTCATATCCGGGGGCGATCGTAAAGTCAGCGGGGTTTGATTGACAGCTGGTTGACGGCTGACGTCATATCCGAGGGCGAGATCCGACGCCATCTTGGCCATGCTTGAGGTACTGTACTAGGTGACACAGAGTCAGGACTGAATAAATGGCACTCCACTACAACTGCTTGGGAGACTCGTAATTATGTTATTAAGATAACATTACAGCCACCACTGCTGCTCCCGCTCCTCACCTGGGCTTGTTGGCTCACCCTGCTCTTGCCTCATTGCGCTCCTGCCAGCTTTGTGTGGGGCTGAATATAAACAGTGCTCAGGTGAGTGGCGCTCTTCGGGTGCATCTGGTGCATGTCTAGCATCTACTTGCTCTGTTAAGAGAACAGATGGGACAGATCCTCACCCACTGCTAGCCTGCATTGGAAAATCACTGGCAGTGAAAAAGAAAGAAAGATTTGCATATTTACAGCACAGAAACAGGCCATTCGGCCCAACTCGTCTATGCTGGTGTTTATGCTCCACACGAGCCTCCTCCCACCCTTACTTCATCTAACCCTGTCAACATATCCTTCTATTCATTTCTCCCTCATGTAGTTATCTAGCTTCCCCATAACTCGCATTTATATAGCATCTTTCACAACCTCAGGACAACCCAAAGTGCTTTACAGCCAATGAAGTACTTTTGAAGTGGAGTCACTGTTGTAATGTAGGAAACGCGGCCGCCAATTTGTGCACAGCAAGCTCCCATAAACAACAATGTGATAATGACCAGATAATCTGTTTTTATAATGTTAGTTGAAGAATAAATACTGGACCAGACACTGGGGAGAACTCCCTTGCTCTTTTTCGAAATAGTGCCAAGGGATCTTCCTTGAAAATGCCAAGGAAATTCCCTCCTACAATATGTCCTGTTTCCCATCATGGCACGTATAATATCATTTGTATAAATTAGCTATATTCAACTTTAAAACATTACTTGCTACATTCTTGCTAATATTTCTCTGTCTGTGTAATCTCTCCTCGTAATTTAACCCTCGAAGTCCTGGTATCATTCTGGTAAACCTAAACTGCACTCCCTCCAAGGCCAATATATCCTTCCTAAAGTGTGGTGCCCAGAACTGCTCCCAGTGCTCCAGGTGTGGTCTAACCAGGGCTTTGTATAGCTGCAGCATAACTTCTACCCCCTTGTATTCTAGTCCTCTAGATATAAAGACCAGCATTCCATTAGCCTTTTTGATTATTTTCTGTGCCTGTCCATGACATTTTAATGATCTATGTACATGAGCCCCTAAGCCTCTTTGGATCTCTGCTGTTCTTGTAGCAGCCTCTTGTCCCTCCAATCTGGCTCCTAACACTGGCCTACTAAAGGCCCTGGCCTCAGCTGAGGCCTTCTGCGGGACTGCAGTTCCGAACTTTGGGGCACTTCTGCCACTTTAAGCTCCCTCGCCAGCTCTTCTGCTGCTGTCGTGGTGTCCTCACTGGAGCACGGTCGATATCCCCCTTGGCACTGCTGCGCTGCCTCTCGGCAGCAGGAATCCCACCGTGGACCCGCCATGCGTATGGGATGAGCCCCAGTCCCAAGGTCGGGGTTCAGCACTGGAAGAATCGGTGAGAGAAATCCACCTCGAAGAGGAGAATCCAAGAGAGATAGAAAATGTACTCTGTCTGTGGCAATGCAGCTACTAAACCTGTCCCCTAGACATCACCTACTCTGATCTGGTCAAATTGCTTCATTTCCCCGTCTCCAGAAGGAGCCGTTTCAGCAGCCATTTTAACCGTGTAGAAATCAGGTGAAGGAATCATCGGCCATCCATTATAAATCTTACTGGAAAAGACGATACATACCTATAAGGTTCATCAGGAGAATCTTGTTCTTATTCCCCTTGATGTATTGAACCCACTTTGGAGTGCATTAACTTGAGTTCTAGTTCAGCAAAGATTGAGCTGTCCAAGTGGATCTATTGCATCACAGGCAAATTATTTTGTTCGATGTTCAAATACAGAGTCATTTTACAGTTAGCAACTTGTTCTAAAAATGTAACCGTAAATTGCAATCTGTCAGAGGCTGATAGCAAATCATTTACTGACGATGTTTTTGTACTGCACTGCTGCACACCGCCCTGGTCCTCCGCCCCTATGGTCTTTTCCTGTGCTTTATTTTCCTTTTAAATTTTATTAAAGCAGGATGTTTCCAGCCTAATTACCCATGTGAAATCTTATTCAAGCAAAGACTAGTGCACAGAGACCACATGTATGCTGGTGAGACCACATCTTGAGTACTGTGTCCAGCTTTGGTCACCATGCGGCAAGAGAATTAGTCAAGGCCTGAAGGTAGCTTAGAGAAGAACTTAGAGAAACTGGAGCTCTTCAACTGTGAAAGACAAGGTAGTAATCTCCGGATTACTCCCAGTGCCACGTGCTAGTGAGTACAGGAATAGGAGGATAGAACAGGTGAATGCGTGGCTGGAGAGATGGTGCAGGAGGGAGGGCTTTAGATTCCTGAGGCATTGGGACCATTTCTGGGGAAGGTGGGACCAGTACAAGCCAGACAGGTTACACCTCAACAGAGCCGGGACCAATACTCTCGCGGGGAGGTTTGTTAGTGTTGTTGGGGAGGGTTTAAACTAACTTGGCAGGAGGATGAGCACCAGCATTTCGGAGTAGAAAAGAGGAATAAGGTGCATAAAAGATTGAGTGCGTTAGATAGTAATAGAGAAGATAGTACTAGAGAAGATAGGCGGAAGTAGTACCACATTAGATAGGAGCAGACTAAGAAAGACTACGAAAAATTCAAAAATGGGTTTAGAATGCATGTACGTAAACGCACAACGTGTGGTGAATAAGGTTGGTGAGCTACAAACACAATTAGCCGTGTGGCAATATGATATGGCAATAACGGAAACATGGCTTAAAAACGGTGAGGACTGGGCATTTAATATTCAAGGGTACAAGGTGTTCAGAAAATATAGGGAAGGGAAAAAGGGAGGTGGGGTGGCAGTGCTGATTAAGGAAGACATCGTAGTGTTGGAAAGGGTGGATGTTCTTGAGGGGACAAGGACAGAATCCATTTGGTTAGAGTTAAGGAGCAAAAAGGGTATGATCACACTATTGGGGGTATTCTATAGGCCTCCAAATAGTGAGAGGGAGGTAGAGGAGCAAATTTGCAGGGAAATCACAGAGATATGCAAGAGCTATAGAGTGGTGATATTGGGAGACTTTAATTACCCAAGTATCGATTGGGATAATGCTAGGGTAAAGGGAAAGGAGGAGGAGGAATTTCTGAAATGTGTTCAGGAGAATTTCCTTGACTAATATGTTCTTGGCCCAACTAGGAAGGAGGCATTGCTGGATCTGATGCTGGGGAATGAGGTGGGCCAGGTCGACCAAGTATCTGTGGGAGTGTGGCAGAGCCACTGGGGGACTCTGAACAACTGTACATAATTCCCTTTAACGATGTGTTAGCTACAGACTAAATCTGTACCATTGTATATACTGTTTGCATGTACAGTGCGCGGCCCCTTTAAGAGTGCGAGCAAACGCGATGATGTCATGCTGCTAATCACGTGATCACCCAAATGCGGGAAAAATGTGATGACGTCATGACGCCATCCACGGGACCGCCCAGGCAGTCCTCGTGGAGCCTCCGACCTGTTAAGACCTGTATTCATAGTTCTCGTGCATCAATCTGTTTAAACTCGTTAGTTTGACATTAAAAACCTTTTTGATTGATTGCCTGCGTTGAACTCAATCTCTAGATAGGAATTTGACCATTCCAACAGGAGAACACTTGGGTACGAGTGATCATCGTATCATAAGATTTAGATTAGCAATGGAGAGGAGCAAGGAACAATCTAGTGTGTAACTTCTAAACTGGAATAGGGCTAACTTCAATGGGATGTGAAAGGATCTAGCCAGGGTAAAATGGAACCAAAGACTGACAGGAAAAACTGTAACGGAACAATGGATGATCTTTAAGGAGGAGATGTTCCAATTCAGGCTAGGTACATTCCAATAAGAGGGAAGGGTAAGGGAACCAAAGCAAGGGCTCCTTGAATGATGAGGGAGATAGAGAAGATGATGGATCAAAAAAAGAGTGTGTAAGAGGCATGTCAGGTGAATTCTTCAAGGGAGAACCAGATCAAGTACAATACGTTGAGAGGGGATGTGAAGATGAAAATAAGATTGACAAAGAGAGAATATGAGAGTAGAATGGCATTTAACATAAAAGAGAACCCAAAAATCTTCTACCGGCATGTAAACAGTAAGCGGGTAGTAAGGTGGGGTGGGCCTATTAGAGGCAAAGAAGGTGATATATGCTTAGAGGCGCAGGGCAAGACTAGAATACTTTGTCTCGGTGTTTACTAAGGAGGTGGATGCTGACAAAATATCGGTAGAAGTGGAAAAGGTAGAAGCAATGGAAGGGGTGAAAATTGATAGACAGGATGTACTAGAAAGGCTGGGTATGCTTAGAGTGGACAAGTCACCTGGTCCAGATGGCTTGCATCCCAGGTTGCTAAGGGAATTGGGGGAGGAGATAGTGGAAGGGCTTGCCATAATTTTCCAATCTTCCCTAGATGCAGGAGAGGTGCCTGAGGATTGGAAAGTGGCAAATGTGACACCATTGTTCAAGAAAGGGTGTAAGGACAATCCTAGTAACTACAGGCTGGTCAGTTTAACATCAGTGGTGGGTAAAGTTTTAGAACCAATAATCAATTTGGAGAGGTTTAAGCTAATTTAAGCTAATTAAGGAGAGCCAACACGGGTTTGTAAAAGGAAGATCGTGTTTGTCTAATCTAACTGAATTTTTTGATGAAGTAACAGGGAGGATTGATGAAGGGAATGCAATGGATGTTCTACATGGATTTTCGGAAGGCATTTGACAAAGTATCACATAAAAGGCTGGTTAACAAAATTGAGGCTCATGGAATAGGTGGGTCAGTGGCAGCTTGGATAAGGAATTGGCTTAAAGACAGAAAACAGCGAGTTGTGATAAATGGCTGTTTTTCAGACTGGAGGATGGTAGACAGTGGTGTTCCCGAAGGGTCAGTGCTGGAGCCACTGCTTTTTTTGATATATATAAATGACCTGGATATTGGAATACCAAGTTGAATTTCTAAATTTGCCGATGACACCAAACTTGGGGGTATGGCAAACAGTGATGATGATATCAACCGACTGCAACAGGATATAGAAAGACTAGCAGAATGGGCAGACAAGTGGCAGATGGAATTTAATACAGAGAAGTTTGAGGTGATGCATTTTGGCAGAAGAACAGGGAGAGGCAATATATACTTAATGGCACAGTTTTAAAGAGTGTGCAGGGAGAGTGGGACCTGGGAGTTAATGTGCATAGGTCCCTGAAGGTGGCAGGACATATTGAGAGAGTGGTTAACTAAGCTTATGGGATCTTGGGCTTCATAAATAGAGGTATTGAATACAAAAGTAGAGAAGTTATGTTGAACCTTTATAAAGTGCTGGTTAGGTCACAACTGGAGTATCGTGTCCAGTTCTGGTCACCACACTTTAGGAAGGCCCTTGAGAGGGTGCAGAGAGATTTACCAGAATGGTTCCAGGGATGGGGAGTTTTAGCTACAAGGACAGGTTGGAGAAGCTGGATTTGTTTTCATTAGAGCAAAGGAGGTTGACGGGTGATTTGATAGAGGTGTACAAGATTATGGCGGGTTTGGATAGGCTAGACGGGGAAAGGCTGTTCCCACTAGTTGATGGCACAAGGACTAGGGGACACAGATTTAAGGTTTTGGGCAAGAGATACAGGGGGGATGTGAGGAAAAACTTTTTTACGCAGCGAGTGGTGATGACCTGGAACTCGTTGCCGACTGAAGTGGTGGACGCGGAGACACTCAATGTTTTCAAGGGAAGACTGGATAGGCACTTGAGAGAAATAGCCTTACAGGGCTACAGGGATAGAGCGGGGGAATGGGACTGACTGGATTGCTTTGCAGAGAGCTGGCACGGACTCGATGGGCCGAATGGCCTCCTTCTGTGCCGTTATGACTCTATGGGGGAAAAATTCGGTATTGCCCCATTTGGGGCGCCATTATTGGCGGTGCGCAAAGTTTAGCGTCTAGCGCTAATTATCGCCTCCGATGGCAAACTTGGCTTTTATCGCCCCTGGAGGTGATTGGAGCGCTAAATCAGGCACTTCACACCTGTCTTAAGGCGCAAAGGCCGAGGAGCGAGGCGCTACCTCAGAGCGCTGGCGAAGCAAGGAATGGCAAATCAAAATAAACCTGCAAAGTGCTGCTCAGTACTCAAAACTCCTTCACACAGCGTTGACTCTCTCCAGAAGTCTCTCTCTCTCTCTCTCAGAATGCGTGGTGCAAAAATGTCACCGACAAAAAAAGGCAGGAAGCGGTCACCTTTAAATAGCGCTCCCCTAGTCCCTTTCTGACAGCATAACGCTCCCCTCAACCTGTCATTGCTAGCGGCAGGCGGTAAGGCAGGGAGCGCCACTCAATATCCGGTCCGGGGCGCTACCGGGGCGTTGCGCTCTCGACTGATGTCACAATCTGCCAGCCCAGGAGACTGTGGCGGTAGTGTTTAGCGCCGCCGCAAAATGTCTAGTTAATTTCGCGAGCGGCACAAACATCGCCGCGCCCAGCCTCTAGTTACATTGCGCCCCAATTGGCGCCCTCTGAAGGCGCTAACGGGAGGCGCAAACAACTGAATTTTTCCCCTATGACAATGACTGAGGAAGACTCATACCAACACCAACAACAACTTGTATTGATATACCATCTTAAATAGTATAGGAGAAGTAAACCTAGAGCATTTTACTTCAAGGTAAATCAACCCAGCAGGATAAGGAGGCATAGGTTCATATAGGCAAAGGATGGATTTCAAAATTCGAGAATCATTTTGTAACATAGAGAATGATCAACACCCTGAACAGACTGCAAGGGAGTGTAGTGGAGGGAAAACATTAATCACTAGTAGGTGTCAGCCTTGGCTCAGTGATTGTCCTCTTGTTTCTGAGTCAGAAGGTTGTGGGTTCCAGCACATAACCTAGGTTGACACTTCCGTTCAGTACTGAGGAAACACTGTACTGTCAGATGTGCTGTCTACCAGACGAGGCCTCGTCTGCCCTTTCAGGTGGACATAAAAGAGCCCATAGCACTATTCAGAGAAGAGCAAGGGAGTTCCTCTGGTGCTTTGGCCTCAAACAGCATCACTAAAACTGATTGGCTGGTCATTTATCTCATTGCTCAGCGCCTTGGGACGTTTTACTACATTAAAGGCGCTATATAAATATAAGTTGTTGTTGCTGTTTGTGGGACCTTGCTGTGCGCAAATTAGCTGCTGTCGTTTCCCTATGTTACAAGAGCAACTACACTTCAAAAGTAATTCATTGCGTGTAAAGTGCTTTGGGATGTCCTCAGGTAGTGAAAGGTGCTATATTAATGCAAGCTTTTCTTTGAAGTGTCTATTAGATGGAGTGATAGTAAGACTTTAGGTTTCTCTGTTTGGACGGATGAACTATGACCTTCCTCACCTGCTGCTATTTGTAATTTTCCTTCCTGTCTACATATGTCATGTACTCTTGCTCTGCAGTAATAGTCACGCCTTCTTTGGCACTCTTTTTGAACTCACACAACCGTTTCCAGACTTCCAGGCAGGCCCCCTGAGTAGCTGAGTGACATATCACCATGCTTGGTTTTCTTCCCTGCGATATCCGAGTGGTAAGGTCTGAAACTGAGATAAGCGAGATCTTAAGGAACCAAACCCAACTGTTTATTACACGGTGTAGCAGAGAGACATAGCTCTTACAGGCTGCAAGCAAAACACAGTATTTCTAACTGCACGAGCCAAGATGGAGGATTCACCTCTGAGTCATACCCATAATGCAATGCCACATTACCATACTAACTGGTGTACCAGGACATTACCTTAAACACAGGTGAATATGATCCCTCAATCTTTGGCTCCATCTGGTGGATAACTTAAACATTACATCCCAGATTACTATATCCCCCCCCTCTTAAGTTTACATTAATTTCTTAACAACATTCTTAGAAAGTCCCATAAGGAAACTCCTTTAACGATAGTCCATACTGAATGAATCTAGCAGGTCGTTATCAATCTCTCTGGCGGCTTGCGAGACCTTGGTGAACGTCTTACAGTCAAGTCCCTGCTTGGTTGTGGTAGAGCCACCTGCTGCTCCTGAGCAGTACTCAGAGTATCTGACTCTGCTACGATGGTTTCCTCTTGACGAAGGGGTCCAGGTGTAACTGGCTCTGTTCATGGTGGTGGTACCACCAATGCATTTGGATAACTGGGGGCCAACTTGTCCTCCGACATCTCCTCTGGAACCTCCATTTCAATTTCCCTTTGTCTGGTCAGTATCTGATCTACATGTCTGTGTACTACCTGACCAGTTCCCACCATGACCGTATATGATACTGGACCGGTCATTGAGTCTATGATGCCAGGAATCCATTTTGGACCATAACTGAAATTCCTGGTAAGGACCGCATCTCCTTCTCCAAAACTGCGGCTCTTTGTCCTTCTGTCATGGTTCTCCTTTTGTTTGATTTGTCGGTTTTCCACCTTCCTTTTTAGATCTGGGTGAACCAGGTCAAGAGTGGAGCGTAGTCGACGTCCTAACAACAGCTCAGCAGGAGAGAGTCTTGTGGTAGATTGAGGTGTTATTCTGTCGCTGAACAGAACTCGTGACACCTTGGTTGCCAAACTCCCTTCCGCACTTTTTTTCATCATCTCCTTAAATGTTTGTACGGCTCTCTCCGCAAGTCCATTTGAAGATGGATGATATGGAGCTGAGGTCACGTGCACTATGCCATTGTTTCTCATGAACTCTTTTGTTTCTGTACTCACAAAACACGTGGCATTGTCACTTACTACGATCTCCGGTAGCCCTTGATTACTAAAACTCCTACGCAGGCAGTCTATAGTAACAGTAGATGAAGCAGAATTTACAGGATACACATCCATCCATTTGGAATGTGCATCAATGATTATGAGGAACATCTTTCCCATGAATGGACCCGCATAATCTACATGTAATCTTCTCCATGGTTTATCCGGCCACTCCCAGGGGTGGAGAGGAGCCGCTGCTGGTGCCTTCCTGTGTACTTGACAAGTGCTGCATGTCTTGACTAGATTTTCTATCTCCTCATCTAGCTTTGGCCACCACAAGTAACTCCTTGCCAAGGCTTTCATACGCGAAACTCCAGGATGACACTGATGTATTTGCCCTAGGATAGACTGTCGTGCTGGCTGTGGAATAATCACTCGTGCTCCCCACAACACGCAACCATCCTGCACACTCAGCTCTGTCTTCCTGACACTGTAAGGTGTGAAATCAGTCCCTTCCAGATGCTGTGGCCAACCCCTCATCACATATTCTCGGACTCTAGACAGTACTGGATCTTTACCGGTCCATGTCCTTACTTGTTCAGTGGTCACAATTGCCGTGCCCGTGTCCTCCAACATCAAAACTCTGTCCTCTGGAGCTGCACGGATAGGTGTACCTGGCAGTGGAAGATGGCTCAAGGCATCTGCGTTCCCATGGTACTTGCCCGCCTTGTAAATGATGATATACTCATATGCCCTCAACGTCACTGCGCACCTCTGGATCCGGGGTGACACTATCTGTGGTACTGCTTTCATTTCATTAAAAAGAGATAGAAGAAGTTTATGATCGGTGCATATGGTGAACTTCCTGCCATATATGTACTTGTGAAACCTCTGTAACCCAAGCATTACTGCTAATCCCTCTTTATCTAACTGGGAATAGTTTTTTTCCGCCGGTGTCAGAGTTCGAGACATAAACCCTATTGGTCTTTCTGTGCCATCTTCCAAGCTGTGTGAAAGAACCACCCCCACCCCGTAAGGTGAAGCATCACAAGAGAGAATGATGTCTTTCTCTGCATTGTAGTGAACCAGCACATCCGAGGACAGGATCAGTTTCTTGGACTGTTCAAATGAAACCCTCTGTTCCTCTTCCCACTGCCACTGTGTCTCCTTACGCAGAAGTTTGTGAAGAGGTGCTAACACTGTTGCCAAGTTTGGTAAAAACCTGTTATAATAGTTTAGCAGTCCCAGGTAAGCTTTTAACTCAGTCACATTGGTAGGAGCTGGGGCCTCCTGCAGTGTTTGTACCTTCTCCTTGATTGGATGGAGCCCAGTGGCATCCACTCTGTGTCCCAGGAACACGGCCTCATTCCCCAGGAAAGTGCACTTACTCTTCTTGAGCCGTAACCCAGCCTTATCCAATCTTTGTAGTACCTCTCTCAGAGTGCTCAGATGCTCCTGGTCGGTTCTTCCCGTCACCAGAATGTCAGCCAGATAGATTGAAACATGTGGGATCCCTTGCAGTACACCCTTGATAGTCCTCTGGAAGATAGCTGGACTAGATGAGACACCGAATGGTAAGCGGTTATAGGTAAACAAACCCTTGTGTGTATTTATGGTTACATACTTCTTGGATTCCTCATCTAGTGTAATCTGCAAGCATGCATGACTCATATCCAGCTTCATGAATTTCTTCCCTCCAGCCAGGTTTGCAAAGAGATCCTCTGTTTTGGGAATAGGATACTGTTCCAGTTTAGACACCCTATTTACAGTCAATTTATAATCTCCACAGAGTCTTACCGAATTGTCCGGTTTTAAAACAAGTACAATGGGAGCTGCCCATTCTGAACATTTCACGGGTTCCAGAATGTTCTCTCTCAAAAGACGGTCAAGCTCAGCCTCTACCTTCAGTTTCATGGCATACGGCACAGGTCGTTGTTTAAAAAACCTTGGCAGTGCCCCCTTGTCTACATAAATCTTAGCTGGGGGGCCATTAAATGTGCCAAGTTCTTCCTTGAACACGTTCTCATGTTCAATCAACACTTCTTGCAAAGACAATTGTTTGCCTCCCTCCATTTGATTTATTGCTCCCCAATCTAATTTAAGTTCTTGTATCCAGCCCCGACCTAACAAGTTTGGTCCAGAACCCGATACTACAACTACAGGTAGCTGTTCCACGGTGTCCCTGTGTTGCACAGTTACAGTAGCTGTACCCAATGTCGCCACTCGTTCACCGGTATATGTTTTAAGCTGCATAGAGCAAGACTTTAACTCTGGAACTTTTGCACGGTTCCACAATTTTGAGTACTCCTCCCTGTTCATTATGGTTATGCCGCATCCTGTATCCACTTCAAAGTTAACCTTAGAGTCATTTATTGTCAGTTGCAAAGTGATAGGATCCACTTTTGGAATGTTCTCTACCATACTATGCATTACGAACATGTCGTCTTCTTTCTCAGCTTCTCCGCTGATGTGATGTGCTCCCTCTTTTTTCACTGCTCTTCCTAGGTTTTGCTTTCCTCCCCCTTTTGGTTTGTATTCCTCCACGGTTGCTTTTGCCCTGCATGCACATTTTATGATTCCTTTTTTCCCACACTTGTGGCACTTATCCTCCAGGAACCTGCATTCCCTCGCTAGGTGATCGCCATTGCATCTATAACATGCCTTTACATGCTCACGTTGTGGTTTCTGACACATATTTAACTTGTGCACCATAAGCTGACCTCCAACTTGCTTTGTAGTAGCCCAGTCTGAACCTTGTATTTCTTTTACACCTCGGTTCACTGTCTCTATGGCTTGAGCAAGTTCCAATGCTTTTTCATACGTAAGCCCAGTCTCGGACAATAATCTCCTCTGCATTCGATCATCCGTTATCCCGCAAACAAGCCTATCTCTCAGCATGTCTTTCAGGTTGTTCCCGTAATTGCAATCATGTGCCAATTTTCTCAACACTGCTACATAATCCAATACAGTCTCTCTCGGTTTCCTGTTCCGTGAATTAAATTTGAAACGCTGTACAATCTCACTCGGTCTGGGATTGAAATGTTCCTTCAGCAAGGCCACTAATTCAGCAAATGTACTGTCTCCCGGCTTTGCAGGACTGCATAAGTTTCTCATTAAACTATACGTCTGACTTCCCATGGAAGTGAGCAAAATAGCTCTCCTTTTTCCGACATCATCTATATCATTTGCTTCAAAGAAATGTATCAGCAACTCGCAGTACTCATCCCAGGTCTGAGTCTGAACATCAAAAGCAGAGATCTTTCCTACCATATCAGCCATGATCAGTTATTCAGCGCTCTTTTTTTTTTCTTCTTCAAGTTGTGATCTGTTGACCCTCGTCGCCAATATGTGATATCTGAGTGGTAAGGTCCGAAACTGAGATAAGCGAGATCTTAAGGAACCAAACCCAACTGTTTATTACACGGTGTAACAGAGAGACATAGCTCTTACAGGCTGCAAGCAAAACACAGTATTTCTAACTGCACGAGCCAAGATGGAGGATTCACCTCTGAGTCATACCCATAATGCAATGCCACATTACCATACTAACTGGTGTACCAGGACATTACCTTAAACACAGGTGAATATGATCCCTCAATCTTTGGCTCCATCTGGTGGATAACTTAAACATTACATCCCAGATTACTATATCCCCCCCCTCTTAAGTTTACATTAATTTCTTAACAACATTCTTAGAAAGTCCCATAAGGAAACTCCTTTAATGATAGTCCATACTGAACGAATCTAGCAGGTCGTTATCAATCTCTCTGGCGGCTTGCGAGACCTTGGTGAACGTCTTACAGTCAAGTCCCTGCTTGGTTGTGGTAGAGCCACCTGCTGCTCCTGAGCAGTACTCAGAGTATCTGACTCTGCTACGATGGTTTCCTCTTGACGAAGGGGTCCAGGTGTAACTGGCTCTGTTCATGGTGGTGGTACCACCAATGCATTTGGATAACTGGGGGCCAACTTGTCCTCCGACATCTCCTCTGGAACCTCCATTTCAATTTCCCTTTGTCTGGTCAGTATCTGATCTACATGTCTGTGTACTACCTGACCAGTTCCCACCATGACCGTATATGATACTGGACCGGTCATTGAGTCTATGATGCCAGGAATCCATTTTGGACCATAACTGAAATTCCTGGTAAGGACCGCATCTCCTTCTCCAAAACTGCGGCTCTTTGTCCTTCTGTCATGGTTCTCCTTTTGTTTGATTTGTCGGTTTTCCACCTTCCTTTTTAGATCTGGGTGAACCAGGTCAAGAGTGGAGCGTAGTCGACGTCCTAACAACAGCTCAGCAGGAGAGAGTCTTGTGGTAGATTGAGGTGTTATTCTGTCGCTGAACAGAACTCGTGACACCTTGGTTGCCAAACTCCCTTCCGCACTTTTTTTCATCATCTCCTTAAATGTTTGTACGGCTCTCTCCGCAAGTCCATTTGAAGATGGATGATATGGAGCTGAGGTCACGTGCACTATGCCATTGTTTCTCATGAACTCTTTTGTTTCTGTACTCACAAAACACGTGGCATTGTCACTTACTACGATCTCCGGTAGCCCTTGATTACTAAAACTCCTACGCAGGCAGTCTATAGTAACAGTAGATGAAGCAGAATTTACAGGATACACATCCATCCATTTGGAATGTGCATCAATGATTATGAGGAACATCTTTCCCATGAATGGACCCGCATAATCTACATGTAATCTTCTCCATGGTTTATCCGGCCACTCCCAGGGGTGGAGAGGAGCCGCTGCTGGTGCCTTCCTGTGTACTTGACAAGTGCTGCATGTCTTGACTAGATTTTCTATCTCCTCATCTAGCTTTGGCCACCACAAGTAACTCCTTGCCAAGGCTTTCATACGCGAAACTCCAGGATGACACTGATGTATTTGCCCTAGGATAGACTGTCGTGCTGGCTGTGGAATAATCACTCGTGCTCCCCACAACACGCAACCATCCTGCACACTCAGCTCTGTCTTCCTGACACTGTAAGGTGTGAAATCAGTCCCTTCCAGATGCTGTGGCCAACCCCTCATCACATATTCTCGGACTCTAGACAGTACTGGATCTTTACCGGTCCATGTCCTTACTTGTTCAGTGGTCACAATTGCCGTGCCCGTGTCCTCCAACATCAAAACTCTGTCCTCTGGAGCTGCACAGATAGGTGTACCTGGCAGTGGAAGATGGCTCAAGGCATCTGCGTTCCCATGGTGCTTGCCCGCCTTGTAAATGATGATATACTCATATGCCCTCAACGTCACTGCGCACCTCTGGATCCGGGGTGACACTATCTGTGGTACTGCTTTCATTTCATTAAAAAGAGATAGAAGAAGTTTATGATCGGTGCATATGGTGAACTTCCTGCCATATATGTACTTGTGAAACCTCTGTAACCCAAGCATTACTGCTAATCCCTCTTTATCTAACTGGGAATAGTTTTTTTCCGCCGGTGTCAGAGTTCGAGACATAAACCCTATTGGTCTTTCTGTGCCATCTTCCAAGCTGTGTGAAAGAACCACCCCCACCCCGTAAGGTGAAGCATCACAAGAGAGAATGATGTCTTTCTCTGCATTGTAGTGAACCAGCACATCCGAGGACAGGATCAGTTTCTTGGACTGTTCAAATGAAACCCTCTGTTCCTCTTCCCACTGCCACTGTGTCTCCTTACGCAGAAGTTTGTGAAGAGGTGCTAACACTGTTGCCAAGTTTGGTAAAAACCTGTTATAATAGTTTAGCAGTCCCAGGTAAGCTTTTAACTCAGTCACATTGGTAGGAGCTGGGGCCTCCTGCAGTGTTTGTACCTTCTCCTTGATTGGATGGAGCCCAGTGGCATCCACTCTGTGTCCCAGGAACACGGCCTCATTCCCCAGGAAAGTGCACTTACTCTTCTTGAGCCGTAACCCAGCCTTATCCAATCTTTGTAGTACCTCTCTCAGAGTGCTCAGATGCTCCTGGTCGGTTCTTCCCGTCACCAGAATGTCAGCCAGATAGATTGAAACATGTGGGATCCCTTGCAGTACACCCTTGATAGTCCTCTGGAAGATAGCTGGACTAGATGAGACACCGAATGGTAAGCGGTTATAGGTAAACAAACCCTTGTGTGTATTTATGGTTACATACTTCTTGGATTCCTCATCTAGTGTAATCTGCAAGCATGCATGACTCATATCCAGCTTCATGAATTTCTTCCCTCCAGCCAGGTTTGCAAAGAGATCCTCTGTTTTGGGAATAGGATACTGTTCTAGTTTAGACACCCTATTTACAGTCAATTTATAATCTCCACAGAGTCTTACCGAATTGTCCGGTTTTAAAACAGGTACAATGGGAGCTGCCCATTCTGAACATTTCACGGGTTCCAGAATGTTCTCTCTCAAAAGACGGTCAAGCTCAGCCTCTACCTTCAGTTTCATGGCATACGGCACAGGTCGTTGTTTAAAAAACCTTGGCAGTGCCCCCTTGTCTACATAAATCTTAGCTGGGGGGCCATTAAATGTGCCAAGTTCTTCCTTGAACACGTTCTCATGTTCAATCAACACTTCTTGCAAAGACAATTGTTTGCCTCCCTCCATTTGATTTATTGCTCCCCAATCTAATTTAAGTTCTTGTATCCAGCCCCGACCTAACAAGTTTGGTCCAGAACCCGATACTACAACTACAGGTAGCTGTTCCACGGTGTCCCTGTGTTGCACAGTTACAGTAGCTGTACCCAATGTCGCCACTCGTTCACCGGTATATGTTTTAAGCTGCATAGAGCAAGACTTTAACTCTGGAACTTTTGCACGGTTCCACAATTTTGAGTACTCCTCCCTGTTCATTATGGTTATGCCGCATCCTGTATCCACTTCAAAGTTAACCTTAGAGTCATTTATTGTCAGTTGCAAAGTGATAGGATCCACTTTTGGAATGTTCTCTACCATACTATGCATTACGAACATGTCGTCTTCTTTCTCAGCTTCTCCGCTGATGTGATGTGCTCCCTCTTTTTTCACTGCTCTTCCTAGGTTTTGCTTTCCTCCCCCTTTTGGTTTGTATTCCTCCACGGTTGCTTTTGCCCTGCATGCACATTTTATGATTCCTTTTTTCCCACACTTGTGGCACTTATCCTCCAGGAACCTGCATTCCCTCGCTAGGTGATCGCCATTGCATCTATAACATGCCTTTACATGCTCACGTTGTGGTTTCTGACACATATTTAACTTGTGCACCATAAGCTGACCTCCAACTTGCTTTGTAGTAGCCCAGTCTGAACCTTGTATTTCTTTTACACCTCGGTTCACTGTCTCTATGGCTTGAGCAAGTTCCAATGCTTTTTCATACGTAAGCCCAGTCTCGGACAATAATCTCCTCTGCATTCGATCATCCGTTATCCCGCAAACAAGCCTATCTCTCAGCATGTCTTTCAGGTTGTTCCCGTAATTGCAATCATGTGCCAATTTTCTCAACACTGCTACATAATCCAATACAGTCTCTCTCGGTTTCCTGTTCCGTGAATTAAATTTGAAACGCTGTACAATCTCACTCGGTCTGGGATTGAAATGTTCCTTCAGCAAGGCCACTAATTCAGCAAATGTACTGTCTCCCGGCTTTGCAGGACTGCATAAGTTTCTCATTAAACTATACGTCTGACTTCCCATGGAAGTGAGCAAAATAGCTCTCCTTTTTCCGACATCATCTATATCATTTGCTTCAAAGAAATGTATCAGCAACTCGCAGTACTCATCCCAGGTCTGAGTCTGAACATCAAAAGCAGAGATCTTTCCTACCATAGCAGCCATGATCAGTTATTCAGCGCTCTTTTTTTTTTCTTCTTCAAGTTGTGATCTGTTGACCCTCGTCGCCAATATGTGATATCTGAGTGGTAAGGTCCGAAACTGAGATAAGCGAGATCTTAAGGAACCAAACCCAACTGTTTATTACATGGTGTAGCAGAGAGACATAGCTCTTACAGGCTGCAAGCAAAACACAGTATTTCTAACTGCACGAGCCAAGATGGAGGATTCACCTCTGAGTCATACCCATAATTCAATGCCACATTACCATACTAACTGGTGTACCAGGACATTACCTTAAACACTGGTGAATATGATCCCTTAATCTTTGGCTCCATCTGGTGGATAACTGAAACATTACATCCCAAATTACTATATACCCTCACCAACTTCTGCTCACGTTTCTCTATTGGAGGTTGCCACATTGTTGGTAAATCAGGATTCTCTCACTTGTCTTCACAACGTGTTACACAAAACTTGGGCACTGCACTTCACCTGGATCAATGAACGTTTTCGACATTTGTAAAGAGAAGAAAGACTTGTAATTATCTGATGCCTTTCACGACCTCAGGACGGCCCAAAGCGCTTTTCAGCCAATGATGTACTTTTGAAGTCTAGTCACTGTTGTAATGTAGTCAATGCAGCAGCCAATTTGCGCCCAGCAAGCTCCCACAAACAGCAATGTGAGCATGACCAGATAATCTCTTTCAATGATGTTGGTTGAAGCATAAATATTGGCAGGACACCGGTGAGAACTCCCCCGATCTTCGAAATAGTGCCATTGGGATCTTTTACGTTCACCTGAGAGGGCGGACTTGGTTTAATATCTCATCCAAAAGACAGCACCTCCGACAGTGCAGCACTCCCTCAGTACTGGACTGGAGTGTCAGCCTGAGTCTCAGGAGTGGAACGTGAACCCATGACCTCCTGACTTAGAGGCAAGAGTGCTACAACTGAGTCATGACTAACACCAGTTTAATGCCAGTTTAGTTTCTTAAAAAAAGTGTTAAAGAATTGCAAGTGTGCCATGGTTGAGTGCTAGTAATTTGTTACCGTTAACACAATCGTATTCTCAGGAAGTTACAGTTCCTGCAAATTTATTAGTGGTTCATTACAATGAAAAATAGGCTTTTCTCTTAGTTTTCAAAGGGAATATGATTATAGGAATGTACAAGGACTGCAAAAGAACACTGCAGTTCATTGATCAAATTTGGGGCCTTAAATGGCTTTATTCCCTGCACTTGATTTGGAACATATGAACAGGAGGAGGCCATTCAGCCCCTCGAGCCTGCTCCATCATTCAATCAGGTCACGGCTGATCTGTACCTCAAACCCCATTGTCCCGCTATGGCTATAACCATCTTTATTCCGGTCGACTGAGGAGATCTCTGGGCAATTGTAGCGCCACCTGCTGGTACTCCAGCGGACGCGTTCTATGGGCAATTGTAGCGCCCCCTGCTGGTACTCCAGCGGACGCGCTCTATGGGCAATTGTAGCGCCCCTGCTGGTACTCCAGCTGATGTGATCCATGGGAAATTGTAGCGCCCCCTGCTGGTACTCCAGCTGACGTGATCTATGGGCATAAGAACATAAGAAGTCGGAGCAGGAGTAGGCCATACGGCCCCTCAGGCCTGCACCGCCATTCAATAGGATCATGGCTGATCTGAATCTAGACTCACGTCCACTTCCCTGCCCTCTCCCCGTAACCCCTAATTCCCTTATCTGCTAGGAAACTGTCTACCTCCATTTTAAATTTATTTAATGTTGCAGCTTCCGCAGCTCTCTGGGGTAGCAAATTCCATAGATTTACTGCCCTCTGAGTGAAGAAGTTTCTCCTCATCTCAGTTTTGAAAGGGCAGCCCCTTATTCTTAGATTATGCCCCCTAGTTCTAGTCTCACCCATCAGTGGAAACATCCTCACCGCATCCACCCGATCAAGCCCCCTCACAATCTTATATGGTTCGATAAGATCACCTCTCATTCTTCTGAACTCCAATGAGTAGAGTCCCAACCTACTCAACCTTTCCTCATACGTCAACCCCCTCATCTCCGGAATCAACCGAGTGAACCTTCTCTGAACCGCCTCGAGAGCAAGTATATCTTTTCTTAAATATGGAAACCAGAACTGCACGCAGTATTCCAGGTGTGGCCTCACCAATACCCTGTATAACTGCAGCAAGACTTCCCTGTTTTTATACTCCATCCCCCTCGCAATAAAAGCCAAGATTCCATTGGCCTTCCTGATCACCTGCTGCACCTGCATACTAACTTTTTGTGTTTCATGCACCAGGACCCCCAGGTCCCTTTGTACTGTAGCACTTTGCAGTTTCTCTCCATTTAGATAATAACTTGCTTTTTGATTTTTTCTGCCAAAGTGCATAACCTCACACTTTCCAACATTATATTGCATCTGCCAAATCTCTGCCCACTCACTTAACCTGTCTATGTCCTTTTGCAGGTTTTTTATATCCTCCTCACTCACTGCTTTCCCTCCCATCTTTGTATCGTCGGCAAACTTGGATATGTTGCACTCGGTCCCTTCCTCCAAATCGTTAATATAGATTGTAAAGAGTTGGGGTCCCAGCACTGAGCCCTGCGGAACACCACTAGTTACTGATTGCCAGCCCGAGAATGAACCATTTATCCCAACTCTTTGTTTTCTGTTAGATAGCCAACCTTCCACCTATGCCAATATATTACCCCCAATCCCGTGATTTCTTATCTTGATCAGTAATCTTTTGTGTGGAACTTTGTCAAATGCCTTTTGGAAGTCCAAATACACTACATCCACTGGTTCCCCTTTATCCACCCTGTATGTTACATCCTCAAAGAATTCGAGCAAATTTGTCAAACATGACTTCCCCTTCATAAAACCATGCTGACTCTGTCCTATTAAATTATGTTTATCCAAATGCTCTGTTACTGTTTCCTTAATAATGGACTCCAATATTTTGCCAACCACAGATGTTAGGCTAACTGGTCTATAGTTTCCAGCTTTTTGTCTACTTCCCTTCTTAAATAAGGGTGTTACATTAGCAGTTTTCCAATCTGCCGGGACCTTTCCTGAGTCCAGGGAGTTCTGGAAAATAATCACCAATTGTAGCGCCCCCTGCTGGTGCTCCAGCTGACGCGATCTATGGGCAATTGTAGCGCCCCCTGCTGGTACTCCAGCTGACGCGATCTATGGGCAATTGTAGCGCCCCCTGCTGGTACTCCAGCTGACGCGATCTATGGGCAATTGTAGCGCCCCCTGCTGGTACTCCAGCTGACGTGATCTATGGGCAATTTTGTGCCCCCTGCTGGTACTCATTAAAAATGCAATCAAAGCACCAGTGTTCATTTCTGGAGGAACAGAATTGAAAAACAGGGAAGTGATGTTAAACTTGTATCGAACCTTGGTTAGACCACACTGGGAGCACTGTGCACAGTTCTGGTCTCCATATTATAAAAAGGATATAAAGGCACTGGGGAAGATGCAAAAACTTTTTACAAGAAGGATACTAGAACTGAGAGGCTATACCTATCAAGAAAGACTCAACAGGCTAGGGCTAGAAGGCTGAGGGGTGACCTGATAGAGGTCTTTAAAATGATGAAGGGGTTTGATAGGGTAGATATAGAGAGAATGGGCCGTTGAGGCGGGATTGGAGGCATGTGGGGGGTCAAAATTGCAAAAACTGGCGGGGGGCGGGGGGGGCCCAACCCCGCCTCCATCCCGCCTCCAAGCAATTTTCATTAAATCGTGTCTACTGGTCCCGTCTCCGTCCCACCTCCAAGAGGCGGGATAAGCCGTTAAGGCCCTTAACAAGCAGTAAATTGCCTCTATAATGCCACTTTGATAGGCCTTGGTGATTTTAACCCTTTTCCGACGTGAAGCACGCCTGTTCTGAAACACGACGGTGAAAGCTGGCAGTAGCACAATTGGATTGCTGACTATCAGCTGCAGCTCCAACATTAAATAGGATATTTGATCAGCCATCATTTGCAGGTGGCAGGACTTTGTTGTCGCAGGTCTGGGGGAACTTTTAGAAGGCATAACCACAGCTGTGGAAGTTTGGAGCCTGACACCCATCTCCAGTGTGACCTCCTGGGAAACCCCTCTCACCACCTTCACTGAGCGCTTCCTCAACTGAGGCATATACCAAGTAATCCTAAGCCCTCAATGTGGAAGTCCCATTCACAAAATGACACACGCCACAACTACAGCAGTAGCCATCAGATTTTTTTATTTACAGTAATCATCTGATGGCTTTTTAACATAAAACATCAAATTTCACCCAAGTGACTACCCTTGTGACTATTTGTGCAGTATCTTTCTCTTACGTGTGCTCCTACGTGGTGCTTCCCCTGTGGCTTCAGCAGATGTGGAGGCCCCTTTCTCACTGCTCCTGTCTTGACTCCTTTGGCGGGCGTCCTCTGGGGTTGTGAACCTGTGAGGGCTCGTCAACAGTCTGCTGTTCCTGTGGTTGTGCAGGGGTTGAGACGCTGATCCCAGATGGGTGTGGACTCTGGTGGGGCTCTGACTGAGGACCCTGCAGTGGCATGGAAGTGTGAGCGCTTGGAGGGGAGCCCCCACTTCCTTGATGTCTGCCACCAACTTCCCTCTCATGGGTCAGGTCCCCCTCAGCGCTTGCAAGTGGCTTGAGAGCACCTTGCTGCACATCAGGGGGGCCATGGGGACCCGTATCTGCACTGGCAGTCCTACTCAGAAGGGCTTCCATGAAGGCCTGGTTTCTCTTTTCAATAGATGACCATCGCTCCTCCAGAGATGTCATTCTATTCAGAACACTCACCATGTTTTCTGCACTCTGGCAACTTATCACCTCCATGGAGGTTGCCATCTTTTCCATGGTGATGCGTTTATGCGCCAATGACTCCACAAAGGCTCTGTTCATGTTTGCAATGGACTCCTGCATTCGCTCCACACTCACAGCGACCCTGGAGACAAAATCTGCCAGAGAATCCTGCATCTGTTCCTGGAGTTCCAGCACCGCTGATCTTGTGGATGGACCCAGAGGCAGAGGGTCAACATGCAGCTGAGCCGAGCTGGCAGAGTCCAGCGCCCTCTGACTAGGACTCTCCACTGCTGTCCCTGTCTCCACAATCTGCTGATGCTCACTTGTGAGCTGTGATACACCAGGTGATAACACTACCCTATCTCGTGATGGTTCCACCGAGGTGTGAGTGTCTGCACTGGTGCTGGGTGCACTGAATTCTACTGATGCTGCGCCCTCAGAGGTTGCAGCTTCCTCTGAGGAGTCTGGAGGCTCAGGCTCTTCTTTCTGGCTAGTGGGGATGAGTGCATGCGATGGTCCTGTGGGGGAGTTAAGGAAAGAGTCAGAGATGTGATGCCAAGGTTACATGCACATTGCATATTGCAGATGATCATAAGTGTTAAATCTGTGTGTTCTAGTTATTGTTAATAAGAATCACTGCACACAGACCACAAGGGTAAAATTCAACAGGTCTTTACTAGTCGGAGGTCAGGCTGAACTGCCCAATAAATCATTACACAGCACTTATATACCGGTGTGGTCACCACCGGTATTACAGTATACAGCAGCCAAGATAAAGTAGTGCATCTCTTAAAATAGTTCTCTTAAAGGTGGAATGGTTACATACACCACAATCCTCCCTTTTTAGCTTAACAGTATATATTCCCCATTAAATATAACATAATAACATATATACACAACTTCATGTAAAAACAGTTCACAGATTCAGTCTCTGAGGAGGCCTCCTGATCCGAGACGGATAACGCCTTTCAGGGGTCTCTGGTTCTCGTTGGGGTGACTCATCTAGTTGATCCCCTATGGATAGGACATCATCATCAGGTATATTCACTTCTGAGGTAGATGCTTCAGGTTCACTAACTTCCTCCACGGTTGTCTCTGTCGTAACCATGGGCTCGACCCTTGTTCTCGATCCCACCAGTTGGTCAGCATGACGTCGCATTACATTTTCACCAACATCTACCGTGTACATCAGGGGTCCTTGTCTGGCCCGAATTGTTCCAGATTGCCATTTCTCGTTTTTATAGTCCCTGGCTAACACCGGTTGTCCTATTTCAAAACTCCGAGTGGGCTTGTTATTGATATGCTGGAACTGTTCGTTTTCGACTTCCCTCCGCACATTTGGTTTTAACAAGTCCAACCTGGACCGCAACCTCCTGTTATAGAACATCATGGCAGGACTTTGGTTTGTTGTTGCATGGGTGGCGTTTCGATATGCCAGTAGGAAATTGTCCACCTTGTGTTGCAGTGGAATCTGATCTTCGCTCATGGCTTTTATTGCCTTTTTGAACGTCTGTACAAACCTCTCGGCCAGCCCATTCGTAGCTGGATGATATGGGGCAGAGGTATAATGTATCACCCCATTCTTCTTCAGGAATTTCTGGAATTCCTCTGACACGAACTGTGGTCCGTTGTCTGAACATATTTGCTCTGGCAATCCATTTCTTGCAAATATCGTTCTTAGCACCGCGATCGTCTTCTCCGAGGTAGTGGTAGTCATCTTAATCACTTCTGGCCATTTAGAATGTGCGTCCACCGCAATTAAAAACATGGAGTCCATGAAAGGACCAGCAAAGTCAATATGTGCACGTTGCCATGGGGTTGAAGGCCATTCCCATGGATGCAGCGGTGCAATTGGAGGTGCATTTTGGACTTTTTGGCACCCTGAGCAGCTTTTCGTCAGATCCTCTATCTGTTGGTCGATACCCGGCCACCACACATAAGCCCTAGCAAGGCTTTTCATCTTGACTCCCCCCAGATGACCTTTATGTAGTTCTTTTAGAACTCTCTCTCTTAACTTAGGAGGGATAATCACCCTTGTTCCATACATCAATGTTCCCTGACAGATGGACAGCTGTTCTCGTCTTGCTGAGAATGCCGGTAACAGTGGATCACCATGGGCTGGCCATCCCTTTACTGTCAATTCGTAGACCCGGGACAGTGTCGGGTCATTCCTAGTCTCCCTTTCAATATTTGCATTGGTGACAGGTAAACATTCGATGATGGTCGAGTGAAATAACTCAACAGGGTCAACCGTCGGTGCCTCCTCCGCTGTAGGTAGTGGCAGGCGCGACAGCCCATCAGCATTACCATGCTGCTTTGTACCTTTGAATTCTATCTGATATTGATGTGCCCCTAGGAAAAGGGACCATCTCTGGAGCCTCTGTGCTGTTATCACCGAAACACCCTTCTTAGGGTTAAAAATGGATACCAACGGCTGGTGGTCTGTCAGCAGTGTAAACTTCTGGCCCTGCAGGTAATGATTAAACTTCTTTACTCCCCACACAAGGCTGAGAGCCTCCTTATCTATCTGAGCATAGTTGCGCTCAGCGGAGGTCAATGATCTGGATGCAAATGCGACTGGCCTTTCCAAGCCATTTGGCAACTTGTGTGAGAGTACTGCTCCAATACCATAAGGAGAAGCATCACAAGCTAAACGAGTAGGTAGTGTTGGGTTGAAGTGAGCCAACACTTCCTCTGAGGTGATCAATGCCTTGCTTTTGCAAAAGGCCTTCTTACAGTCCTCGCTCCACTTCCATGGTACTTCTTTCTGCAAAAGAGCGTTCAGCGGGTGCAGCACCGTGGATAGATTTGGCAGAAACTTATGGTAATAGTTAATCAACCCTAGGAACGACCTCAACTGGGATACATTTTCCGGAGCGGGAACCTTCACAACAGCTTCGATCTTGTCAGGTGACTTGTGCAGCCCCTCCTGGTCAATGACATGACCACAGTACGAGATCCGTTTCTGAAAGAACTCACATTTCTGGCGATTAACTCGAAGTCCATATTCCTTCAATCTGGTGAGCACCAGTTTCAAATTTGCAAGGCGTTCCTCATCGTCATCTCCTGTAATCAGGATATCGTCCAAGTAACATTGAGTGCTTGGAATTCCCTGTAATACCTGCTCCATGGCCCTCTGCCAAATTGCTGGAGCCGAAGCCACTCCAAAAACCAGTCTATTATATCGATACAAGCCTCTGTGCGTGTTGATTGTGAGATACTGGCGCGACTCTTCCTCAACTTCCATCTGTAAGGACGCTTGCGCCAGGTCTATCTTGGTGAAGTGTTTCCCGCCAGACAATGAAGCAAAGATATCCTCAATCCGCGGAAGCGGATATTGCACCGTGTGAAGCACCGGATTAACCGTGATCTTGAAGTCTCCATAGATGCGGACCTTCCCCGGTTCCCCTGGCTTGTTACTCGATGAACGCTTCATGACGGGAACAATGGGCATGGCCCACTCACTCCAGTCCACCTTAGACAGTACTCCTGAACATTCTAGCCCTTCCAGCTCAGCTTCCACAGCAGGTCGTATCGCATAAGGTCTGGCTTTGAAAAATTTTGGGTTTGCATGTTCTGCAATCTTGATTTTTGCCGTAATTCCTCTCAGTGTTCCCAGTCCCTGTTGGAACACCTCTTTAGCCTCATCCAATATTCTGGACAATCGTTCAGGTTTGACATCTTTTTTTTTTCCGGAATCTACCGTTATTGCTTTTAGGGAGTGCCAGTCCATATTTATTTTCCTGATCCACTCCCGTCCCAGAAGTGGTGGACCTCCCTCAGGTAGTACATATAAGTCCATTCCTTGGTGTTCTTTGCCCTTGTGTACCACCTTGACTTTTATCTTTCCGATGGGGTATACTCTTTGCCCCGTGTATGTCTGCAATACTATCTCCGTATCCCGTAGGGGAATATGTGTGAATAACCTTTTGTAATCTTGCTTATTCATGACCATCAACGCCGATCCGGTGTCCAATTCCATCTTTACTTGGACTCCTGCTATCTGAAGTGTGACCCAGATAGTTTGTAGGTCAGCTTCCTTACTCACATTGTGAATTCTCAGACTACCCAGTTCCTTGCTGTTGGAGTCTGAATCCGAATTCTGTTCATCCGAACTCTTCTCAGCCACCTTATGTACCTTTCTGCACTTTTCCTGCGGTGACTTTTTGTTGCTGGTCTTCTTTCCTGACCGGCATACTTTAGCTATGTGACCAAGCTTGCCACATTTTCTACATTCCTGATTTTTAAACCGGCATTGGTTCTGATCGTGTGTTGTCTTTCCACAACGATAGCATTTCGCTGTACCCAAAGCCATTTGATCTACACTGAGTACCGCTGCCTTCAGCTGCATTTCCGCAGTGCCTCTCGCTGTGGCTTCGTGCGATGCTGCAATAGTGACAGCCTTATCAAGTGTAAGATCATTCTCTTCAAGCAGCCACTTTTGTGTTCCTTCTTTCGACAATCCACACACGAATTTGTCTCTCAGTGCCTCTGTCAGTCTTTCCCCAAACTGACAGTATTTCGCTAGCTTACGCAGTTCAATTAAATACTCCGCGTTGCTTTCCTCTTTCAGTTGCGTTCTCGCATAAAATTTAAATCGTTCCGCTAACATCAGCGGTGTGGGGTTCAAATGATTTCTCAGGACAGCAACAATATTAGCGAAAGCCTGATCCGCCGGTTTAGCTGGTGATAGAAGATGCTTCAATAGCCCGTATGTCTTCGCACCCATTGAGTTTAGTAAGGTTAGTGCTTTATCTTCATCTGATATTTTATTTGCCTTACAATAAATCTCTATGCGTTCTACATACGTGGCCCAATCTTCAACATCGGGATCGAAATCGTTGATGTTACCACGCTTAGGCATCCTCGCAATCTTCTTGAGAAACAAAAAGAAATTTTTATTTTATTTTTTTCAAAATGGCGGTTTCCCGCGCTTGTCTTCTTCCCCCGTCTACGAAAATGGCGGCTTCCCGCGTTTGCCTTTCTCCCCCGCTGGCTGTAATGGCGATTGCCGTATTGCTGCGTTCGCCCTCCCCAGCGGTTCTCAAATCGTGCCTCCCAGCCCCTCTTGCAGTGCAGTCCTTTCCCCCCGGCTGCGGCTGAGTCCTCCGCGTTTTAAAAAAAAAAATTTATCCCGCGCCTAGCGGCCTCGGTAGCTGCCCGGCCTTTTTCCCCGGTCGCGGTCGAGCTCTCTCTCGACGCTGTTGCGTCTCCCAGCCCGCTTGCAGCCCGGTCTTTTACACCGGCTGCGTTTGCATTCACCGCGGCCCCCGTGCCTTACGCTGCCCCAGTCTCAGCGCCTCTGGCTCCGACTTCTGTCCGGCTCTTTTCCCTGGCCGTGGTCGAGTTCTCCGCCCTTATATCCTCCGTTTTTCCCTCCCCTACTTCACAGCCAACGTGGCCGACTTGCTGCTCGTCGCTGATCGGCTTACCCACCACCGTGATAGAAGGGATGATCACTGCCTGTTGCTGATGGAAGGCTTCGTGTCAGGATTCTTCCTTGCTCTTCAGACCCAAGTCTTTTCTCAGCAGGATGATGAGGGCGGATGCCTCTTCTCGACGCCCGTTAAACTGCCTTGGATATATCTCTGCCGCAGGTTAAGATCGTCATCGTCGCCACTGTTAAGTCTGTGTGTTCTAGTTATTGTTAATAAGAATCACTGCACACAGACCACAAGAGTAAAATTCAACAGGTCTTTACTAGTCGGAGGTCAGGCTGAACTGCCCAATAAATCATTACACAGCACTTATATACCGGTGTGGTCACCACCGGTATTACAGTATACAGCAGCCAAGATAAAGTAGTGCATCTCTTAAAATAGTTCTCTTAAAGGTGGAACGGTTACATACACCACAATAAGTCCATCTGTTAGAGCTTCAGAATCATTATCAGCGACTCATGCAATGTCATTGAGAGAGATGGAAAACTATTCTGTCACCAGCTTGCTCTGATGCACCCGTCTGTCCGTCCCCCACTTGCGCCTCATCCTCCACTCCCACGATCTCCAGGACCGCATCCTCCCAGGGGGTGAGGTGGGCTACTGAGGCTGGCCCTCCTCCTGTCCTCGCTCTTTTTCTCTTATTGTGAGCTCTCTTTTCCTGCAATGAGGGAGACAAGTGGAGGTTGAGTGAGAATGAAGGAGTGAGTGTAGAGAATCCATAGTATAGATGCTTAGGAGACAAAGATGGAGTGAGGTGGCAAGACCAAGGGCCCTCCCTGTGTGTTGTAAGTTGTAATTGCATCACAGTGATAGGGAGTGTGAGGGTTACATAGTCGAATAGTTAGGTGAATGTGACCATAGAGAGAGAGGGAATGGGTAAGGGTGCATGGATGTCAGTGTCAAGTGGGATGTGGAGGAATAGATTGCTAAAGCTGAGTGCTGGTGAGGAGAGGCAATGGGGATCAGATTGAGGGTGATGGGAAATTCATACTCACTTTTCCAGTGCGCAGAAGGTCATGAAACCTCTTCCTGCACTGAATCCAGGTTCTGCAGATTACTGACAAAGAGTTGTCCTCCTCTGCCACCTGGATCCACACAGCCTTGGTCTGCTGGGGAGGCTTCTTCCTCCCTGAAGAAGGGATGAGCACCTCTTTATGTGCTCTTGCTCCCTCTACTAAAGCCTGCAGGGCAACGTCATCAAAGCGGGGTGCGGACCTAGGTCTCTGGCTGGCCATTCTTCCTGCAGGTGCCTCTAACATGCAAGTGCAAAAGCTTGGCAGTCTGCAGAAGAAGCAAGGCTTGTTGCAGACCTTAAATGTAGCAGCAATGATGATGTCATCGGAGGCGACTTTCAGACTGGAAAAACTCATTGGCCATGGGTTCCCACACGTTGGAACTCAATTGGCCAATTAAGTTAAAATCGCATCATTGTCCCACATCGATTTAGAATCAGGTGGCTAACACAAAATGCGGATTACATGACCCCAGCCCGCCCCAGTATCAAAATCCAGCCCAATGTTTCCACTTGTGGGGGAATCCAAAACTAGAGGCCATAAATATAAGATAGTCACCAATAAATCCAATAAGGAATTCAAGAAAAATGTCTTTGCCCGGAGAGTGGTTAGAATCAGGAGATCGCTATCACGTGGCGTGGTTGAGGAATTTAACATCGATGTATTTAAGGGGAAGCTAATTAAACACACGAGGGAGAAAGGAATAAAAGGTTATGTTGATAGGGTTGAATGCAGAGGGGTGGGATGAGCCTGGTGTGGAGCATAAACACTGGCATGGGCCAGTTGGGCCGAATGGCCTGTGTCTGTGCTGTACATTCTATGTAATGCACTCTAACTATGGAGATCTATGGCCAATTGTACAGAACCCGCTGCTTCTGCAGCTGAGTGCTGCCAACTCACTCCAGGGCAAGAATTAAACTTGACTCTCTGTTCTGTGTTGGCTCAAGTTCCACACGGGAGAGTCAGAATACCAACAAGGCCATCGCGGGAGCACCACCAAATCGCTGCTGTAGATATTTCGGTTCCCCTTCCCCACAGGTGCAGCACAAGCACCACAAGCTCGCACACCCACCCAATTACTGTTAGCAATGATGGTAAAGATGCTTTGAACTTGAGTTGTTGAAAACATTACATTAGCTGTCACAGAATAAACTGACAACTGATGATAATGACCGTGGACTAGAAGAAGCCATTTCGGAATCACTCCTGGACTACCAGTCCCCTTGTGTCAGGTCTGGTATAACAATCGCGCTTGATTACAACATGCCTGTTCTGCTATAATTCTAAACATCCAGAATTAGAATGAGCTCGACACTTGTACAATTGCGAGCTATGCTGGCCTCCAACACTGCTGGGTTTTTTTTTCTGATTATGTTTAATAGAAAATGACTTTACATTTTTAGAACTTTAAAGCTGAACTAATAAACATTTCTTTTGTTACGAGCTGCAGCCTTGGTGACTTGTCAGTAAACCTCACGACAACCCACCATGCGCATTCTCCAAGCTCCTGTTTGTCATTTCGAAGAATTTCAATTATCTGTTGGAAATTCATAGACTTCTAAGAGATTGTTGATTTCCGCCCCCACCCCCCTCTTTCCCTTTAGTTCAGAACGCTCTGCTAATGTAACGGGCACTCCCGGTGTCTTTGTAATTTACAGAATAGGCGTCTGTCAAGCCCCTGTGATCTGGAAGGTTAGAACAAAGGTGAGATGAAAGAGAACATATTAATTTCATTTTTCAGCAAGCTTTATATTAGTGAGATGTGAAACTCCACAGGGGAAACTGATAGGACCAAAAGAAAGTTGGTTTTACAACCAAGGAACGCAGCACAGCTTTATTTACCAGAACTGTCTCTGCAAAAGGTCTTCGCAATATAACAGGCCATGCGGTAATGAGCTTGCCTGCTCCCATTAAGGCAATTATTTCACAGCTTGGGCATGGCGGTTGTTTTACAACAGTAGCTGGCATCTGAATTTACCAACGGCACACTTCTCCGTCCTCGGGTTAGGTGATGTGAATTTTGGTATTAGATTCACTTTTGTGTTATTTGTGCTGCCCAGTTTCTGCCGAATTTGGCAGCGGGGTCTTAAAACAGGCACTAGGCCCCTAGTTAGCACAGTCACTGGTGACATGCCCTCTCCAAACAGAGTTATCCCAGGTAACATTAATGACATCAATATAACTGAGATGGAAGTCCTAGACAGGCTAAAAGGGCTCGAAAACAAGAAACCCCCAGGGGCGGTCGGTATTTAGCGCAGAGTGCTGAAGGAGACAAGGAAGGAGTTTCTGACACTGATTAGGAGGAAGTGACTGGACACTAGATTGGAATCAACCCAACTCTACTTGACCTGATACAAAAAGAAAATACTGCAGATGCTGGAAATCTGAAATAAAAACAGAAAATGCTGGAGATACTCAGCAGGTCAGGCAGCATCTGTGGAGAGAGAAACAGAGTTAACGTTTCAGGTCGATGACCGTTCGTCTGACGAAAGGTCATCAACCTTGTAGTGTATGTGCTTTAAGTCAGAACTACTTTTTACAGCTCCTGTATACTGTAGTACCGGCAGTAACCACACCGGTATATAAGCTGTGCGCATGCCTCTGTACTCCAGTCTAGAGATGACCCTCCTCCAGTAAAGGCCTGTTGTTTGTTTATGTACAGCATCCGTGTAATTCTTTATCCACTGAACCACAGATCTAACAGTGGCGACGAGTGTTGATGCGAATCTACCTGCAACATTAAACAAAAAAAAGAAAAAGAAATAAAAATAGTCGAGTCCAGGAACACGGGCGTCGACCGCGAGCAACCGCCCAGCAGTCAGGCAGAGATCCAACTTTGCTGGGGAGGCTGTGGAGAGCCGGGCTTGGTTCCCCAGCCACAACGAGCAGTAAGAGACCGACGACAGGTCCTGAGCAGACCCTTCCCGAGCAGCGGCGGCTGGAGCCGACCGACGGCAGAGAGAGAGAGCCGGGCAGCGTCGACGGGGTAAGAAAGAGGGTGAAGAGAGCAGGGCGCAGCCGGGGGTTGATCACCGAGCGGCGTCGTGGAAAAATACTGCAAAACCGGAGAGAGAGAGGGTAAGAAACAGCCGGGTTCTAGACCGAGCGGCATCGACAAATATGAAGAGAAGAACGCGCAGAGCACAGCCAGGGATCACGGGCTGATCAGGGTCCACGGGGCGAAGCAAGGGGAGACGCCATTGAGCCACGGAGAAGAAGGAAGAGCGCGAGAGACGCCATTTTGTGAATCCGCAGCGGAGAAGACGGGCGAGCACGGGAAGGAAGGAAAGCGCGGGAGACGCCATTTTGTGAAGCCGCAGCGGAGAAGAAGGGGAAGCGCGGGAGGCGCCATTGGGGATAGTTAACGCACAACCAAGGATGCCGAAGAGTGGCAGTATCTCTACGTTCGACAATTAAGTCGAAGATTGGGCGACATATGTGGAACGTATTGAGGTGTACTGCAGGGCGAATGAAGTGCCAGATGCTAATAAAGCACTGGTTCTGTTAAATTCCATGGGTGCAAAAACTTATGGGTTACTGCGGAATCTAATAACCCCAGAGAAGCCAGTAAACAAGGATTTTGGAAGCATAGTAGAAATCCTACAGGACCACTTAAGCCCCACACCGCTGCTGATAGCAGAACGATTTAAGTTCCATAAAAGGAACCAACACAAAGACGAAAGCAATGCTGAGTACCTAACAGGACTGCGCAAGCTATCGAAATACTGCCAGTTTGGAGCGGGACTAGCAGACACGTTAAGGGACAAGTTTGTGTGTGGGCTACAAAGTGAAGTAACCCAGAAACGGCTTCTATCAGAAAAGGACCTTACGCTGGACAAAGCTTTCAATATGGCAGTATCACACGAAGCAGCCGCAAGGGGCGCTGCAGAGATACAACGGAGACCGCAAGAATACGGCACCAACGAAATGACCTATGGAACAGGGTAGTGCTATCGCTGCGGCAGAACAACACATGACCAGAAAGATTGTTGGTTCAAGGACCAAGTGTGCAGACAGTGTGGGAAAGCAGGACACATAGCAAGAGTCTGCAGGTCTGGGAAGAAAACCAACAGTAAGAAATCTCCACAGGAGAAGTACAAAAAGGTACACCAGGTGATGGACAGTGGTTCAGACGAACAGAAAAGTGACAGAGACTCCGGAAGCAAGGAGCTGGGTTGTCTGAAACTACATAATGTAACCGAAATAGAGGATCACCAGACTATCTGGGTTACAATCAAGATAGACGGAGTCCAAGTGGAAATGGAATTGGACACAGGGTCAGCTCTAACAGTCATAAATCAAAGCGACTACAAGCGGCTATTTTCACACATACCCTTGAAAGCTACAGAGATTGTCTTGAAGACGTATACGGGGCAAAAAAGTCTACCCCAAAGGAAAAATAAGGGTGAAAGTGACATATATATTCATTTTAGGTATTTCCTGACCTTTATATGTATTGCCAAATGGAGGACCACCACTGCTAGGACGTGAGTGGATCCGGAAGATACATTTAGATTGGCATTCCATACAGGCACTGAAGGTGGAGGCCAAAAAGGATGACGACGTCACACCTGGACGACTGTCAAAAATGCTAACTGATGCAAAAGAAGTGTTCCAGGAGGGACTAGGAACACTAAAAAGAATAACAGCAACAATTAAAATAGAGGATAATGCAAGCCCAAAGTTTCTGAAGGCCAGACCAGTGCCTTATGCAATCAGACCAGCGGTTGAAGCAGAGCTGGAAGGGTTGGAACGTTCAGGAGTACTGTCCAAAGTGGACTGGAGCGAGTGGGCTACACCCATCGTCCCTGTAATGAAGAGGTCGTTGAGTAATAAGCCTGGGGAACCAAAGAAGATCCGCATCTGTGGGGATTTTAAGGTGACAGTGAACCCAGTCCTTCATACGGTGCAATATCCGCTTCCACGAATTGAGGATATTTTCGCCTCGCTATCTGGTGGTAAACGCTTCACCATAATTGATCTAGCCCAGGCGTACTTGCAAATGGAGGTAGAAGAAGCTTTGAAACATTGCCTTATGATCAACACCCATAAAGGTCTCTATCAATACAACCGGCTGGTGTTTGGAGTAGCCTCGGCTCCGGCTATCTGGCAAAGGGCAATGGATCAGGTCCTGCAAGGGATTCCAGGGACCCAGTGTTATTTGGACGACATCTTGGTCACAGGCGAAAATGACGGTGATCACCTCGCTAACTTGGAGAAGGTGCTTGCCAGATTAAAGGAATATGGGCTACGAGCTAATCGCCACAAGTGCGAGTTTTTCCAGAAACAGATCTCGTATTGCGGCCACGTCATCGATGAAGAGGGGTTACATAAGTCCCCTGACAAGATTGAGGCAGTAGTCAAGGCTCCAGCACCGGAAAATGTGTCACAACTGAGGTCGTTCCTCGGGCTGGTAAACTATTACCACAAGTTCTTACCAAATTTGTCTACGGTACTACACCCGCTGAACACCCTACTGCAAACAGGGGTACCATGGAAGTGGGATGACGAACGTAGACGAGCTTTCCAGAAGTGTAAAGAATTGATCACATCAAAAGAGGTGTTGGCCCATTTCAACCCAGCACTACCAATTCGTTTGGCATGTGATGCATCACCCTACGGCATTGGAGCGGTGCTGTCGCACAAATTCCCAGACGGGTTGGAGAGGCCAGTGGCCTTTGCGTCTCGGTCACTAACCTCAGCCGAGCGCAACTACGCCCAGATTGACAGGGAGGCCCTCAGCCTAGTATGGGGAGTAAAAAAATTCAACCATTATCTGCATGGGCAGAAGTTCACCTTGCTGACTGACCACCAACCACTTGTCTCCATCTTTAATCCGAAGAAGGGCGTGCCAGTAATGACTGCACAGCGGTTACAAAGATGGTCCCTGTTTCTAGGGGCGAATCAATATGAAATAGAATATAAAGGCACGAAACAGCATGGGAACGCTGATGGGCTATCGCGCCTGCCACTGCCTACGGCAGAGGAAGCACCAGCAGTGGACCCTATCGAGATATTTTATTCGCCGATAATTGAACGATTGCCAGTAACAAACGTGGATATAGAGAAGGAGACCCGCAATGATCCGACGCTGTCACGGGTATATGAATTGACGGTGAGGGGATGGCCAACACATGGCGACTCACTGTTGCCAGCATTCTCATCCAGAAGAGAACAGCTGTCAGTATGCCAGGGGACAGTGATGTGTGGATCCAGAGTGGTGATTCCACCCAAGTTAAGGGAGAGAGTGCTAAATGAGCTACATGAAGGTCATCTGGGGGGAGTGAAAATGAAAAGCCTTGCTAGGGCTTATGTGTGGTGGCCGGGAATCGATCAACAAATCGAAGACCTAACTAAGAGCTGCTTAGGATGCCAGAAGGTCCAAAATGCACCACCACATGCCCCTCTACACCCATGGGAGTGGCCCTCCTCTCCATGGCAACGGGTGCACATTGATTTCGCTGGTCCATTCATGGACTCAATGTTCTTAATAGCAGTGGATGCTCAAAGTGGCCTGAGGTGAAAAAGATGTCTTCAACCACTACAGGGAAAACGATTGCAGTCCTACGGACCATATTTGCCAGAAACGGTTTGCCAGAGCAGATCTGCTCTGATAATGGACCACAGTTTGTGTCCGACGAGTTCCAAAAATTCATGAAAAGGAACGGGGTAAGGCATTACACATCCGCCCCGTATCATCCAGCCACCAATGGATTGGCTGAGAGGTTCGTACAAACCTTTAAGAAGGCGATAAAGGTCATGTGCGACGATGAAATTCCACGACAGCATAAGATGGACAATTTCTTATTAGCCTACCGAAACGTGACACATGCAGTTACCAACCAGACCCCGGCCATGATGTTCTTTAACAGAAGGTTGAGGTCTCGTCTGGATTTGCTCAGACCAAATGTGCGAAGAAATGTTGAGGACAAACAATTCCAGCACATCAACGAGAAGCCGACAAGGAGCTTCAATGTAGGGCAACCAGTCTTGGCCCGTGACTATCGAACAGAGAAGTGGCAACCTGGAACGATATGTATAAGGCAGGGGCCATTAATGTACACAGTGGATGTCGGGGAGAACATTGTGAGACGCCACGTCGATCAGATCTTAGCGTCACAGGAAGGCGTCAACCCCATGTCTCGGGTACCTGGGGATGAACCCGACATACCGGTAGCATCTACTTCAGACCCAGTAGCAGTGGAACCCGATGAACTACCCGATGAAAAGGGTTCAGAATCACCTCTGCACCAAGAACAAGAACCTCCGGAAAGGCGCTATCCCGAAAGGATCAGGAAGCCACCCCAAAGACTGAATCTATAAATTGACTTTTTGTTATTGAATGTACATGTAAAAATGTAATTGTTATTTGAATATTAAGGGGGTATTATTAATCTAAAAAGGGAGGAATTGTAGTGTATGTGCTTTAAGTCAGAACTACTTTTTACAGCTCCTGTATACTGTAGTACCGGCAGTAACCACACCGGTATATAAGCTGTGCGCATGCCTCTGTACTCCAGTCTAGAGATGACCCTCCTCCAGTAAAGACCTGTTGTTTGTTTATGTACAGCATCCGTGTAATTCTTTATCCACTGAACCACGGATCTAACAGACCTGAAACATTAACTCTGTTTCTCTCTCCACAGATGCTGCCTGACCTGCTGAGTATCTCCAGCATTTTCTGTTTTTATTTCTACTTGACCTGAATTGACCACAGCTCACTGAGTTCTAAGCCACAACGTCCAAACCAGGAGCACAAGTAGCAACTTGGTTCAGTGTCAGTTGTGTGTGTGTGCGATCAAGTATCAACTTCTGGAAGAATAAAACAGTGTTCAATTTTACAAGGAGTTCAAAGCCAACTGAAACCAAATTGATTAAAGCTCAATAGTGGCCTGAACTGATTGAACTGGATGCAAACTGATGCATTTATCTTGCCTGGGCCACCACCACGACATCCATCCCATGTAGCAGCCTTTTAAAGGCACTTGGACATGCGCTGTGATTGGCCCATAGCTCAATAAGACTAAGGGCTGTCGGGACAGTAATCAGCAAGACAAGCTTCCATTGAATTATTGCTCTCATCTTTGGTTCAATGAATTATGATGAGATTTCTAGCGTTAATGAGCTGTGATGTGTGCTTGGGGTAGCCAGTGACCTTGGCATGCAGCTCGGCCTCAATGGGGAAACCAGGTCACATGCACTCCGCCAAGTAGACTGGTTGCATATACAGGAAGAGAGCACAAAAGAACAGAACACAACTATTCTTTTTAAGTACAAGCATAAATGGATTTATCCCAATTGCTTTTATAGGTATTCACCCATCAAAAAAATGTATGTTGGCGCACAAATATACAAAAAGACCATCACCCAATCAACAGTGCAACCCCACACACTCTCCACTCACCCATCTGACATGTATCTTCTTCTTCTTCTTCTTCTTAGGCAATACCTCGGAACCGAGGATGACTTGCTTCCACACTAAAAATGAGTTCTCAGGTGACTGATGAGTCCAATGCGGGACCTACAGTCTCTGTCACAGGTGGAGCAGACAGTGGTTGAAGGGGCGGGTGGGTGGGTGCTTGGGTTGACGTGCCCTCCTTGCGCTGCCTGCGCTTGTCTTCCGCTTGCTCCTGGTGAAGAGACTCGAGGTGTTCGGCGCCTTCCCAGATGCTTCTCCTCCACTTTGTGCGGTCTTGGGCCAGGGATTCCCAGGTGTCGGTGGGGATGTTACACTTTTTCAAGGAGGCTTTGAGGGTGTCCTTGAAGCGTTTCCTCTGCCCACCTGGGGCTCTCTTGCCGTGTCGGCGCTCCGAGTAGAGCGCTTGTTTTGGGAGTCTCGTATCGGGCATGCGGACGATGTGACCCGTCCACCGGAGCTGATCGAGCGTGGTCAAAGCTTCGATGCTGGGGATGTTGGCCTGAGCGAGAACACTGACGTTGGTGCGCCTATCCTGCCAATGGATTTGCAGGATCTTGCGGTATGGTATGGTACTTGCATGTTGGTAACTCAACATTAGATGGCCCCTTGAGGGGAGTAACCACGTTGTGCACTTCTCCTGTATTACTTTGTTATTCTTTGACGGGAATGCTGTTGAGGGTCTGGAAAATAAAAGCAGCTTGTCATTACCACACCAATTTGAGTGTTTATTCAGACCTAACACCCTCTAGCGACGCTATTTCGTGAGCGAGGCAAAAAAAAACCTGTGTCCAAGCCAAGGAAGAAAGCCCGGGGAATTTCCTCTCCGATTCTCAATCTCGCCCCAGTGAAGCAATCAGGAGCTTGTGGCTGCCCGTGACACATCATGATCACACTAACTAGCAGCTTACCCTCCACAAATACCAACATCCTCCTCTCTCAGGGGCTTGTCAAGTTCCCTTTGAAAGAGATGTGATGACCAATGGGTACAGTTTCCGCTTTGGGAGCAATCGGCAATCTGGGCACAAATTACGCTTGTAATTTTCCGAAGTGAAGTTTATGGTTCAAGTTTCCACCCAAACTCATTTGCATAATTACAAACATAAAATCTTCCATGAACCAGCGCAATCCAGCGCGCAATAGCCGTAATTTTTTCATCTTTTCCCTTGCATTAAAATATATTTCTTGATGTATTTAAGAGTGCTGACCAGGTGCAGTTTTATTAATACAGCTGCAAATGGGCTTATCACAAAAAATAAGCATTTTTAATCAGTGTCCAGTCCACCGCCCATGAGAATCCTGATTTAAAATCACTGAAAATGACTTAAAAAAAACTATACTGAACAATTTAATAGTTTCATTGGTGTACACTAGTCAGTTCCTTACAACAGTCCTACATTGCAACAGTGACTACAATTCAAAAGTACTTCATTGGCTGTAAAGTCTTTGGCCTAGAAGTTCGTGACCGCCACAAAAGCTGCCGGTGCCACGGTGGCCGGG
The DNA here is from genome assembly GCF_052327205.1 of Somniosus microcephalus. Taxonomy (NCBI): domain Eukaryota; kingdom Metazoa; phylum Chordata; class Chondrichthyes; order Squaliformes; family Somniosidae; genus Somniosus; species Somniosus microcephalus. Next base: position 17,842,104 of record NC_141003.1, read on the forward strand.
TGTTAACGGCCGCCGAAAATGGCGGTGCCGGCAGGACCGAAAAATTGGCGCTGGGGACTAATTAATATTAGCCCAGTGTTTAACTCGCCGTGCAATGCCATCCTGGTGGCGTTGGTCCCTTCAGGAGATCCCAATGTAGCGTGGCCGCAGCGTCAGTGCGGCTAGGGCAGCCTCGCTTTCAGAAAGCATTGTTGGTTTCTTGAAGGGGCCATGAAAAAATTTAAATGATGTAAAAATGTGCCATTTTTAGCCCTTACTGCCCATTTAAGACTGAGATGAGGAGGAATTTCTTCACTCAGAGAGTTGTGAGTCTTTGGAATTCTCTGCCCCAGAGGGCTGTGAATGCTGAGTCTTTGAGTATATTCAAGACTGAGATCGATAGATTTTTGGACTCTAGGGGAATCAAGGGATATGGAGATTGGGCGGGATAGTGGAGTTGAGGTCAATGATCAGCCATGATATTATTGAATAGCGGAGCAGGCTCGGGGGGCCGCATGGCCTACCGCTGCTCTTACTTCTTATGTTCTTACGTTCAACTGCCTTCTGAAAAAAAATTATCAAAAAGAATTGCCTTCCACACCTAAAAAATGGGGAAAGTGCTTCAGCACTAACACAAATGGCTCAGCAAGCTAGGGAAGGGGCACCCAGGGTCTCGCACGCAGCACTCCAGCTTTCTGGAGGGGGTTTAGACTGCAAGAAAAGTTCTCTATTCACACGGGCCAGGAGGCCCTCCAGAAGGAATGATGTAGGACCACATCACCGAGGCCGTCACTGCCAGCAGTGTCGCCCCCGCCACCTGGCTCCAGTGCCCAAAGAAGTTTCATGATCTCAGACCAGTGGTCAAGGTCAGGGAATGCATCCTCAAAAGCCGTCCCCTACCAACTGCACCATTAGCCTCACACACTGCTCAATGCTGCCTCTGCTCCCTCTCCATGTGATGTTGCAGCCCAAAGAGGATTGCAAGAGAGCCCCCAGGACTGTGAGCAAGTGGTCTTCTCAGAGGCCTTCCTTTAACAGCCAAAGCCTTGCAAACATCCAGTAGCACTCCCTGCACACGTTAACAATTTTATTAATGTATTGCACCAAGCTATTACTCCAATAAAATGTCAAAAAATCCAGTCCAAAAGCAAAAATCTAAACTTACCTGAAAGATGTGTGTGTCCCTTTAAGAAGTGCTGGTAGCATCTCTGTTGTATTGCGACACACACATTCTTCCATGTGTGATTTGGAGAGGGCGGTAACAAGAGCAGCGCTGTCGAAAATCACAGATCGTGCGTCAATTCAGGCGTTGCACGTCGATTGACATCACGATCTGCATCATTTAAATGCGGGCACAGGCAACGGCAGCGCTGCCGACTTGCCCAAAATGGTGGCTGCTGCGTTCCGTGCCGGAAGCGAGGGAGTTGCAATTTATTCGGCCTTAACGGCCAGCGCTACTGCTCCCAATTTCACGCCCGACTATTCCAATGCTGTCCTGGATGACCTCCCACCTTGCACCCTCCATAAACTTGAGCTCACTAAAACTCTGCTGCCTGTAACCTAACTCCTACCAAGTCCCATTCACCCATCACACCTGTACTCGTTGACCTACATTGGCCTCGACTTTAAAATTATCATCCTTGTTTTCAAATCCCTCCATGGCCTCGTCCTTCCCTGTCTCTGTAACCTCCTCCAGCCCTATAACCCTCCAAGATCTCTGCACTCCTCCAATTCTGACCTCTTGAGCAGCCACGATTTCCATCGCTCCAACATTGGTGGCCGTACCTTCAGCTGCCTAGGCCCTAAGCTTTGGATTCCCTAAACCTCTCCGCCTCTCTCTCCTCCTTTAAGACGCTCCTTACACCTACACCTTTGGCCAAGCTTTTGATCACATGCCCTAGCATCTCCTTATGTGGCTTGGTGTCAAATTTTGTTATTTAATGCGCCTGTGAAGCTTCTTGGGACGTTTTACTACATTAAAGGCACTAGATAAATGCAAGTTGTTGTTGTCAAAAAATGAATATATGGTTCAACTTGAAGGCTTTGTTTCACTATGACAAACCAATTGGAGCTTGAGCAGACACAGGGAGGTTGGGATCAATGGTTTAGTCCTCGTTCCCTGGGAAAGGTTGGTGTTCAGGCGCAGACAGCCCCTCCCTGCCTGAGATGTGCAAGGACTGCAGGCTGTGGCTAAAGCCATCCAGGAGATGGGCACCGCTACCTGGATTTGCTTGGACTGTAAATTTGATTAGTCGACGAGGGTATAAAGAAATGAAGCTGCTGTTTCATGCTGAACGCGGCAGTGAATCATTGTGACTGGAGAGCAGATTTCTTTTTTAAATGACATTTGCGAGTATAAAGGAGAGTGAAGAAAGCTCTGCAATAATCCATTACAGGTGTGGGAGTGATTCATTGTGACAGTGTTGAACAAAACCTATAAACCGCAGGTGTGAACAATTACGTATTTTTGTTGGGTCAAATGTAAATCACAACAGCTGTTTTTATTTGGCATGAAGCATTCAGGTGCTGAGTTCCAGTGAAGCCTACACATTATATTTTAAGTACGGCTTCAATCTATTTTTACTCCCCGCCCCAACACATCTCCATCCTTCAGCACACAGACTCTCAGAGTCTGGATAACACGATCGACAGAACTTTTTCTTTGCAGAAGGCTCCACCGCGCAACATGAAATATAAAACTTAACAGATTGAGGTAAACATCTGTTATCTGCCCAATTACACAATCAACGATCTAGCAGGCTCGTCCTTACAGGAATGCGGTAGTTTTGTGTGTCCAGTACAAGCGGAAACCCACTGCAGCTGAATCCTGATATATGCAGAACGAGTTTGCCAGAAAATGTTCACTTTTCTGTCGCTGGTTCAGCTAAATTACATTTATAAACACACAGCTAAATGATTATAGAGGCTCTCAGACCTTATTGTGCATTGTATGTATCTGGGAATTAAAAGGAAAACTACATTGCTCGAAGCAAATGGTTGCAAAGGTTTTGTTGGAACTGAGTGTGTGAACAGATGCTTGTGATTATTTGCTGATTAATGGAATGTGAAATAAGTATTTAAATAAGAACTAAAGCCTTTGCCCATTAATCACATCAGATGACTGGATAGGCTTGTAAAATGACTTTCGTAGTACAGGGCCTGTATCTTTGGTTCTGTGCACACACACACAGGGTGTAGCATTAGACGTCTGCCGTCTTGTGCCCGATGTGTGCTGGCCCTAGGTTTTCTCATGGACCTGTGCTAGGGGTATGGGAGACTTGCATTGCTCCATGGTACTAGCCTTAGCGCAGCCTTCATTGGAGGTGTGTGTCCTTCCTGCACTGGGTCTTCTGACGCAAGGCACCGTCAGTACAAGGCCAGTCTGTCTGCCTTTAAAAGCTGAAGCACAGCCACTAGAAGCTCTCTTAACACTGACTGATTGTGTGGTTTATGAGAGCTCATGTTGGGGTCTTTTTATTCCTTTCTTTCCCTTGCACTTTTGTTGGCTTGTTGTTCATTTGAATTGCTTCTTTATTATGTTGTCTTTTAACAGTTTTGAATTGAAGTTTCACTCTCCTCCCATTGGAGACAGTTTGCCTTAAGTACATCCTGTGGATAATATAGATGTTGGGTCTGTGTGTCCCAGTTATGCTTATTATAAATCACTGGACACAGACAACAAGAATAACTTTAACAGGTCTTTACTATTCGGAGGTCCGGGCTGAACTGCCCAGCAGATCACTACACAACGTTTATATACCGGTGTGGTCACCACCGGTTTTACAGTATACAGCAGCCAAGAGAAAGTAGTACATCTCTTAAGGTAGTTCTCTTAAGGTGGAACAGGTTACATACACCACAATCCTCCCTTTTTAGCTTAACAGTGTATATCCCCATTTAACATAACATAACATATATATATATAACTTCATGCAAAACAGTTCAAAGATTCAGTCTCTGAGGAGGCCTCCTGATCCGAGTTGGATAACGCCTTTCAGGGGTCTCTGATTCTCGTTGCTGGGGTGACTCATCTAGTTGATCTCTTATGGATTGGACATCATCATCAGGTACATTCACTTCTGAGGTAGATGCTTCAGGTTCACTAACTTCTTCCACGGTTGTCTCTGCCGTAACCATGGGTTCGACCCTTGTTCTCGATTCTACCAGTTGGTCAGCATGACGTCGTATTACATTTTCACCAATATCTACCGTGTACATCAGGGGTCCTTCTCTGGCCCGAATTGTTCCAGATTGCCATTTCTCATTTTTATAGTCCCGGGCTAACACTGGTTGTCCTATTTCGAAACTCCGAGTGGTCTTGTTATTTATATGCTGGAACTGTTTGTTTTCGACTTCCCTCCGCACATTTGGTTTTAACAAGTCCAACCTGGACCGCAACCTCCTGTTATAGAACATCATGGCAGGACTTTGGTTTGTCACCGCATGAGTGGCGTTTCGATATGCCAGGAGGAAATTGTCCACCTTGTGTTGTAGTGGAATCTGATCTTCGCTCATGGCCTTTATTGCTTTTTTGAACGTTTGTACAAATCTCTCGGCCAACCCGTTTGTAGCCGGATGATATGGGGCAGAGGTATAATGTTTCACCCCATTCTTCTTCATGAATTTCTGGAATTCTTCTGACACGAACTGCGGTCCGTTGTCTGAACATATTTGTTCTGGCAATCCATTTCTTGCAAATATTGTTCTTAGCACCGCGATCGTCTTTTCCGAGGTAGTGGTAGTCATCTTAATCACTTCTGGCCATTTAGAATGTGCGTCCACCGCAATTAAAAACATGGAGTCCATGAATGGACCAGCAAAGTCAATATGTACACGTTGCCATGGGGTTGAAGGCCATTCCCATGGATGCAGCGGTGCAATCGGAGGTGCATTTTGAACTTTTTGGCACCCTGAGCAGCTTTTCGTCAGATCCTCTATCTGTTGGTCGATACCCGGCCACCACACATAAGCCCTAGCAAGGCTTTTCATCTTGACTCCCCCCAGATGACCTTCATGCAGTTCCTTTAGAACTCTCTCTCTTAACTTAGGAGGAATAATCACCCTTGTTCCATACACCAATGTTCCTTGACAGACGGACAGCTGTTCTCGTCTTGCTGAGAATGCCGGTAACAGTGGATCACCATGTGCTGGCCATCCCTTCACTGTCAATTCATAGACCCGGGACAGTGTCGGGTCGTTCCTGGTTTCTCTTTCAATACTTGCATTGGTGACTGGTAAACATTCGATGATGGTCGAGTGAAATAACTCCACCGGGTCAACCGTCGGTGCCTCCTCCGCTGTAGGTAGTGGCAGGCGCGACAGCCCATCAGCATTACCATGCTGCTTTGTACCTTTGAATTCAATCTGATATTGATGTGCCCCTAGGAAAAGGGACCACCTCTGGAGCCTCTGTGCTGTCATCACCGAAACACCCTTCTTAGGGTTAAAAATGGATACCAACGGCTGGTGGTCTGTCAGTAGCGTAAACTTTTGGCCCTGCAGGTAATGATTAAACTTCTTTACTCCCCACACAAGGCTGAGAGCCTCCCTATCTATCTGAGCATAGTTGCGCTCAGCGGAGGTCAATGATCTGGATGCGAACGCGACTGGCCTCTCCAAGCCATTTGGCAACTTGTGTGAGAGTACTGCCCCAATACCATATGGAGAAGCATCACAAGCCAAACGAATAGGCAGCGTTGGGTTGAAGTGAGCCAACACTTCCTGAGGTGATCAATGCCTTGCTTTTGTGAAAGGCCCTCTTACAGTCCTCGCTCCACTTCCATGGTACTCCCTTCTGCAAAAGAGCGTTCAGCGGGTGCAGCACCGTGGATAAATTTGGCAGAAACTTATGGTAATAGTTAATCAACCCTAGGAACGACCTCAACTGGGATACATTATCCGGAGCGGGAGCCTTCACAACAGCTTCGATCTTGTCAGGAGACTTATGAAGCCCCTCCTGGTCAATGACATGACCACAGTACGAGATCCGCTTCTGAAAGAACTCACATTTCTGGCGATTAACTCGAAGTCCATATTCTTTCAATCTGGTGAGCACCAGTTCCAAATTTGCAAGGTGTTCCTCATCATCATCTCCTGTAATCAGAATATCGTCCAGGTAACATTGTGTGCCTGGAATTCCCTGTAATACCTGCTCCATGGCCCTCTGCCAAATTGCTGGAGCCGATGGCACTCCAAAAACCAGTCTATTTTACCGATACAAGCCTCTATGCGTGTTGATCGTGAGATACTGGCGTGACTCTTCCTCAACTTCCATCTGTAAGTACGCCTGCGCCAGGTCTATCTTGGTGAAGTGTTTCCCGCCAGACAACGAAGCGAAGATATCCTCAATCCGTGGAAGCGGATACTGCACCGTGTGAAGCACCGGATTAACAGTGATCTTGAAATCACCACAGGTGCGAACCTTCCCCGGTTCCCCCGGCTTGTTGCTCGATGAACGCTTCATGACGGGAACAATGGGCGTGGCCCACTCACTCCAGTCCACCTTAGACAGTACTCCTGAACGTTCCAGCCCTTCCAGCTCAGCTTCCACAGCAGGTCGTATCGCATAAGGTACCGGTCTGGCTTTGAAAAATTTCGGGTTTGCATGTTCTTCAACCTTGATGTTTGCCGTAATTCCTCTCAGTGTTCCCAGTCCCTGTTGGAACACCTCTTTAGCATCGTCCAATATTCTGGACAATCGTTTAGGTTTGACATCTTTTTTACCGGAATCTACCGTTAGTGCTTTTAAGGAATGCCAGTCCATATTTATTCTCCTGATCCACTCCCATCCCAGTAGTGGTGGACCTCCCTCAGGTAGCACATATAAGTCCATTCCTCAGCTTTCTTTGCCCTTGTGGGCCACCTTTACCTTTATCTTTCCGATGGGGTATACTCTTTGCCCCGTGTATGTTTTCAATACAATCTCCGTATCCCGTAGCGGAATATGTGGGAATAACCTTTTGTAATCTTGCTTATTCATGACCGCCAATGCCAATCCAGTGTCCAATTCCATCTTCACTTGGACTCCTGCTATCTGAAGTGTGACCCAGATAGTTTGGAGGTCTGCTTCATTACCCACATTGTGTACTCTTAGACAACCCAGTTCCTTACTGCTGGCGTCTGAATCTGACTTCTGTTCATCCGAACTGTTCTCTGTCACCTTGTGTACCTTTCTGCACTTTTCCTGCGGTGACTTTTTGTTGCTGGTCTTCTTTCCTGACCGGCATACTTTAGCTATGTGACCAAGCCTGCCACATTTTCTGCATTCCTGATTTTTGAACCAGCACTGGTTCTGATCGTGCGTTGTCTTTCCACAACGATAACACTTTACTGCACCCAAGGCCATTTGATTGGTGCTGAGTTCCGATGACCTTAGCTGCATTTCCGCAGTGCCTCTCGCTGCGGCTTCTTGCGATGCTGCAATAGTGACAGCTTTATCAAGCGTAAGATCATTCTCCTCTAGCAGTCGCTTTTGTGTTCCTTCTTTTAACAATCCACACACAAATTTATCTCTCAGCGCATCTGCTAGTCCTGTTCCAAACTGACAGTACTTTGATAGCTTACACAGTTCAATTAAGAATTCAGCGTTGCTTTCTTCTTTCAGCTGCGTTCTTCTGTAAAATTTAAATCGTTCCGCTATCAGCAGCGGCGTGGGGTTTAAATGATTTTTCAGGACAGTAACAATATTCGCGAAAGTCTGATCCGCCGGTTTATCTGGTGATACAAGGTGCTTCAATAGCCCGTACGTCTTCGCACCCATTGAGTTTAATAAGGTTAGTGCTTTCTTATCATCTGGTACCTCATTTGCTTTACAATAAACTTCCATGCGTTCTACATACGTGGCCCAATCTTCAACATCGCTATCAAAAGCATTGATGTTACCATGTTTAGGCATCCTTGCAAGTTTCTTTAAATTTTCTTTTTCCCAAAATGGCGGCTTCCCGCGCTTGTCTTCTTCCCCCGCCTACTAAAATGGCGGCTTCCCGCGCTTGGTGGTTTTTCCCGCGCTCGTCTTCTTCCCCCGCCGACTACAATGGCGGCTTCCCGCGTTTGCCTTCTTCCCCCGCTGGCTGCAATGGCGATTGCCGTGCTGCTGCCGTTCTCGCCTCCCCAGCGGTTCTCAATTCCCCGACGCTGCCTTTTTGCTCCCCCGCGGTTCCCGTGGGCATTCACGCTTCCCCTGCTGTTGCGCCTCTCAGCCCCGCTTGCAGGCCGGTCCTTTACACCGGCTGCGGTCGAGTTCTCCGCCCTTTTTCCTCTGTTTTCCCTCCACTACTCCACAGCCAACGCGGCCGACTTTCTGCTCGTGTCGCTGATCGGCTTACCCACCACCGTGGTAGAAGGGATGATCACTGCCTGTCGCTGATGGGGGGCTTCGTGGTCAGAATTTTTCTTTTTAACCCGGGTTCTCGATGCCTCCCGTGCAATGTGGTGCTCAGCAGGATGATGAGGGCGGATGCCCCTTCTCGACGCCCGTTCTGAGGATGAAGCTGCCTTGGATGTAAAACTGCCGCAGGGTAAGATCGGACTCGTCGCCACTGTTGGGTCTCTGTGTCCCAGTTATGCTTATTATAAATCACTGGACACAGACAACAAGAATAACTTTAACAGGTCTTTACTATTCGGAGGTCAGGGCTGAACTGCCCAGCAAATCACTACACAACGTTTATATACCGGTGTGGTCACCACCGGTATTACAGTATACAGCAGCCAAGAGAAAGTAGTACATCTCTTAAGGTAGTTCTCTTAAGGTGGAACAGGTTACATACACCACAATAGACATACCTTTGGGAATTTGCATTGTCTCTAGGGAGATAAGAGGATGAAGAGGAGTTTTATGGTCAGAAGCAGAGGCAGGCAGACCACTGCCATGCCCCTGTCCAATGCGGACCCTGATTGCCCACTATGTCAGCCTTGGCTCAGTGGTAGCACTCTTGCCTCTGAGTCAGGAAGTTGTGGGTTCAAGTCCCACTCCAGAGACTTGAGCACAAAGTCTAGGCTGACACTCCAGAGTGCAGTACTCAGGGAGTGCTGCATTGTCAGAGGTGCCGTCTTTAGGATGAGACGTTAAACCGAGGCCCCCGTCTACCCTCTCAGGTGGACAGGAAAGATCTCACAGCCCTATTTTGATGAAGAGCAGCGGTATTCTCACATGGGAGGATTTTAACACAACCGCTGGGAAAGGAGCTGGGCAGCAGTTAAAATGGAACGGCTCCATTTCCCGCTGATCTGCTATTTTAACACCGTTAGTTTCGGCGTTGGATGAGGCCGGACTCTGGCAGGATCCTCATTCATAAATGTTAGTCAGGGTCAGATGATATTCATAGGTCCAAAGTCACCTGTTCCTCCCAAGCACGCTGCACTTACCCCATGTCAGGTCTCAAATCACTCATATACTGGATCCTAAAATGTTATTTCCTGAATTTGAATTCAGTTTTTTAAATCTGGAAATAAAACGCTGATATCAGTAAAAGTGACCATGAAGATGTCAGATTGTTGTAAAAATCGTTCACTAATGTCCTTTAGGGAAGGAAACTTGCCGTCCTTACCCGGTCTGGCCTATATGTGACTCCAGTCCCACACCAGCGTGGCTGACTCTGAAGTGGCCGAGTAAGCCACTCAGTTGTATCAAACCGCCAGTGGTTCAAGGAGAAGACCCACCACCACCATCTCAGAGTAACCAGGGATGGGCAATAAAGGCCGGCCTTGCCATCGATGCCCACATCCCAAGAATGAATAGGAAAAAAAACAAGAAAAAGCAAAATCCAACAATTTGTAGGCTGCTTTGTATAGTATTTTACATTTTTTGTTCTGTAATACCATATGTATTCAGTCTATTTTTTCCGTCTATTTGCCTTCTTGGTCTCCTAGAACCAGACACTATCTCGGGCTAAGAGGATGGGCAGGCAGCTCACTCCCAGGCCTCTGCCGAAGCCAGACTTTGACCAACAGCTAGGCAGGATGATTATCCCTCTGCTATTCCCTCCCAACCTCTTCAGAAGCTCCTCTGTCCATCTGCCCAAAATGGTGAGGCTGAGATCAGGAACTCAACATGTCCAAAATCATGAGTGCAATGCAAAAAAAGCTCTGCTATTCAGCGAACCAGAGGAGCCATTTCAATAAGATACTTTAGAAGGTGACTCCGACATCTGATAGGGAGAGTGCTCTTCCCACCCATAGGACTGATGCTAGCGTTTCCTCCCTTTTAATTTATTTTTGTCTCTACTGATAATTGCCTGCATTCCATGTACATGATCTGTAATTACTGGAGCACTGAGAAATGAAGTCAAGTACGCTGAAACTGTCTTGAACTGCAATGTATAGATTTACTGTCCACTTTCCTTCAATCTGCTACTGAAACAAAACCACACAATGCTACAGCAACAGAGACTCTATACCACGTAACTTCAGATTCGAATCACAGACCTCTCTAGCTTATATCAGAGCTTCATAAAGCCAACCCAGCCAATGATAGCCAAATTAAAAATAAACTGCACCCTATTAGAAAGGAGACGAAATAGCTGGCATTGAAGTTAAGGCAGTGCCCGGCTCCTGTTAATACTTCTGAACCCCACAATCTTGGTTGACAACATTGGCCCAGAAATTAGGATCGGGGGCTTGCCGCGCATGCAAGCCCCCGATGTGCACTCGCCCGGCGCGCCGACATCTGAAGCCTGGGCCTGCTTGGAATTCCTGTCACTGGCCCAGTTCAGATGTCGGCGCGATGTGCTTGCCTGATCCAGCGGCGTAGTTAGTGTGATGTGCCGGCTGGGATCAGGTGAGCACTGTGCAGCCAATCAGGGGAGGGGAAACTTCATTCATGAGTTTGATAGTAAGAACTGTCAAACTCATGAAAAGTACGGGCGCCCAAAAGACTAGTTTAACTTTAAATAAAATTTTAAAAAACATCCCAATAATTAAATAAACTATAAATAACTTTTAAAACTATTTTAAACAATTAATCAAATTTTTGAAAAAAATAATTTTAAGAAATCGGGTCTAAAAATAAACTTACCTTACTGTACAGTCCTTAAAAACAATAAAGCTGTGGAAAAAATGTTATAATTTTAAATAATAGACCACTTACCTTAAAGAATCAAGTCCTTACGCCTCCTTTTTATATGTCTAAAAAGTTTAGGCCCTTGCACACGGGCAAACCTGTCAAAAAGAAGGAAGTTCAACGCGTGCGCGCAGAGTCCTGCGCACACGCATTGGACCTCTGAACCCCTTGGAGGAAATGCCGGTTTCCCGCGCATGCGCTGTGCATGCTGAAATCCGGCACTTCCAACGGGCCCACGCGTGAGTACACCTTCCGTACTCACGCGTTGGGACCGGAATTACTGGCCCATTGTCAGAATGGAATGAAAGCCTCACAATTCGCTGCTCGTCTCGTTATGCTTAGTATCATTTGCACAGGCAATAAGCTGAGAGCTTCCAAGCAGACAAGATATGTTGCAGCTTTGTTATTAGCTTGCTTCATTGTTATGTTCATCACTACACTTGTTTATCGCAACCCCTGAGCCGGCTGTACACTTGCCGTGTATAATTTCATGGGCTTTCAGTATTCTAACTGCTTTTCCGTGGTGATGGATGCTTTTGGGTTCTTTTACTTGTTTTACTTGATATATTTTTGGCTTCCGTGTTTCAGACTATGCTCATAGGTAAGTGACAGTGTTTCCAACTTGCCCTCACTGCCAGGTAGAATACTGTAGCACTCATCGGAACAGGAGTAGGCCATTCAGTCTCTCCAGCCTGCTCCACCATTCAATTAGATCATGGCTGATCCATATCTCAATTCCATTTACCCGCCTTTGATCCATATCCCTTCATACCCTTACCTAACAAAAATCTGTGGACCTCAATCTTGAAAATGTCAATTGTTTTAGCATCCACAGCCTTTTGGGGAAGTGAGTTACAGATTTCTATTACCTTTTGTGTGAAAAAGTGCTTCCTGATTTCACTCCTAAATGGCTTGGCTCTAATGTTAAGATTGTAGACTCCCAGGATAACAAACAGAGAACCTTTCTGTTAATTACTCCAGCTACTGGTTCTAGCCTGTGCCTCCATGGGAACCTCCTTGTCTTTAAAAGCGTCTGAATAACATGAGACTAGGCCTTTGATTTAGGCTTTAACTGCTAGACAATTGTATTAAAGAATAATAGAGCAAGTGGTAACACAACATATATATTTACAATTGTTGATAAACTTCTTATATTGTATAACATAATAAATTTGCAACTCCAGTGTAAAAGTTATGACTCTGATTACTTTTTTACATGTTTTTTTAATCCTTTCCTCACCAACTGCAGAGGTTGTGGGGCATATCTTGTTCCCTTTAGACGGGTACAGTAGTGCAGTGGTTATGTTACTGGACTGATAATCCAGGGAACATGAGTTCATAATCCCACCATGGCAGTTTGAGAATTTGAATTCAGTTTAACAAAAAAATCTGGAAGTAAAAAGCTGGTGTCAGTAAAAGTGAGATGAAGCTGTCGGATTGTTGTAAAAACTCAACTGGTTCACTAACATCCTTCAGGGAAGGAAACCTGCCGTCCTTTTCTGGTCCAGCCTACTGCCCCTTTTATCCCATGGGCTTCAATTTTACTAACAAGCCTAATATGTGGTACTTTATCAAACGCTTTTTGAAAGTCCATATACACAACATCAACGGCACTGCCCTCATCCACCCTCTCTCTTATCTCCTCAAAAAACTCAAGCAAATTAGTCAAACACGATTTGCCCTTAACAAATCCGTGCTGGCTCTCCTTTATTAGTCCATGCTTGTCGAAGTGGCTGTTAATTTTCTCCCAGATTATTGTTTCTAAAAGCTTCCCTACCACTGACGTTAAACTGACTGACCTGTAATTGCCAGGTTTATCCTTCTCCCCTTTTTTGAACAAGGGTGTGACATTTGCAATCCTCCAGTCCTTTGGCACCACCCCTGTATCTAAGGAGGATTGGAAGATTGTGACCAGCACCTCCGCAATTTCTACCCTTACTTCCCTCAGCAACACAGGATGCATCCCATCCGGACCTGGTGACTTATCCACTTTAATTAACACCAGCCTTTCTAGTACCTCCTCATTATCTATTTTTACCTCATCCAGCATCCCAGCAACCTCTTTGTTTCCACAGTTCTAGTCTCCATATTATAAACAGGATATAGAAGCATTGGTGAAGGTGCAAAGAGAATCACAATGATGATATTGTGGCAGAGCCACCAGGGGACTCTGATCTAATGTACATAATTATCTTTAACAAATTATTAGCTACAGAATGAATCTGTATCTTTGTTCATATTATTGCATGTACATAGCGCGGTCCATTTAAGAATGAGACCAAACGCGATGACGTCATCACGTTGATCACGTGATCCACCAGCGATGGGAAAACATGATGACGTCATGACATCAGGCTGGGGAGCCGCCCTAGCCAGTCCTCGTGGAGCCAGCAAAGAGTACAGACCTGTAATTTAGTTCTCCTATGTTTTCGTGTTAAACTCTGTTGAATAGTATTAAACATCGTTTGTTTGATAGACTGACTCGACCTCAGTCCTTTAGTTAGGAATTTAGCCATTCCTACAGTGGTGACCCCGAATTTTCGTGAACAATTTTCGCGGAAGAAGCGAAGCGAAACAAAACATGGAAGCAAACTCCGTGGCTTTGAAGCTCCCACAGTTTTGGGAACAACAGGCAACCTCCTGGTTCGTACAAGCAGAAGCACAATTCGAACTCCGAAACATCGTTGCGGATCAGACCCATTACCTTTACGTGGTCTCCGCACTCGACAGCTCCACAGCCTCACGGATCATCAGCCTGCTCGAAAACCCCCCGGTTGACAGCAAGTATGATACTCTTAAAGCACGGTTAATACAGGTCTTCGGGCTCACGAAGGCGGAGCGTGCCCGCCGACTGCTCGCTATGCCCGGGCTTGGCGATTCCAAGCCATCTGAGTTAATGAGCCAGATGCTCACGCTCCTTTGCTCTGAACCACAATGTTTCCTCTTTCAGGAGTTATTCCTGAGTCAACTACCCGAGCAGGTTCAGGCTGCCCTCGCCAGATTGGAAGCCACAGATTGCGCAGCACTTGCTGCAGAAGCAGATACGATTTATGCGGTCACGCAGCAATCCTGCACCGCCACGAGGCACCCCTCCCCCGCGAACGCCGCCCCGACGCCTCCATCCCCCGGCTTGTGCTTTTACCACACCCGTTTTGGCGCGAAAGCCAGAGGCTGCCGCCCTCCCTGCAGTTTCGCGCCTAAAAAAAAAACATCAACACCAGCAGCAACTCCAGAAAAGGAGGACCGAGTCTGAGGGACGTTCCGCGGCCGCGATGGCGATTGGAAATTCCGGGAAGCTCCTCTACATTACAGATTCCCTCTCGGGCCGGCGCTTTTTTTGCGACACCGGGGCGCAGTGTAGCATCCTTCCTGCCTCAGCACTCAATATTCAGTCTGGGAGGCACGGCCTCTCCCTCGAGGCAGCTAATGGCGGGGCCATTCGTACCTTTGGCAAACGGCGGGTCCAGGTGTGCTTCGGCGGGCAACGGTTTCAGTGGGAATTCATCACAGCCAAGGTTTCGCAGGCCATCCTCGGCGCGGATTTCTTATGCGCCAACAGCCTCTTGGTGGATGTAAGAAATCGTCGATTGGTTAACGCGGCCACCTTCCACTCCATCCCTTGCTTCCGCAGTTCCGCAACGTCGCACACTGTCTCCTGCGCGTTGCCCTCGCCGGACGAGTTCACTCGCCTATTAGGTGAATTCCCGGAGCTAACCAAGCCCACTTTCTCCTCCTTGGCCACTAAGCATGGTGTCGAACACCACATTACTATGACTGGCTCTCCAGTTTACGCACGAGCTTGGCGCCTGGAACCCGGCAAGCTCGCGGCTGCGAAGGCAGAGTTTGCCACGATGGAACGGCTGGGGATTATTCGCCGGTCGAATAGTCCCTGGTCCTCGCCTCTCCACATCGTCCCGAAGCCCGGCGGCGGATGGCGGCCATGCGGGGACTACCGACGCCTTAATGACGCCACTACTCCCGATCGGTACCCGATCCCGCATATTCAGGATTTCTCCGCCCATTTGGCGGGAAACTCAATCTTCTCCAAGGTTGACCTCGTCCGTGGCTACCACCAAGTTCCCGTACACCCGCCGGACATCCAGAAAACTGCAGTCATCACTCCCTTTGGACTGTTCGAGTTTCTACGGATGCCATTTGGGCTCAAGAACGCTGCACAGGCTTTTCAGCGACTAATGGACTCGGTCCTGCGGGATCTTAAGTTTTTATTTGTCTACCTCGACGACATCCTGATAGCCAGCTCTACCAAAGAGGAACACGTCTCCCATCTACGCACCCTCTTTCGGCGCCTCAGCCAACATGGCCTCATAATCAACCCGGCCAAGTGTCAGTTCGGCCTACAGCAGATTGACTTCTTGGGCCACCGCATTACTTCGGAGGGCGCAATTCCACTGCAATCAAAGTTCGAAGCAATTACGGCATTCCCAAGGCCGCAGTCCACCAAGGCTCAAGAATTCCTGGGCATGGTGAATTTCTACCACTGCTTTGTACCGAAGGCAGCACAACTCATGCAGCCCCTCTACGAGGCCCTCAAACACAAGGCTGGAAAGGATATAATAGCCTGGACGGTCGAAATGGACAACGCTTTCAACAACACAAAAACCGCTCTAGCCAATGCAACTATGTTGGCGCACCCTCTGCCAGGTGCCACCATCGCCCTTACCACTGACACTTCCGACTATGCCATAGGCGCCGTACAGGAACAGTGGGTCAACGGGACGTGGCAACCACTGGTGTTTTTCAGCCGCCAACTCCGGCGCAATGAACGCAAATACAGCACTTTCGACCGGGAGTTGCTGGCGCTGTTCCTGGCTATCCGCCATTTCCGTTTGTTGTTAGAAGGACGTCCCTTCACTGCGTTTGTAGATCACAAACCACTGACCTTCGCCATGGCCAAGACCGCCGAACCGTGGTCAGCTCGACAGCAGCGACAGCTAACTTTCATTTCAGAATTCATGACAGACATCCAACACGTAACTGGCAAGGACAACTTGGTAGCTGATTGCCTTTCTCGCGCGACCATACGGGCAGTCCAGCTGGGCATCGATTATGCCCTCATGGCCACTGATCAGGCATCCAACCCTGAAACACAGGCGTATCACACCGACACCTCTAGCCTCCAACCGGCCGATGTGCAATTCCACGCAGCAGGCACCTCGTTACTCTGTGATGTCTCCATGGGAGATCCCCGCCCGATCGTTCCAGTCGCCTGGCACCGCAAAGTTTTTGACGCCATACATGGGCTTTCCCATCCTGGCGTGAAGGCATCTCAAAAATTAATGTCGGCTAAGTTCGTCTGGAGAGGAATGCGTAAGGATATCTGTGACTGGGCTAACACCTGCGTCGTCTGTCAAAAGTCTAAGGTGCAACGTCACGTCAAGGCCCCATTGGCCACGTTCGCAGTACCAGAACGTCGATTTGACCATGTCAACGTGGACCTCGTCAGGCCGCTTCCACCGTCACAGGGGTTCACACACATCCTCACCATGGTCGATCGTACTACTAGATGGCCAGAGGCAGTTCCTTTGGCGTCTACTACGTCCGCTGATGTCGCCAGAGCATTCCTCTCCTCGTGGGTCGCACGTTTTGGCGTTCCGGCGGACATTTCTTCAGACCGCCGTCCACAGTTCTCTTCCGAGCTCTGGAACGCTGTGGCCCAAGGTCTCGGCACCAAGCTTCACTGCACCACGGCCTATCACCCGCAGGCAAACGGTTTGTGTGATCGTTAAAGGCATCGCTGAGGGCCAGCCTCCAAGGTGCCGGATGGGTGGATAAGCTTCCGTGGGTCATGTTGGGTCTTCGCACGGCACCCAAAGAGGACCTGCAATCGTCCGCCGCGGAGCTCATGTACGGCCAGCCACTCCGCGTACTGGGAGATTTCCTGCCGCTTCCAACTGAGCCGTGGTCCACAGCCGACCAACTCAGCAACCACCGGGAAACAGCCAAGGCTTTTGCGCCTATCCCAACTTCGCATCACGGCCTTCCATCTTCACATGTACCAGCAGAGCTAAAGAATGCTGAATTTGTATTCATTCGTCATGATGCCCATAGGGATCCTCTCAAGGTCCCTTACACAGGCCCTTTCCGCGTACTGGTGACAGGTGACAAGAGTTTCTCCGTCGACATCGGTGGTAAACCCGACCACATATCCATTGACCATCTCAAACCGGCACACCTGGGCATCGACCGGCCAGTAGAGACCGCAAAGCCACCACGACGTGGTCGACCTCCCACTGCATCCACACCAGACCCAAGGCTTCCATCCGCCAGCCGTTCAACAACATCCACTCCAAGAATACAGGAGTCGCTCTGACAGGCTTGTCAGACCTCCCAGTCGATTGACTTTTACTGTTAAAGACAATTCTGGGGGGGGCGCATGTGGCAGAGCTACCAGGGGACTCTGATCTAATGTACATAATTATCTTTAACAAATTATTAGCTACAGAATGAATCTGTATCTTTGTTCATATTATTGCATGTACATAGCGCGGTCCCTTTAAGAATGAGACCAAACGCGATGATGTCATCACATTGATCACGTGATCCTCCAGCGGCGGGAAAACGTGATGACGTCATGACGTCAAGCTGGGGAGCCGCCCTAGCCAGTCCTCGTGGAGCCAGCAAAGAGTACAGACCTGTAATTTAGTGAAATAAAGAATAGATTTGCCTTCCAAAGTTAGGCTTTATTAACTTTAAAATCAGCAGCATATCTTTCTACATCCAGTCCCAACTAAAGCTAGAAAAGGACTGAATTTAAGGTAGCCACAACACATCATGTGATCATCAACTACCAATGAGATTACAACACATATCCCAAGGCAGTTAACAACCAACGAATCACAATACTTTTACTAATCAAGGAATAATCACCACATTTAGTTCTCCTATGTTTTCGTGTTAAACTCTGTTGAATAGTATTAAACATCGTTTGTTTGATAGATTGACTCGACCTCAGTCCTTTAGTTAGGAATCTAGCCATTCCTACAATATCAGAACTGAGAGGTTATAACTATCAGGAAAGACTTAACAGGCTGGGGCTTTTTTCTCTAGAAGAGAAGGCTGAGGGGTGACCTGATAGAGGTCCTTAAGCTAATGAAAGGGTTTGATAGGGTAGACGTGGAAAAAATGTTTTCACTTGTGGGGGAGACCAAAACTAGAGGCCATAAATATAAGATAGTCACTAATAAATCCAATAAAGAATTCAGGACAAATTTCTTTACCCAAAAAGTGGTGAGAATGTGGAACGCAATACCACAAGTAGTAGTTGAGGTAAATAGCATAGATGTATTTAAGGGAAAGCTGGATAAGCAGATGAAGGGGAAAGGAGTAGAAGGATATGCTGATTTTGTGCACTCAGAAGACTGTGGGTGAAATGAGGGAGACAATGAGGAGATGTTTACCATAGAGAAAGGCTTTCGATGTCATGCTTAGGCATGTCAAAGGGGCAGCATGTCTTCAGGTACTGCAATGCTTAATGGGGTATGGTAGCATAGTGGTTATGTCACTGGACTCGTTATCCACAGGCCTAGACTAATGATCACGTGATCAACCTAATGATCAAATCCCACTACAGTAGCTGGGGAATTTAAATGTTAATTAAATGAATCTGGAATAAAAAGTTAGCATCAGTAATGAAACTACCAAATTGTCATAAAAACCCATCTGGTTCACTAATGTCCTTTAGGGAAGGAAATCTGCCATCCTTGCCCAGTCTAGTCTATATATGACTTCAAATCCACAGCAATGTGGTTGACTCTTAGCTGCTCTCTATGGTTCAAGAAGGCGGCTCACTACCACCTTCTCAAGGGCAATTAGGGATGGGCAATAAATGCCAGCCTTGCCAGCAAAGCCCACATCCAATGAATAAATTTAAAAAAGTGCTGGGAACTGGTTTAAAGGGACCATCTGTGACACCAGCTATTCTGCCTATGGAAGACTTTTCAAGTATGAGGTGTGCATGTTATTTGCAGTGTGCTGCATACTGCACAACCTTGTCATTCGACAGGAATCCACCTAACCATCAATAAGGAATAATCGCATACCATGGCATTGAACGAGAAAGGATCACAACAGACATGCCAGCAAAGGGAGAATTTAAAAAATAAGGTTGCAAAATTCTAATTTCCACCCATTTCAATTAAAGGATGCTATTGGCACCAAAATAATAATTTTATAAATTATACATACAATATTTCTTTCTTTTCTTTATGCTGTTCTATCTTATCTATTCTATTTAAAAAATGCTATGGGGGAGAATTTCTGCAGGGGTTATCCTGATCTCCCGCTGTAACTTAGAAAGGCTCCAAACCTTTAGAAAGGGAAAGATCCCGGAGGGGATTGATTACTTTTCTGAAGGGGCAGAACATCTCCCGAAGACTTCATTTTCCTCAACCCTGATGCTTCTCTGGGGGTTTGGGCGGGACCTCACCTGGGGTGACTGTGGGTTGCTCTTCCTTACCAGGGCAGATTGGGGCGAGCCCGGCTGAAGCACCTTCGCAGGTTCCCCGACCATGCAAAAACCACCCTGTCCCCACAATTTGACACAGGGTCAACCATCCTTGGAATGATCCCTGCAAAATCTCTGGGTGGAAGTTTCTTGTGTCATGCACGCTGCTCTGCTAGGTGTGGCTACCCATGTTATAAAAAGGATATAGAGGCACTGGAGAAGATGCAAAAAACATTTACAAGGATGATAGGTTACATCTATCAGGAAAAATTGATTTGCTCATCCCATAATCTTCCTTAAGCTTAAATTTGCACTCAGAACCTGGCGGGCGATGCCCCTGTCACAACAAGTAACTGCCACCAGAAGCCAACCCATATTCCGAAGGATGTGTGAAACCCGTATTATCAGCGTCAGCCAAGTATGATCAGCAACCTTTGATATTCACATTGATGATTCAGGGGCCTGTAAATGGGATTCTTTGCCCGAGTTTGAATGCGACTGAAATCAAATTCAAACTCCAGACTGAGAGACCTGTAAAATGTACCCGCTGACGCGAGATTAATGTACAATTCAGAGCTTGGCTCCTTGACGTGCTCAAGCCTAATTGTTGCTATTCGGAACTGAAGACAGTTCACTCTTTGAATAAGTACATTTGTATAAAGCTTCCTTTCAGTAGTTGCGAAAAGAAGCTGCTACACATAGCTAGAAATGACTGAGAGCATGACTGCAGTTACACCTAGGTGCAGTATCTTTGTTTGGAAATGAAAGGCCTATAGAGTGAAAAAGATCATGCCTCATACAATGAAAAGTAGACATTATTTGTTATGCGTATATGTTATACCAAGGAACAAAGGGGTGTAGTCTTTATTTCTAAGTGTATGCCATCTTCCAGTGATGTCTTTGTACACATTCTACTGAAGTGGATGTGTCCTTTTTGCAGGTATTATTTATTGCATAACCTGGCTGGGTATTTATGGAGCAGCAAAGCAAGTGCAAAGAATCCCAAGTTTTTGTAGAGTTTGCAAGGAATGTTTAACACTTTCCTACTCTTTTTAACTGAAATCTGTCACGCTTGAAGCTGCGAGTCTGTAAAATTCTCCCCCTTTTCAGTTCTTTTCATGTACCAGGTCTTGGATTTGAAATTATGGCTTTGGTTCCATTCAATAATCCAGTTTCAGATTCCTATTCCGTAAACTATTTTGAAATTGTTTTAGTACCTTGCTAATCATGCATGAAATCTTTTTATAACCAAACATATATTAAATGTGATAATGCTTGCAGGAATGGTCATTCATGATAGCAGTTTTACTGTAACAGGCAAGTAAGAAATGGATCATAAAATAGATAACATCAACAACTTGCATTTATATAGTGCCTTTAACGTAGTAAAACGTCCCAAGGTGGTTTACAGGGGCGTTATCAAATAGAATCTGACACCGAGCCACATAGAAGAGGAAGGTTTAAGGAGCGTATTAAAGCAGGAGAGCGAGCTAGAGAGGCGGAGAGGTTTAGGGAGGGAATTCCAGAGCTTGGGACCCAGGCAGCTCAACAGCATGAGATCTGTTCCACACGGTACATTGCAGGATGTGTTTACATCAGGTAGATTTTCTCCCACGGTACAACCGATGGTTGTGCATCGGTGAGATGTTGCTCACCTCCTTTCTTTGTTGGTCTTTCAGTTTTCCCCATTGGCAGTGGTGACGCACCAGGCTTCAGTCAAGTGGCTATTTCTCAGAGAGGAAGTTAGTGTCCAGGACCTGGAACTCTGAAGGGGCGGTGATAAGGCCCCACCATGGGAGATCCACTAGTCTTTGCTACAAAATCCTATGCACCTCTCCTGCTGGTGAATTTATTGTCATAAGATCATACAGCACAGAAGGAGCCCATTCAGTCAGCGTCATGTCAAAACAGGGCATCTTTCGCTTCAGTTATGCAGCAGTGAACTGTAAACTGCTTGATGTTTGCCAAGTCTCCTCCTGTTATCTGGAAATAGCATATAGCAAAACATTGAACGCTGTTGTCAACTTTACCTTTACGGCCATTGCACTGTTGATCTTTCTCCTTGGGTGGGCCCTGATTCCAATAAAAGGCACCACAATTCATCTATGGCTTCCTTGCTGAGGCATAGCCTCCTGACTCAGTACTACTTGGTGAGGTCAAAGTAGCTCAGTCATCTACAGTAGGCATGGTGCCTGGGTAGGAGCAAGACATAGCGGTCCTCCTCCTATGGCTTCTGAACCTTCTCTGCTGTTTCTCCTCCTCCAACTAACTGAGACTAACAGCGATTTACTTGTACCTCTTTCAATTCAGTATGCTGTATTCGCTGCTCACAATGCGGTCTCCTCTACACTGGGGAGACCAAACGCAGATAGGGTGGCCGCTTTGCGGAACATTTCCGTTCAGTCCGCGAGCGTGACCCTGAGCCTCCGTTCATCTGTCATTTTATTTCTCCACTCCACTCCCACTCTGACCTCTCTGTCCTCGGCCTCCTACACTGTGCTAATGAAGCTCAACGGGTGCTCAAGGAACAGCACCTCATCTTTTGATTAGGCACTTTGCAGCCTTCCAGACTCAACATTGAGTTCAACAAGTACGATAGCAAAATACTGCAGATGTTGGAAATCCGAAATAACAACAGAAAATGCTGGAAAAACTCAGCAGGTCAGGCAACATCCGTGGAGAGAAATTTGAGTTGACGTTTCGGGTCGAACCCTTCTTCAAAACTGGAAAGAAAAGAAACCAGATCGAAGGCAGGGCTGCGATCGGACAAAAGAAGTGAAAGAAACAAAAGAGCTAGACGAGATGGTAATAGGCTGAGATTAGGTGTAAAGTGTCAAACACGAGAAGGGAAACTGAAAGTAATGAAGATGAACAAGGTTGAAGAGCCAAACGGAGATCCCGTCGAAGAGAAGATCAGAACTTCTTCAAGGATGTTGCCTGACCTGCTGAGTCTTTCCAGCATTTTCTGTTGTTATTTCGGATTTCCAACATCTGCAGTATTTTGCTATCGTACTAGTGTTTGGTTCACTGCCACACCTCTTCTAGGAATGCCTACCTTGAAGAAGTTCTGCTCTTCTCTTCGACGGGATCTCCGTTTGGCTCTTCAACCTTGTTCATCTTCATTACTTTCCATTTCCCTTCTCGTGTTTGACACTTTACGCCTAATCTCAGCCTATTACCATCTCGTCTAGCTCTTTTGTTACTTGTCCCATTACCATCTCCTTTTGCCTTGCACCATCATCCCCTTTTGTCATTTAAACTCTCCCGCCTTCCACCCTATCACAGACCTTCCCTTTCGTTCTTTCCTCCCCTCCCCCCTTTCCCTGCCGCTGTACTTGCTTAAAACCTATTCTGTCTCCAACTTTTTCTGCTTCTGATGAAAGGTCATCGACCTGAAACGTTAACATTGTTTCTCCACAGATGCTGCCTGACCTGCTGAGTATTTTCAACATTTTCTGTTTTAATAACTGAGACTTTCTGATGCACCCACGTGCTGAAGGTCTTCTCCTCCACGGCTTCGATCTGCTGCTGTAAAGCCACCTCTTATGCAGCTGTCATTAATGTTGTCGTACGCTTGAAAATAAGCATGAGTAAATTTGCACAGCCACTGTTAAATGCTGCTTAACAAGTGCAAAGACCATTAATGCCAAATCTCTGCATTTATATACATTAAACCAGATTTAGGAATAGTGGAATGAACTATGAAATGCTCCATTATTCTTAATACATGAAAGTAATACTTCTTAACTCACACTAAACACGCACATTAGATTCAACACACAGAGGAATTTCGGTCCCAAAATTGGCAGGATCACTCAGACAGACGACAAGGTCGGCTGGTTTGGGAAAAAGAAACGTCACAATGATTCACTGGTCGGTACTTTTCAAAAGAATGAGGCAGATTAGGGGAAGCTTTTAAGTGACGTTCCAACCCGTGCTCTGGGGTTGCTTTACACTGATGCTGCGTACAAAACATCAAAAAGACATTGGGGTGAAATCTTTGTCTTGTGTGGTAGCACAAAACAGGCTCCAGTGAATCGGCCGCCCATGTTACGCTCCACCCCATTGTCTTTTCTATTGGCGCCAATGGAAAAGACAATAGGACGGAGTGTAAAATGGGCGGCCAATTCGCTATTTTGCCCATTTTGCCCAAGATTAATTTTGCCCCCATTAATTCCCTTGGCACCAATATCCCAGGCCTTGATGAGAGTTATGTACCAACTCAACAACAACAACAACAACTTGTATTTATATAACGCCTTTAACGTAGTAAAACATTCCAAAGCGCTGCACAGGACTTTTGTAAGACAAAAAAATTGACACTGAGCCACATAAGGAGAAGTTAGGGCATGTGACCAAAGGCTTGGTCAAAGAAGTAGGTTTGAAGGAGCGTCTTAAAGGAGGAAAGAGAGGTAGAGAGGCGGAGAGGTTTAGGCAGGGAATTCCAGAGCTTAGGGCCTAGGTAACAGAAGGCACGGCCACCAATGGTTGAGCGATTATAATCAGGGATCCTCAAGAGGGCAGAATTAGAGGATTGCAGATATCTCGGGGGGTTGTCCACCCACCTGTTCAAAGACTATAGTGGCAGCACACTTCAGCTTGGAAGAAAATGACAGCACGGTAGTAACTGCAAATGGCATCTTTACTGGAAGTTCATCAATTCAGCTCAAAGAAATCTTTCACAGAAACATAGAAACATAGAAGATAGGAGTAGGAGTAGGCCATTCGGCCCCTCGAGCCTGCTCCGCCATTCAATGAGATCATGGCTGATCATCCAAATTCAGTACCCTGTTCCTGCCTTCTCTCCATATCCCTTGATCCCTTTAGCCTTAAGAAATATACCCAACTCCTTCTTGAATATATTTAATGAATTGGCCTCTACTGCCTTCTTTGGTAGAGAATTCCACAGGTTCACCACTCTCTGGGTGAAGAAATTCCTCCTCATCTCTGTCCTAAATAGCTTTCCCCTTATCCTTAGACTGTGACCCCTGGTTCTGGACTCCCCGACAATCGGGAACATCCTTCCTGCATCTAGTCTGTCTAGTCCTGTTAGAATTTTATAAGTTTCGATGAGATCCCCTCTCATTCTTCTAAACTCCAGCGAGTACAAGCCCAATCGACCCAATCTCTCCTCATACGTCATTCCTGCCATCCCAGGTATCAGCCTGGTGAATCTTCGCTGCACTCCTTCCATGGCAAGAACATCCTTCCTCAGATAAGGCGACCAAAACTGCACACAATACTCAAGATGTGGTCTCACCAAGGCGCTGTACAACTGCAGTAAGACATCCTTGTTCCTGTACTCAAACCTTCTCGCTACGAAGGCCAACATACCATTTGCCTTCTTAACCACCTGCTGCACCTGCATGCTTACCTTCAGCGACTGGTGCACAAGGACGCCCAGGTCTCGTTACACTTCCCCTTCTCCCAATCTATTGCCATTCAGATAATAATCTGCCTTCTTGTTTTTGACACCAAAGTGGATAACCTCGCATTTATCCACGTTATATTGCATCTGCCATGCTTCTGCCCAATCACCCAACCTGTCCAGGGATCCCACTGAAAATTTTGGACAGTATCAAGTAAGAACTGCTTTTTGGAAGCCAACCTTCAATGCTCCATGTGTATGTATTGACCAAAACCTGGTTCTGTTCTTAGATCAAGACCACTGCACATTCCCACTCATCTGTGTCTCACCTTTATTGACATCTGGGTTGCTGCCGATGATTTGCTTTTAATTCTTTAAGCTGAAGGGTTCCAGCAATGATCCCATCAGATTTGATTAGGCAACTCACAAGATTATTTTACAGCATATGGAATTCAATCGGTCAACTGCATCGAGCAGTGTGCCTGTAATGGTGTGCTCTGCTCAGCCCCTGTTGAAATACCAATAGGTAGTTCTATATCCAGACAAATGAATACACTATAAAGACAAAGGGGCCCTGTGAAATCACTAGACTACACTGCCTATTCATCTCGTGGAAAAAGATCGATCCGAAACCAACATCATGCCACATCAAACAACAGGTCACCTGAGGGTCAACCTTAGAAACAATTACATCTTCTGTAAATCCAACCAATTTAATTAGAAAGACAATAGACAAAACTGCTCTTAGTAAAGCTATGACCTTATAGTTCTTCAGATTTATTATGTAAAAAGATTGTTTTTTACCGAGAATCCAGCAACTAGTCAATGTAAGTGTGTGTGCACGCTAACTTTTCAATCAAAACCTCTCACATCTGCTTTCCTTAAACAATTCACAAGATCCGATCTGATCATTATCGTCAGTCTGCTTTGGCAACACTGCATTGATATTATCAGAGTTCCATTGTATTTTTCAATATTACCCTACACTGCGACAGTGCCCACACTTCAAAGCAGTACTTAATTGGCTCTAAAGCGCTTTGGGACGACCCAAGGTGGTGAACGGTGCTATATAAATGCACATCTGTTGGCTCCTTTGTTCATATAATGCCCCTCTGCATTTTATGAACTCTTATTGAGTAGAAATCCCATTCGGCAAGATTGATTCCACTAGTGGTAGCCACGTGAGCTGGGTCCTGAAAACCAAGGTGTGCCGAGGTCACTGGGTCCCGCTCGTAATGCACAGTGCGCCATTCCCTGCTCCGTGTATCCTGCTAATGCACAGCGTGTACCAGGGCTTCATTGTTCACATGCAGTGTCAGCTGTGGCTCAGTGGGTAGCACACTCGCCTCTGAGTCAGAAGGTTGTGGGTTCAAGTCCCACTCCAGAAACTTCAACACATAAAGCTAGGCTGATGCTCTCAGTGCAATGCTGAGGGAGTGCTGCACTGTTGGGGGTGCCATCTATTGGATGCGACGTTAAACCGAGACCCCGTCTGCTCTCTCAGGTGGGTGTAAAAGATCCCATGGCACTATTTCGAAGAAGAGCAGGGGAGTTCGTCCTGGCCAATATTTATCCCTCAACCAACATAACAAAAACAGATTATCTGGTCATTATCACATTGCTGTTTGTGGGAGCTTGCTGTGTGCAAATTGGCTGCTGCGTTTCCCACATTACAACAGTGACTCCATCTCAAAAGTACTTCATTGGCTGTAAAGCGCTTTGAGACGTCTGGTGGTCATGAAAGGCGCTATAGAAATGCAAGTCTTTCTTTCTTTAATGGATGTAAATGAGTGCAGCTCTCCATTGCAGGTGAAATCCAGAACAAGGGGACACAATCTTAAAATTAGAGCCAGGCTATTCGGGAGTGAAGTTAGGAAGCACTTGTTCCACACAATGGGTGGTGGATACCTGGAACCGTCTCCCCCAAAAGGCTGTGGATGCTGGGGGACCAATTTAAATGTTCAAGACTGAGAGCGACAGATTATATGGATCAAGGGCAGGCAAATGGCTTTGACTATGAATTGACCTCCTCCACCATGGTTAGGTCTTTCTATTGCAAAGTTATGTAACACACAGGAGAGAACTATCATCTTAGAGACCCGGGGGGGGGGGGGGTGGGGGCGGAGGGGCGGATCGTCGTTTTGAATACCTCTTAATGTCTCTTCACTTCTTTTGTTCTCTCGCAGCCCTGCCTTTCGATCTATTTCATTTCCTGTTTTCAGTTTCCAGTTTTCCAGGATGTTGCCTGGCCTGCTGAGTTTTTTCCAGCATTTTCTGTTGTTATTTTGGATTTCCAGCATCTGCAGTATTTTGCTATCGTACTATAGGCAGCCCCTGATTTGCCGAGACATATGCTTCAAGGTGCCAGTGGCATATTGTATCGTGATCCTGGTAGCTGCACGGGAGTTGTATCTACGCTCTGCTCCTGCTCGTTGCTTGTACAAAGGTATAATTAGCCATAGCTGAAGCTGGTAGCCTTGGTCTCCCAGGAGCACAGCTTACAATTTGTCTTCACCTTGCACAGAGCTTTACCTTAAAATAAAAGCTCTGTGAAAGCTACCTAGTAATTGGGGATTGACCTGCACGATCCAGTGTTTCTAGTCACACTGATGGACTGGAAGCCCTTTCAGTTCATATAGGCCATGGTGTTGTTCTGAGCACCCCAGATTGTGTACCATCCCTTGTACTTGGTAAAAGCCACTGCTGCCCCATTAAGCTGCTGCTGCTTTTCACTGGGAGAAGTGATGAAAGTGTTTGCCCCACTTGATAAATCTGTGTGCTGAAAATTGGCTTCAACATATGCCCTGTTGTACGATTTTTAAAAAATTCATTCCTGGGATGTGGGCATCGCTGGCAAGGCCAGCATTTATTGCCCGTCCCTAATTACCCTTGAGAAGGTGGTGGTGAGCCGCCTTCTTGAACCGCTGCAGTCCGTGTGGTGAAGGTACTCCCACAGTGCTGTTAAGGAGGGAGTTCCAGGATTTTGACCCAGCGACGATGAAGGAACGGCGATATACTTCCAAGTCAGGATGGTGAGTGACTTGGAGGGGAACTTGGAGGTGGTGGTGTTCCCATCCGCCTGCTGCCCTTGTCTTTCTAGGTGGTAGAGGTGGTGGGTTTGGGAGGTGCTGCCGAAGAAGCCTTGGTGAGTTGCTGCAGTGCATCTTGTAGATGGTACACACTGCAGACACGGTGCGCCGGTGGTGGAGGGAGTGAATGTTTAAGGTGGTGGATGGAGTGCCAATCAAGCGGGCTGCTTTGTCCTGGATGGTGTTGAACTTCTTGAGTGTTGTTAGAGCTGCACTCATCCAAGCAAGTGGAGAGTATTCCATCACACTCCTGACTTGTGCCTTGTAGATGGTGGAAAGGCTTTGGGAAGTCAGAAGGTGAGACACTCGTCGCAGAATACCCAACCTCTGACCTGCTCTTGTTGCCACAGTATTTATGTGGCTCATCCAGTTAAGTTTCTGGTCAGTAATGGTAACCCCCAGGATGTTGATGTTGGGGGATTTGGCTATGTCAAGGGGTGGTGGTTAGATTCTCTCTTGTTGGAGATAGTCATTGCCTGGTACTTGTGCGGCGCGAATATTACCACTTATCAGCCCAAGCCTGAATGTCATCCAGGTCTTTCTGCATGCGGTCATAGACTGCTTCATTATCTGAAGAGTTGCGAATGCAACTGAACACTGTGCAATCATCAGCGAACATGGTTGGGCCTAGGACACTGTCCTGAGGAACTCCTGCTGCGATGTCCTGGGGTTGAGATGATGGACATGTATGGTAACAATCAAAGCTGTAATGCTGTTTTAGTGCTTTTCAAGAGCAGCAGTGATATCAAGAAATGGGATATCAAGAAGCGGCTGAGCGCACTGGATACAGCAAAGGCTGTGGGCCCCAACAACATCCCCGCTGTCGTGCTGAAGACCTGTGCTCCAGAACTAGCCACGCCTCTAGCCAAGCTGTTCCAGTACAGCTACAACACTGGCATCTACCCGACAATGTGGAAAACTGCCCAGGGCAAATCCAATCCAGCCAATTACCGCCCCATCAGTCTACTTTCAATCATCAGCAAAGTGACGGAAGGTGTGGTCAACAGTGCTATCAAGCGGCACTTACTCACCAATAACCTGCTCACTGATGCCCAGTTTGGGTTCCGTTCCGTCAGGACCACTCGGCTCCCGACCTCATTACAGCCTTGGTCCAAACATGGACAAAGGAGCTGAATTCCAGAGGTGAGGTGAGAGTGACTGCCCTTGACATCAAGGCAGCATTTGACTGAGTGTGGCATCAAGGAGCCCGAGTAAAATTGAAGTCAATGGGAATCAGGGGGAAAATTCTCCATTGGTTGGAATCATACCTAGCACAAAGGAAGATGGTTGTGGTGGTTGGAGGTCAATCATCAGAGCTCCAGGACATCGCTGCAGGAGTTCATCAGGGCAGTGTCCTAGGCCCAACCATCTTCAGCTGCTTCATCAATGATATTCCCTCCATCATAAAGGTCCAAAATTGGGATGTTCGCTGATGACTGCACAGTGTTCAGCGCCATTCACAACTCCACAGATAATGAAGCAGTCCATTCCCGCATGCAACAAGACCTGGACGACGTTCAGGCTTGGGCTGATAAGTGGCAAGTAATATTCACGCCACACAAGTGCCAGGCAATGACTATCTCCAACAAGCGAGAGTCTAACCACCGCCCCTTGACATTCAATGGCATTACCATCGCCGAATCCACCACCATCAACATCCTGGGGGTCACCATTAACCAGAAACTTAACTGGACCAGCCACATAAATACTGTGGCAACAAGAACAGGTCAGAGGCTAGGTATTCTGCAGCGAGTGTCTCATCTCCTGACTCCCCAAAGCCTTTCCACCATCTACAAGGTTCAAGTCAGGAGTGTGATGGAATACTTTCCACTTGCCTGAGGGAGTACAGCTCCAACAACACTTAAGAAGCTCGACACCATCCAGGACAAAGCAGCCCTCTTGATTCGCACCCCATCCACCACCTTAAACATTCACTCCCTCCACCACCGGTGCACCGTGGCTGCAGTGTGTACCCTCTACAAGATGCACTGCAGCAACTCACCAAGGCTTCTTCGGCAGCACCTCCCAAACCTGCGACCTCTTCCACCGAGATGGATGAGGGCAGCAGGCGCATGGGAGCACCACCACCTGCAAGTTCCCCTCCAAGTCACACAGCATCCTGACTTGGAAATATATCGGCCATTGCTTCATCATCGCTGGGTCAAAATCCTGGAACTCTCTCCCAAACAGCACTGTGGGAGTACCTTCACCACAAGGACTGCAGTGGTTCAAGAAGGCTGCTTACCACCACCTTCTCAAGGGCAATTAGGGATGGGCAATAACTGCCAGTCTTGCCAGCAACGCCCACATCCCAGGAATGAATTTAAAAATGTAGATGTGCAGCCTGTTGACAGGCAACGTTTTATGCCATGCACAGTCGAGCGATCTTCCTGGTATATGGTAGTGTTGGGCAGTCTTCACTTGGCAGCTCCCTTCAAGTCTACTATCTTATTCTGCATTTGCTTCTAGGTCCTGTAGTTGTAGTTGACTCTGACTGCCTCTCCTCCCAGACATGTTGCACTGCTATAGGGAGGGTGTCATGGAGTGTCACACTGTACATGTTGCAGCATCTCCACTGCCACAATCATATAACCTTGGGATTTTTTTGCAGGGTCTTCGGTCTATTTAGCCTATCTATCCACATTTCTAATAACCCTGAATCCCATTCGTTGACAAGAAGCTATCTAGATCCTTCCTGAAACCCATTATGGTGTCTTGTTCCACCACCCATGCCAGCAATCTGTTTCCACCTATTACCACCCTATCAGTAAAAAAGACCTCCTGCTCCGTAACTTTCCCACACACTCAAGTTACTATCACATCCATTTTAATTCACTGCCTGTGCTTCTCTTTAAGCGCTCACAGCAACATTCTAAATCTCACCTCCCTCTGTGCGAGCTCTCCGAGGCAGCCTACTGCACAGGCAGGAGTTTGCAAAGAATAGTTAATTAGAAGAGAACCTGGAGGTTCAGCCGAGCACCGTGTATTGGGTGGATGCCCCACCGTGTAGCTTTCCTGCCCCAGCAGCATCCATAATGGAAAATCGACCCTTATCCTGGCTTTCCAGAATCACATTTGCCTGTGTCACAGCGACAGGGCACTACAGAGTAAGTATTTTCCTTTACGTTCGAAGGTTATTTACATTTTTCATTTAAATTGCATTTTTTGCGCAATTTTCTCCTTACCGTTAACCCTCCTTCACCATACTTTTTTGTTTACTTAGCCTGGGTTTTCCATTCAGCCATTGCACCAGTGTAAGTGAGACAAGTGGTCACTCTCTCAACAACTAAGCATCTACAGCCCTCTGGGGTAAAGAATTTCAAATATTCACAACCCTCTGAGTTGTAGGGGGTGGTGTGTGCAGTCAGCTTTGCCTCTGACTGTTTTGAGCAGTTCGAATCGCTCCCACACCCCTGGGTTCTAGACACCGGACTTAGGTACAGGCGGCGATACAGAATTGGAGTAGACAAGTGGTTTGGTGCAAGAAAACTGTGTTTATTAAAGTCACAATAAAATCACACACTTAGATTACTGGTGTGATTACAGGCATACAAAAGTACACTCAATTAAGAATGGGGAACACACGGCACAACGAGGGAAAATCACATTAATAACCCCCCTACCCTTGTCCCACTCCCAATACCTAACTAAATTGACGACAAGAGCCAGGGATTATGCTCACCAATAGGGGTTTCTTGACAGTTCGAATCCTGTCAATTAAGCAGGTTGCGTTTTGGGGTTCGCTCTTTGTGTCCTGCCATCGCCACGTGGTCCCAGTCTTAGAATCTGCAAAGATTCTTCAGTTGGGTGGAGTCCGCAGATGTGGTAAGGACGCGGTTGTGGATTTGTCTAGGTGAGTACCTTCTTTTCTCCGTTAGAGATAGGGAGGAAAGTCTTTGTTGGGTACTTTATCTTGTAGAGTGGAAAACTTCGGGTTTTGTTCTTCTGGTGGTGGTCTGGTCGTTGAGTTTAGTTGCGGTTGGGGTTCGGCTGGCGGTCTTCGGTGTTGGCTCGGTCACGGTGGCCTAGATCATTACCTGTGCAGCGGTAATGATCTGAAGGTATGGTTTACCTGGCCCTTTGTTACCGCGGTGCTCATGGTCGGTCCTCCTGTAAGGCTGCGGTTGCAGCCTAGTCGTCTTTGGTCGAGTCTGCCCCACCGTGCCTCCTCGCCGTGACGTTCCGTCTGCTTCTTTGAGTTTCGAGCAACCTGGCCCTGAGCGTGTGCCTGCTTGTCCCCAATGCCCCACACTCTTTCTACCCGCCTGCTTGCTTTCTTGTCTGCTCTCTTTCTTCTTCCTTTGGTTACCGGTGGGCCTACAATTATACTATTTCTGAGTTTGTTATCTGCGCGCCAAATCAGGGTTAGTTCTTTGTCTGATTTTTGGCGGGCTCATTAAGGTGATTATGGTCGTTCACCTTAACTGGTTTTTGGGCGGTTGTCCTGTTGTTAAATGGTTTTTAACGTCTTGGTGTTTGTTTATGCATAATGTAAATCGGTGTCTTCCTGGCTTGGTAGCTAGTTTGAACTGTAGGCGATTACATATGCATAGTCTTGATGGCTTTAACTTTGTGCAAGATTAAGCCTCTTCCTGAGTTGATTTGTTTTAAAGGGAAGAATGCGTGTTCTGTCTCCTTTAGCTGTCTGGTTTGAAATCACAAATTAAGGCTGTCTTCCACAGGCCCGGGCATGTCAAGCTTGAGTTTTGAACTTGACATGCTGCGCAGGGCCCTGCTTTTAACCTTGCAGGTCTTTGCCATAAAGTCCAAAAGCCATTGTCCTTCAGGGTTCCCTTATAACTTGTCCTTCAGGGTCCCTTATTGAATAACTTGTCCCTCAGGGTCCCTTATTTAATAACTTGGGAAATGTGGGAATTTTGTGAATTCTACAGAGTGAAGAAATTTGTCCTCATCTCAGAACAAAATGGCTGACCCTATATCCTGAGACTATGCCCCCTAGTGCTAGACTCTCCAGCCACGGGAAACAACCTCTCAGCATCTACCCTGTCAAGTTCTCTCAGAATCTTGTAAGTTTCAATATCCAGTCAGGAACTGGAAACATGCAGTGGGGTCTGCTGCAGTGGAAGACTAATGAGCAACCCCTTAATCCAGTGACCCTGCAGGGCAAATGGCAGGAAACATGGTGTTGTCCATATTTCTCTCATCTGCATGTCTTGTGTCAGTCATGACTCAGTGGTAGCACTCTTGCCTCTGAGTCAGAAGGTTGTGGGTTCAAACCCCACTCCAGAGACTTGAGCACAAAATCTAGGCTGACACTCCAGTGCAGTGCTGAGGGAGTGCTGCACTGTCGGAGGTGCAGTCTTTCGTTAAACCGAGGCCCTGTTTGGTTTCTCAGGTGGATGTGAAAGATCCCAGGGCATTATTTCAAAGAAGAGCAGGGGAGTTCTCCTCGATGTTCTAGACAATATTAATCCCTCAACCAAGATCACTAAAAACAGACTATCTGGCCATTATCCCATTGCTGTTTGTGGGATCTTGCTGAGCGCAAATTGGCTGCCATGTTTGCTACATTACAACAGTGAGTACACTTCAAAAGTATTTCATTCACTGTAAAGCACCTTAGGATGCCCTGAGGTCATGCTGTATTAATGCAAGTCTTTTTTCTTTATTTTTTATGGGCACATGCTGCTCCTGTCTATGGACTGGTCAGTTTTTATCAAGTGGGATAAAGAGGATTTGTGTTGAACACCATCTTAATGTAATGGTTTATTTACTTCATTTATGGTGGCACAGTGGTTAGCACTGTTGCCTCACAGCACCAGGGACCCGGGTTCGAATCCGGCCTCGGGCGACTGTCTGTGTGGAGTGTGCACATTCTCCCCGTGTTTGCGTGGGTTTCCTCCGGGTGCTCCGGTTTCCTCCCACAGTCCAAAGATGTGCGGGTTAGGTTGATTGGCTATGATAAATTGACCCTTAGTGTTAGGGGGATTAAATATGTGGGGTTACGGGGATAGGGTGGGATATGTGTTGGTGTAGGGGTTACGGGGATCGGGTGGGATATGTGTCGGTGCAGGCTCGATGGGCCGAAATGGCCTCTATCTGCACTGTGGGGTTTCTGTGATTTCTGTGATTTGATTGGGCACTGGGTCGCTGTTGACATCCACGAAGGACTGCTTAGCAACAGCAGTAATAAGCAATCGTAACCAGGGTGTTCTTCATGAAGTATTCCTCACAGAGATCCACAAGCCTAAATGGATGAGTATTGGGGACATGCTGAATCTGTTCTCTTGCTGAATCCTTCAGGATCGATTCTCATTTCAGTTCTCCTGGCCTGGATTGGGCCTTCAGATCGGAGCTCACAAACTGGTGTGGAGGCAGAAAATAACATGTCATCAGCGCCGGCCGGAATTAAAGGGATCAGGCCCCCTAAAGGGAAGTGGCTGCATTTTTTCAAAATCATTCGCGGGACATGGGCGTCGCTGGCGTCTCATTGGCTGCTTGTTGAGCCTTGCTGGGTGCAGCAGCTTCTGTGTTTGTCTACATAACAATAGCGACTTCCACTTTGAAATAATTCATTGAAAGTGAAGTGCTTTGAGGCGTCTTCAGGATGTGATAAGGCACTATACAGCTGCTTGTTTATTTTCCGTTCGTTCCATTTGTGCCTTTTCAATCGTTGTAGGCAAGATCAGCCTGCCAGCACTGCTAGTGGTTCGGAGCAAGACACCACCACACAGCACCCTGTGTCTCTCATTTGCTTCAAGAACACCCTCAAAGCCTCCTTGAAAAAGTGTAACACCCCCACCGACACCTGGGGATCCCTGGCCCAAGACCGCACGGGGTGGGGGAGAAGCATCCGGGAAGGCGCTGAACACCTCGAGTCTCTTCGCCGGGAGCAAGCGGAAGCCAAGCGCAGGCAGCGCAAGGAGCGCACGTCAACCCAAGCACCGCACCCACCCGCCCCTTCAACCACCATCTGCCCCACCTGTGACAGAGACTGTAGGTCCCGCATTGGACTCATCAGTCACCTGAGAACTCATCTTTAATGTGGAAGCAAGTCATCCTTGGTTCCGAGGGACTGCCTAAGAAGAAGAAGAAGACCTCACAGAGTTATACACAACCCACAGAATACAGTTAGTGAGCTGGAGGAGGTAGCATTGGGTGAGTCACAGTGCCCAGATGAGGAGCAGGAAGTGGTGGCGAGAGAGGCAGTGCAGGAATCTGATTCCCAGATGGCCACACAGTTGGCATCAATGATGCCCTGCACTTTGGAAAATCCAGCGATGCAGTGTCATTAGGCTGCTCCTGCTGCTATTTACTGGCAAAAGAGATGAATCTCTGGAGTATCGTGCACAATAGGTATTCCCCATGCTTGTTCACACCGAGGGTCGGTAACCAGAGGACATAGATAACTGGCAAATAATTCAGGGGGGAGATGAGGAGAATTTTTTACACAGCAGGTTTTTATGATCTGAAATTTTTTTTATTCGTTCCTGGAATGTGGGTGTCGCTGGCAAAGCCAGCATTTATGGCCCATCCCTAATTGCCCTTGTGAAGGTGATGGTGAGCAGCCTTCTTGAACCACTGCAGTCCGTGTGGTGAAGGTACTTTCACAGTGTTGTTAGGAGGGGAGTTCCAGGATTTTGACCCAGCGACTATGAAGGAACGGCGATATATTTCCAAGTCAGGATGGTGTGTGACTTGGAGGGGAACTTGGAGGTGGTGGTGTTCCCATGCGCCAGTTGCCCTTGTCCTTCTAGGTGGAAGAGGTTGCGGGTTTGGGAGGTGTTGTTGAAGAAGCTTTGGCGAGTTGCTGCAGTGCATCTTGTAGATGGAACACACTGCAGCCACGGTACGCCGGTGGTGGAGGGAGTGAATGTTTAAGGTGGTGGATGGGGTGCCAATCAAACGGACTGCTTTGTCCTGTATGTTTGAGCTTCTTGAGTGTTAGTGGAGCTGTACTCATCCAGGGAAGTTGAGAATATTCCATCACACTCCTGACTTGTGCCTTGTAGATGGTGGAAAAGCTTTGCGGAGTCAAGAGGTGAGACACTCGCCACAGAATACCCAGCCTCTGACCTGCTCTTGTTGCCACAGTATTTATGTGGCTGGTCCAGTTAAGTTTCTGGTCAATGGTGACCCCCAGGATGTTGATGATGGGGGATTCGGCAATGGTAATGCCGTTGAATGCCAAGGGGAGGTGTTTAGACACTCTCTTGTTAGAGATAGTCATTGCCTGGCACTTGTGTAGCGCGAATGTTACTTACCACTTATCAGCCCAAGCCTGAATGTCATCCAGGTCTTGCTGCATGTGGGCACAGACTGCTTCATTATCTGGGGAGTTACGAATGGAACAGAACACTGTGCAGTCGTCAGCGAACATCCCCACTTAAGATTTTATGATGGAGGGAAGGTCATTGATGAAGCAGCTGAAGAAGGTTTTCTACCTAGGACACTGCCCTGAAGAACTCCTGCAGCAATGCCCTGGGGCTGAGATGATTGGCCTCCAACAAACACAACCATCTTCCTTTGTGCTAGGTATGACTCCAGCCAGTGGAGAGTTTTCCCCCTCGATTCCCATTGACTTTAGGTTTACTAGGGCTCCTTGATGCCACACTCGGTCAAATGCTGCCTTGATGTCAAGGGCAGTCACTCTCACCTCACCTCTGGAATTCAGCTCTGTTGTCCATGTTTGGACCAAGGCTGTAATGAGGTCTGGAGCTGAGTGGTCCTGGCGGAACCCAAACTGAATGCACTGCCTGAAAGGGTGGTGGAAGCAGATTCAATTGTCATTTTCAAAAGAGAATTGGATATATACAGTTCTTGAAAAGGAGAAATTTGCAGTGCTATGGGGAAAGAGCGGAGGAGTGGGACTAATTAGATAGCTCTGTCAAAGAGCCGGCACAGACACAATGGACCGAATGGCCTCTTTCTGAACTGTATGATCCTATGCTCACCATGTTGGGACTGAACTTACTGGCTGGAAGATCTGACCTTTGATTGTTATTTAGCACCTGGGGAAGGGCTTTGTAACACTCTGGCTTACACCGACACTTCCCATGAGTTATATTGTCTCTCACATTTGTGAAGTAAAAATCAATGTCGCCCTTACCATCCATTCCCTG
This sequence comes from Somniosus microcephalus, assembly GCF_052327205.1. Taxonomy (NCBI): domain Eukaryota; kingdom Metazoa; phylum Chordata; class Chondrichthyes; order Squaliformes; family Somniosidae; genus Somniosus; species Somniosus microcephalus. The sequence continues at coordinate 17,879,146 of NC_141003.1, forward strand.
CGTTTAGTCGGTGCGAGCAGAACATATTTTTTACCGTGCGAGCAAGTGATACACTATTTAAAATCAAAATAATAATCAGGTCCCTCTCACCTAATGACTGCTCGCAGAATGCAGCATTCAGTTATTTTCCTTCAGGGACCATCTACCTGCTAAAATAATTGATAGCCATAGAATAAAAGAATATCAGATAAGTGATGTGCCTTCTCAGTGCTCTTTCATTCATGGGAAAGTCCTTCCTAACTCAGCAGCTGCTACAGCATTCATAAGTTATGGGACTATTGCATTCACAAACCAACACCTATAAGACACAATCACCAGGGAGATAACACATCTGTACCATAGATCACAGATCTATTCTAACACCTGTCTTTTACAGCTCAGCTTTATGTGAATTAAAATCTGGCTCGCAACAAATGAATCTTTATTGATTTACTGTGTGCAGACAAATGGTCTACACCTGAAACCTTAACCTATCTTTTATCTTTTCAGATGCTGATGAATCTGCTGTGTTTTTCCAGCATTTTCTGTTCAATGCAAACATTTGTATATCAATGAAGGGAAAAAAGGCAACATTTAGAGCATCTATTGGGTACAAGAAAGACTTGCATTTATATAGCACCTTTCACGAACACTGGACGTCCCAAAGCGCTTTATGGCCATTGAAGTACTTTTGAAATGATAACAGAAAATGCTGGGAACACTCAGCAGGACAGGCAACATCCGTGGAGAAAGAAACAAGAGTTAACGTTTCAGGTCTGTGACACTTCATCAGAACTGGAAAAAGTTAGAGATGTAACAGATTTTAAGCAGGTGCAGTACTTTTGAAGTGTAGTCACTGTTGTAATGAGGGAAACGCGGCAGCCAATTTTCACACAGCAAACTCCCACAAACAGCAATGTGATAATGACCAGATAATCTGTTTTAGTGATGTTGATTGAGGAATAAATAATGGCCAGTACACGGGGTATAACTCCCCTGCTCTTCTTCGAAATAGTGCCATAGGATCTTTTACGTCCACCCGAGAGAGCAGACAGGGCCTCGATTTAACGTCTCATCCTAAAGACGGCACCTTTGACAGTGCAGCACTCCCGCAGTTCTGCACTGGAGTGTCAGGCTCAATTTTTTTTTCTCAAGTGTCTGGAGTGGGACTTGTACCCATAACCTTCTGACTCAGAGGCGAGTGTGCTACCAACTTTTTTTTTAATATATTGGCCTAGAAATTCATTGTAGCCACTTTTGGGGCGTTAAAGTCGGGCGGCCGCTAAAGTTTGCGCCTGCCGCCAAATCGAGGCCACTTCTCCGATATTCATTAGCTTCGCCCTAAGAGTTTGCTCGAGCGCTAAAACTGGCGCTGGACGCCTCTCTTTAGGCGCTAAGCCGGAGGTGCTGAGCGAGAGCGCCCAGGCCGGGCACAGCGCAGGTGCGGCCATCTCGTGATTGACAGCAGACACCCTGGCGCCGGCCAGCTCTTAAGGGGGAAGGGTCGACTTTGTCTGCTGCCACGCCCTGGATAGTGGAGCCCTCCAGCTAGGCCTGAACACTGCTGCTGGACCCAAATAGCGCCTGAAGCCATGCAGAGGGCCCGTGAACGAGCGCAGCGCTTCTCAGAGCGTGATCTGAGTGTGCTGGTTGGTGGTGTGGAGAAGAGGCGCCATATTTTGTACCCGGACAATGGCAGGAAGGCGCCGGTCCGCGCCTACCGGAGAGCCTGGAGGCATGTCGCCAGCAAGGTGTCAGCCAACAGCGAGGTCCCCAGGACCGGTGTCCAATGCCGCAAAAAGTTAAATGACCTCACGCGGATTGTCAGGGTGAGTACCCTTTCCAGTGACCTCCTCATCCTTGCATGTGCACCTCACATTATGGGCAAAGGGACCTGAAAGCCCTAATGGCCAGCCCTCATCCAGCAGTGATGGAACAGGCATGAACAACAATTGCACATTCTGCACTTAACACACTGGCCAAGCTATTCCACCATGGGAGGCAGTGCACACAAGATCAGGGCGACACACTGGCCAGGCTATTCCACCATGGGAGGCAGTGCACACAAGATCAGGGCGACACACTGTACTTAGAGGCCATCCTTTCTCTTGCAGGCCAAGCTGGCCAATAACAAGAAGAGCCGGACTGCGACCGGGAGAGGCCGACCCCAGATCCAGCCGCTCACCGAGCTGCAACATCGCATGGAGCGCATCATGGGTGGCCGGGTGATTGGCCCCGTTGCATGTGGAGATGCCGACCCTGTTCTGGGCACCAATGGTAAGGACATCAACGTTTGGACCTCTCTCGTCCCACTTGCGCATCAGATCTACATCCTTTGCCACTGTCCGACCAATGCGCTGAATGCCACCACTCATGCATCCCTCGCTGACGCCCTCTCCTCACTCTAAAGCTACTCTTGTGCCTTCCTGCTTTCAGATGGTGAGGAGGAGGTCCCTGAACTTGCCAGTGACAGCCCCTCAGAGGAGGAGGAGGAGGAGGAGCAAGAGGAAGGCGGCCCATCAGGGGAACCCTCAGCCGTGGCAACCCATGCCAATGTAGGGGACACGTCTTCCCTGGAGGGGAGCGTCGCGGAAGTGTCGGAGGGGAGGGGAGCTCATGGGACCTGCGGCCTGCAGAAATGCGGGAGGGGGGTGCCAGCTCGGCGGCCTTCTCCCCAGAGGGGGGAAGGGTCGGAGGGGAGTCCAATTGCTGGGCCCAGCGGCGTCCAGCAACGCAGGAAGGGTCGGCCAGCTCGGCGGCCTTCTCCCCAGAGGGAGAGTCCGGCCTCCAGTCCGGAGATGGTCTTCGCCGAGGAGATGGAACGCCTCGAGGACGTGTCCGCGGACTCGGAGCGCCGGCACACAGAGCTCATGGGGGTAGTGGCATGGTTGCCTGAGGCCATCGAGTCCCTCTCTCGGAGTGTCACCGACGTCGGGGCCTCACAGGCCATCAGTTTGGCGGAATTCGGGGCAGAGCAGGCAGCGAGTCGGGCGGCATTTGGGGCAGATCAGGCAGCGAGTCGGGCGGCATTCGGGGCAGCTCAGGCAGCGAGTGGGCAGCTGATCAGTGGTGCCGTGCAGTCACTGGGTGCTCTGATGAGGTCACTGAACAGGTCAACACGGGCACTCACTGCTGCCACACTCGCTGTGTCAGCCGGGCATCGCCAGGGCACCCGGCGCGCTGCAGCAGCACAGCGGTCTGTCCCTCGGCAGATTGGTGCGCATGCTTCAGTGCTGGCCCGGGCGAGTGCCAGTGTCTCAGGCGACCAGCGAGCGCCTGCCATCCGCCAGCTTGCCCCCATTCCTCCAGCCGCCACTGCCACTCCCCCAGTGGAGCTGCCAGGAGCTGCTGCAGTGACTGATGCTGGCCAGCCACAGCTGCAGCATTCAACAGCCGCCCGCTCGACGGCCAGACCTTGACTAGGCCGACCCCCAAGGGCATCTGCCGTCACAACATGTGCCCCTCTGGAGCCTGCCCCCAGCCTTGCAGCAGCCAATGGCCTTACTTTGAGGAGGAGCAGCAGGGTGGGCAGGGGCCACACAAAGATGGCCAAGGCATCGCCCTAGCGGGCCAAAAAGTCGAATGTGTGGCCAGTTGTGTTTGTTTTTTGAGGCCGAGAATTGGATGTTTGTTTTTTGAGGCCGAGAATTGGATGTTTGTTTTTTGAGGCCGAGAATTGGATGTTTGTTTTTTGAAGGCCGAGGATGTGATGTTTGTTTTTTGAAGGCCGAGGATGTGATGTTTGTATTTTACGAAGTCCGAGGATGACGGCCATTTTAGTTGCACTGTTTTGTTAATCCTCTCCAGGTTGTGGGAGCGAGTAATGTGTTTGAGTGTTTTTTGGGGGTTTCGTCTGTTTTTGGTTTTCATGTGGGAAGGGCCCTGAGTTTGTACAATAAAGCATTTTATTTATTAACATTGTCCATGTTTGATCTTTGAAGTGTTTGTTGCCTTAACCGGCTGAGGGCTTGCGGAGCGGCTGCAATCATGTTCTTTCATTGGCACAAGCCATTCCCTGACAGGGGGCCTAGAAGTGACGTTCAATAAGCCGCCGACGGGTGGCCCTTGGACCTTGTGCCTCCCTCCTGGGCTGGTACTCCTCGTCCTCCTCCCCCTCATGCTCCTCCTGCTCCTCCTCCTGAGGTGGGGGTCCAACGTGAGGTGGCAGTGCCTGAGTCCTGCGGATAGCCAGGTTGTGCAGCATGCAGCAAACGACGATGAATTGGGAGACTCGGTCCTGCGAATACTGGAGGGCTCCCCCGGAGCGATCGAGACAGTGGAACCGTTGCTCGAGGACGTCGATTGTTTGTTCTATGATGTTCCTAGTCGCTTGATGGCTCTCGTTGTATGCCTCTTCAGCAGGGGTCGTGGGCGCGCGGAGCGGGGTCATGAGCCAGGTACACAAAGGATAGCCTTTGTCCCCGATAAGCCATCCTCTTGGGGGAGGCTGTGCCTGGAACATGTCAGCCACAGTTGTCTGTCGCAGGATAAAGGCATCGTGGCTGCTACCTGGAAAGCGGGCATTGACAGCTAGGATGCGCTGCCTGTGGTCACACACCAGCTGTACGTTGAGGGAATGGTAGCCCTTCCGGTTGCGGTAATCCTCGGCATGCTCCAGAGGTGCCCGCAAAGCCACATGCGTGCAGTCAATGGCGCCCTGCACCATGGGGAAGCCCGCTATTCTTGCAAATCCCACTGCACGCTGCTGCTGCTTGTCCAGGGTCATGGGGAAGGAGATGAATTGATGTCTCCTTCTGAAAAGGGCTTCGGTCACCTGGCGGATGCAGCAATGCGCGGTGAACTGGGAGATGTTAGCGATGTCCCCAGCAGCGGATTGGAAGGAGCCGGTGGCATAGAAGTTGAGAGCCACCGTCACCTTCACTGCTGTAGTGTATGTAACTGTCTACCTTTAAGAGACTATTGTATGTAACCGTTCACCTTCAAGAGAACTATTTTAGGTGTGGCACTACTTGTTTGGCTTCTGTATACGGTAATACCGACGGTGACCACACCGGTATATAAGTGCTGTGGCACGATTTATAGGGCAGATTCGCCCTGACCTTCGAATAGTAAAGTCCTGTTGTATGTTACTCCTGAAGTCTGTGTCGTAATTAACTGCACAACCCACAGACTTTACAGTGGCGACGAGTCCGATCGTACCCTGCGGCAACAATATTTTCAAAGCAACGAAAGAGCGTCGAAAAGAGGCAACCGCCCTCGTCATTCGGCTGGGAGAAAACTCAAGGCTGCAGCAATAGAAAGGAGGAAGACTTTAGCGACAAAAACTTCCATCAGCAACAGGCACTGACTGTCCCTTCAGCCACGGTGACTGTGAGTAAGGGAAAGTGAAAAGAATAGCCGGAGGATAAGGGCTGGGCACTCGACCACGGTCGAGGGGGAAAAGGAGCCGGACAAAAAGTCGGGTCCAACGGCGTCGTGAGAGACCGCGACCGGCGGGAAAAGCCGGGCGGTGACCGAAGCCACGAAGCGCTGCGACCGGGAGCATAGGCGCGGGAAGAGAGAAACTCAGCCGCAGCCGGGGAGAGAAGCACCGGACTGCGAGAGGGCTGGGAGGCGCGATTGGGGTCCGAGCGAGCGGGAGAGGCAGAGCCGACCAAGAGAGGCTGCGCGAGAGCCAGTCCAACGGCTGAACTGTCCTCCGTCAACGGGGTGTAACCAGCGCCAGTAGAGCCGAGCGAGCGGGAGAGAGGCAGAGCCGAGCAAGGGGAACTGTGCGAGAGCCAGTCCAGCGGCTGAACTGTCCTCCGTCAACGGGGTGTACCCAGCGCCGGTAGAGCCGAGCGAGCGGGAGAGAGACAGAGCCGAGCAAGGGGAACTGTGCAAGAGCCAGCCCAGCGGCTGAACCTGTTCGCCGTCAACGGGGTACCCAGAGCCGGTCGCCCTGCCATAAAATTTTAAAAAAAAAGGGAAAGCCTTGAAGCCGACGCGCAGGCTGTGAACCTGAAAGCCAGCGGCCGTCGCCCGTGGGGAAAGTGTACCCCTCCCACCAGGGAAGAAACGCGGGAAGCCGCCATTAGGCGGGGAAGAAGACAGAAGCGGGAAACCGCCATTGAAGTGGGCGGGGAGAGAAGATAAGAGCGGGAAACTGCCATTTTCGCGGGAAAACCGCCATCTTAGAAAAAAAAAGAAATAATAATTTAAAGAAATACTTGTGTTGTTCCCAAAGAGAGGAAGATGCCTAAGCGTGGTAACATCAACGATTTTAATTCGGAGATAGAAGACTGGGCCACGTACGTGGAACGCACGTATTGTGAGGCCAACAAAATAGAAGAAGACGACAAAGCTATAATCTTGCTAAACTCGATGGGCGCAAAGACATACGGGCTCTTGAAGCATCTACTATCACCAGCTAAACCGGCGGATCAGACTTTCGATGAGATAGTGGCTGTTCTGAAGGATCACTTGAACCCCACACCGTTGATGTTGGCTGAACGATCCAAATTCTATGCGAGAACGCAACGGAAAGACGAAAGCAACGCGGAATACTTGGTCGAACTGCGTAGACTAGCGAAATACTGCCAGTTTGAAGGGAATCTGACAGAGGCATTGCGAGACAAGTTCGTATGCGGACTGTCCAAGGAAGGGACGCAAAAGCGATTACTTGAAGAGAACGACCTTACACTTGACAGGGCTGTCCTTATAGCAGCATCGCACAAAGCCGCAGCGAAAGGAACTGCGGAAATGCAGCTAAAGGCAGCGGCACTCGGTGTGGGCCAAATTACCTCGAGTATAACAAAATGCTATCGCTGTGGGAAGACAACACACGATCAGAACCAATGCTGGTTTAAGAACCAGGAATGTAGGAAATGTGGCAAACTGGGTCACATCGCTAAGGTATGCCGGTCAGGGAAGAAGACCAACAACCAAAGGAAGCCATCACAGGAAAAGTACAACAAGGTACACAAGGTGGCTGAGAAGAGTTCAGACGAACAGAATTCAGACTCAGACCCAAACGGCCAGGAGCTGGGTAGTCTGAGAATTCATAATGTGATTAAGGAAGCTGACCTACAAACTATCTGGGTCATGCTAAAAATAGCTGGAATCCAAGTGAAAATGGAGTTGGACACTGGATCAGCTGTATCAGTCATAAATCGAAGGGATTACCACCGGCTCTTCTCACATATACCCTTAAGAGATACCAAGTTCGTATTGCAGACATACACAGGGCATAAAGTATACCCCATGGGAAAGATAAGAGTCAAGGTGAGAGATAGGGGTAAAGAACACCCAAGAATGAACTTATACGTACTACCTGAGGGAGGACCACCACTTCTAGGACGGGAGTGGATCAAGAAAATAGACATGGAATGGCACTACCTACAAGCAATGACGAGTGAGGACTCGGTGCAGACAAGCAGCTCAGACTCTGAGCCGGAAGACGATAAGTCCAGCCCAAGTATGAAAAACAAGGTTAACATGAACTCACTGACTAAGGTTGGAAAAACGATGGCGTGTATAAAGACAGAGAATTTTGAGTCTGTTCAAGTTACAGACATATGCATTACGGAGGAACACCGGGCTTGAACTCAACGTTATCTCAAAGTACGACAACAATTAGAACAATTGAGTTACCGTCTCGTACAAGAGATGAAAACAATGAAAAAGTTCTATGACACCGAATGGGAGAGTCTGGAAAGACAACAGAACCTGCTGGCTCAAGCAGAGAGCGACCATAGAGCCATCGTGACCAATTACCGATCACATCTCCCTTATGATGTTCAGGAGTTAGAATATTTGCATGATCTAGAGATACAGCATAAAGGCAACCCACGCTACACTGAGGATTTTGTTCTGCAATTGGAGACGGAGCTAGTGCAGGCAAGGTTAAGAGAAGCTGAATCGCAGTGTGCACTTAAAGAGATGCAGAAAAAAATCTTGGGCATAGAAAAGAGAAACGCTTCTTTACCTGATGAGAATAATGTGGCCATGTTGCAAGAGGAGCTTATAGGGGCGAAACTGAAAGAAGCTAAGCAAAAGATGTTGGAACTTGAAACACAGAACCAAATCAGCAGTAACCAGCTAGGTCGAACAGAGAAGGAGTGCAATGGTCTACAGGAGAAGGTGCAATATCTCTCAGCCCAGAATAAGGGACTACTCACTCAGTTAAATGAAAGTAAAGGGAAAATGGCTGAGATAGACTGCAAGAATAAAGAAGATTTGATGGCAGTGAGACTTCGAGAGGCAGATAGCATAGCAGCCTTGGCTGAACTCCAACAGAAAATTGCGAAAGAAGCAAATGAAGAGGAATCTTCAGGAAGCCAGGATTTTATTCCAGTTCTTCTCTACGACTCCTTACAAGCAGAGTGTGAGAAGTTGAAAGAACAGTATGAACAGGCCCAGGCTACAATTCTGGAGGGGGTTAACTCGGCAACCTCCGAAAAGCTAGTTTCAGTAGAAGCATATGAGCAACTAAAGGTTGAACATGAGCAAGAAGTCCAAAGGCTGCAGGAAATTCTTGATGAGCTCAAGGCCAAGACAGACTCATCGGTAGAAGTTCCATCCATAGATGAGAAATTAGAGGTGAAAGACATGGCAGAACATGAAAGGCAAGATGTCCAAGAACTCAGAAAATTATTGAAGGAAACCCAAGACAAATATGAGGCGGCAATGACCGAGGTTCAACAACTTGAAGAACAGAGTCAACTGGGAATCCTTTCAGTGGAAGAAAAGGAAACTGTAAGAAACACAGAGACTGTAAGACATGAGCTAGAGAGCATCATGGCACAAGAGCTAGATAGCATCATGGCACAACTTCTCCGAGCGCTGAAAGCCAAAGTCCAAGAGGAAAAGAAGGTGAAAGTATTGGAGGAAAAGGTGGATGAAATGGAGAAAACTCTGATTCACAGTGTTCCCGTGGAAGAGTTAACGGTCAGCCAACTCCTTCATATGTTGAGGGACAAGACCCTGCAATGGGAACAATCTGAACACGAGCTTCAATCTTCAGAGGGAAGGAGTTCGGAGCTCTCAAAAGTTACGGATATAGCTGAGGGTGCAACACGGATTTTACTGGGATGCCAAAAGTACGCTGAATCACGTCAATGGGAACAACAGAATGTTGAAACAGATGCTCCAGTAGAAGGATTGAATAGCCCGATCAATCAATCTCCGATGGAAGGGGAAGTATTGAAGTCATTAGTGAAGGATTTGCAGGAAACCCAGGAAGAGTGGGATGAATATGAACGCATAAAGAAGTCTCTTCAGGAAAGATGTCTAGGGAGGGAACAACAGTCGGCTAACGTCCAGTTGGGTAAGGAAGAAGTAGCAGGCCCTCTCGCTAGACTAGCTCAGGATGACACCGAATATTACCATGACCTGTTGAGTGACACGGAATATTACGAGGACTTGGTCTGCCCAGCTTGTGATGAAAACTCCCAAAGTGCAGAAATCAGGATGAAGCACTTAAAGTCTAAGGAACATAGGGAGATGGTGGCGCTACAGCTGGCAGCTGATAAGGGAGCCCCGAGAGTCTCCAAGAAGCAAAAAAGGAAAAGATGAAGCCGAAGATGATAACTATCTAAATCATTATCACTTCTAATGGGAAAGTAGGGAAAAATTACTAAGGCAGTCCAGCTGTTTGTAAAAGTCAGCACTGCTGGTTCAGCAGGACGGAAGTTCAAGCTGTTACGTCAAGGGAAAGACTATTGGATGAGTCACGCTAGCAATGTGAACCGGCTACACCACAGAGATGTTGTTCGGACCGAGTCAAGACCAGAGACTGAATCTGTGAACTGTTCCCACAGAGACTGAACTTGTGAACTGTTTTCCGCAGAGACTATATCTGTAAATTGTTTTACATGAAGTTGAATATATGTTATGTTTAATGGGGAATACGTATGTTGTAAGCTAAAAAGGGAGGATTGTAGTGTATGTAACCGTCTACCTTTAAGAGACTATTGTATGTAACCGTTCACCTTTAAGAGAACTATTTTAGGTGTGGCACTACTTGTTTGGCTTCTGTATACGGTAATACCGACGGTGACCACACCGGTATATAAGTGCTGTGGCATGATTTATAGGGCAGATTCGCCCTGACCTTCGAATAGTAAAGTCCTGTTGTATGTTACTCCTGAAGTCTGTGTCGTAATTAACTGCACAACCCACAGACTTTACAACTGCCACCGACAGAGACGTCCTGCGCATCAGCTGTGGCTGCAGATCTCTCTGAAGCAGCTGGCAGATGTCTGCAACCACCTCCCTTCTGAATCGCAGCCTCCTTACACACATCGCGGCAGACATGGTCAGATAGGAGGACTGCTGGCGGTATACCCTGGGTGGGTAAGGCCTCAGTTGGTGACGCCTGTTGCCCCCTCTGCGTCTAGCCAGGGCTGCCACTCTCTCACGGCGTCTGTAAGCCCTTCTGGCATAAGGCTGAAAGTCAGCGTTGGCACCCAATACAGCCCCCATTATATGCTGGCAAACAATGAGCTCTCAATGAAGGCAAAGATAATTGCTAAGCTCTGGCCTGAGCCAAAAATACCTGTCCTAGTGTTGGTCCAAACCAGTAAGCTCTCCTCCTTGGTCTCTCTCCAAAAAACCGTTGCACAAGAGTGAATGCTGCAAAATGGCTGGCCTTTATAGTGCAGGGTAAGTGCCCTTTAATTAGCGCTCCCCGCGGCCCGCCTCGGCTGTGTACCGTTCCACTTCACAGTCGTTAGGGCCGCCCGGCGCACAATGGCCCGGCGCAAGTGAAGTTCCGGTTCGGGGTGCACAAAGGGCGTTGCACTAGTAAATGACGCCATGACCTGCGCGCGCAGCAGGGCGCGCGCTAAGACTTTGCGCCGGCGCTAAATGTGTACTGAAGTTGGGGCGAGGCGCAGATCGCGCTGCGCCCGGGCGCTAAGCGCCTAGCGCTCGAGATCTACTCCTCCTAAGGCGCTAACGGCTGGCGCGCCCAACTGAATTTCTAGGCCATTATTTATTAAACATTAAAAACATTTACAACATCGTGATCATTCAATTGTATCATACAAATCCATTCCGCCGCTCTGCACAGCCATTCCTCCACCACATGTTAACATCAAAACCTGAAGTTTAATTTGTCTCCCATAACATATATTAATCTATTCTATTTAAAAATTGATCAGTAATCATGGCTCCGAATAAGGGAAGTGTGCCTGATAATTCCCCCATCATTTAATTCCGGCCCGTCCCTCCTCTCACGCTCCTTCCCAACTTTTCGGGCAGCTGTTGCTTTCTCCTGCCGCCTCCGGCTCTTTTTCACCTCCTCTTTGAACCTTCCCTGCAGTTTCAGCCTCTTCCTTACATTATGTTTGGGCCGAGGAGCTGCCCCTTCTCCCTCCTTCTGCCCCTCACTAATCTTTCCCTTTCCACATGATCCCACCCCACCCCACACTTCCATGTCTCTGTCCCCCTCTGACTCCTCACTCTCGAGTTCTTCTGTAACCTCCCGTCTCTGCTCCCCGTCAAATACATAATCCCCCTTAGAGAGTCTTCCTGCTATCACGGTTTCTCCAACAGTGCCACTCCCTTCAGCCTCAGGATGTCTTGCTGCAGTTGTACAGGGCCTTGGTGAGACCACACCTTGAGTATTGTGTGCAGTTTTGGTCGCCTTATCTGAGGAAGGATGTTCTTGCCATGGAGGGAGTGCAGCGAAGATTCACCAGACTGCTACCTGGGATGGCAGGAATGACATATGAGGAGAGATTGGGTCGATTGGGCTTATATTCGCTGAAGTTTAGAAGAATGAGAGGGAATCTCACTGAAGCTTATAAAATTCTAACAGGACTAGACAGACTAGATGCAGAAAGGATGTTCCCGATGGCGGGGAGTCCAGAACCTGGGGTCACAGTCTAAAGATAAGGGGTAAGCCATTTAGGACAGAGATGAGGAGGAATTTCTTCACCCAGAGAGTGGTGAACCTGTGGAATTCTCTACCACAAAAAGCAGTTGAAGCCAATTCATTAAATATATTCAAGAAGGAGTTAGATATATTTCTTAAGGCTAAAGGGATCAAGGGATATGGGGAGAAGGTAAGGACAGGGTACTGAATTTGGATGATCAACCATGATCTCATTAAATGGCGGAGCAGGCTCGAGGGGCCGAATGACCTAATCCTGCTCCTATCTTTTATGTTTCTATGTTTCTATGTTTCTCATCTCCACCGTTAACCCTTGTTCCCTGTTTCTTCTCTCTCTGGGACAATGGTGCATCTGCACCTATATTGCTCCCTTCTGGCGTCTTTGTCTCACTGCTCCCATCCTGCTGCCCCTTTAAGACTCCTGCCTCTTGCACCCTCTCCTTGTTTTGCCCCCTCCTGCTCCCCAAGATGTCTGACTCCCAGTCTTTCTTTGGAGTACTTACACTTACCCCGCACCCCGCTCCCGCCTCCTCTCCCCCCCGGACACCAGATTCTTTAGGGAGAGCCAAGCCTTATTATGACTCGGCTCTGCCCTCGACCCATGCTGCTCTCTGCTGTCTTTCTTCTTTTCCACTGTACTTCGTGTGTTTTCTACCATCTCCATCCTGTTCTCTGCTCCACAATTTTCACCTCTTCCTGCACTCTTTTCTCCTTTCATTCACCAGCTGTGTCCTCCGCCTGCTCTGCTCCTCCGGCCACTCCACTCACATCTCCTGCTCCTGCTCCTTCTCCTATCTCCTCATCACTCAAGGGGCTTCCTTCTGCTGCACACTCACAGTGGGCGGGGCCTTTGTTCCACACTCCACAGCTCTCCGCCTTGCAGCTCCAAGCGATGTGTCCAGATTCACCGCAGTTATAACAGTACAAGCCTAGACAGCTTCTTGCAAGATGGTCGTGTCCAAGACAATAATAACAAACCTTCACCTGGTTATCATGCAGTACTCGGAAGTACTGCACTCCTTCCATTGTCTCGAATTTCATGCTGTGCGTAATGACTTCACCCCCTCTGGGAACCGCACCATTACATAATGGGTTCCACCTGCTACCCGCGTTCCTGGATAGTATTTCCTCTTTATTGCCGAGCAAATTTTAATGTCCCACGACTCCAACTTTTTTATGCATACATCGTCCTCAATATAAACTGGCAGGTTTAGGAATGAGATCACTACCTCTGCAGAATATAGCAGAGATACCTCCAAGAACTTATCACCAACCTTCAAACTCAGTAAAAGTCTTTCCACCTCCTTTTGGCCACTGACCGTCACCTCGAACCCAACATTTGACTTTGGTCGGCAGGCAAAGCAGCTTCCCTTGCCGCAGTCCTCATGTACCGCTTGGATAATATCCCAAGCTCGTATCTCCTTATCCTCTCACTGAACCACCACCGTGTTTTCTTTTCCAAACCTCCTGGGGTCTCGGCCCCAATCTTTGGGCCTTTTTTTCTCCCTTCCCCCAACATTTTCTCCGCTGATTAAATTCAACCTGGGAACACTGTCCTCTGAGGGGCCCGGCACTCTGGACCCCTCAGCAGCCATCTGGCTGCTGTTTAAGGGCCAAAAAATCCCTGAAACCGGGAGAAAAAAACCCACCAACAACTTTTTACAAACTCACTCCAACTCCCTGCAGTAATCAAGCATCCAGCAGCACCTGCTCACACCTAGCCCCTCCCACCTAGTGAGTGCTACCCACTGAGCTACTGGCTGACACACGCAAGCAGGTACCTGCCCCTTTAAGAGCTCCATTGCACAGTGGACTAGGCCCTTGTCACTTGGAATCCATCCTTCCTATCCCTAGTCACTCAACTGGCTCTGTGCCACATGGATGACATTGCTACTATGGGCACAATATTCCTATTGATGGTAACTCCGAGTGACACTACCTCCAGCTGTAACTTGATTTTCTGCCCTGTGGTGACATTAAAAGGATCATAGGATTACATCGGATGTATTGCACAGAAACTGGCCCTCCGGCACAACCAGTCCATGCCGGCATTTATGCTCCACTCAAGCCTCCTCCCGTCCTTCCTCATCTAACTCTAGCAGCATAACCCTCTAGTTCCTTCTCCCTCATATGCTTATCTAGCCTCACTTTAAATGTATATATACTGTTCACTTCAACCACTCCCTGCGGCAGCAAGTTTCACATTCTCACCACTCTCTGGGTAAAGAAGTTTCTTCTGAATTCTCTATTTGATTTAGAATCATAGAATCATAGAATGGTTACAGCACACAAGGAGGCCTTTTGGCCCGTTGAGCCCGTGCCGGCTCTCTGCAAGAGCACTTCAGCTAGTCCCACTCCCCCGCCCTTTCCCCGTAGCCCTGCAAAATTTTTTCCTTCAGGTACTTATCCAATTCCCTTTTGAAAGCCGTGATTGAATCTGCCTCCATCACCCTTTCAGGCAGCGCATTCCAGATCCTAACCACTCGCTATGTAAAAAAGTTTTCCCTCATGTTGCTTTTGGTTCTTCTGCCAATCACCTTAAATCTGTGTTCTCTGGTTCTCGACCCTTCCACCAATGGGAGCAGTTTCTCTCTATCTACTCTGTCTAGTCCCCTCATGATTTTGAACACCTCTATCAAATCTCCTCTCAACCTTCTCTGCTCTAAGGAGAACAACCCCAGCTTCTCCAGTCTATCCAAGTAACTGAAGTCTCTCATCCCTGGAATCATTCTCGTAAATCTTTTCTGCACCCTCTCTAAGGCCTTCACATCCTTCCTAAAGTGCGGTGCCCATAATTGGACACAATATTCCAATTGAGGCCGAACCAGTGTTTTATAAAGGTTCATCATAACTTCCTTGCTTTTGTACTCTATACCTCTATTCATTTTCTTGGTGACTATCTTATATTGATGGCCTCCAGTTTTGCTCTTTCCCACAGTGGAAATACTCTCCCTGTATCTACTCTATAAGAGATGTATAATGGCCGCCTGATCCGATATTGCCCTTTTAATACTATTGCCCAATGTGAGTCTGAGGCAAAATGTGAGTTTTTACCTTGCTCTGAGTAAACCCTGCTATAGTGTTCACTTTTTGTATGTGTGTAATCTTCTTCTAGTCACCAAGTTGTTGGTTATCAAATGGGTATCAGAGGTAGCACTACGGGATACCCAGAACATGGGGGCATAACCTTACAGTTAGAGCTAGGTCGTACAAGGGTGATGTCAGGAAGCACTTTGTCACACAAAGGGTCTCTTCCTTCTTCTTCTTAGGCAGTCCCTCGGAACCGAGGATGACTTGCTTCCACATTAAAACTGAGTTCCCAGGTGACTGACGAGTCCAATGCGGGACCTACAGTCTCTGTCACAGGTGGGGCAGACGGTGGTTGAAGGGGCGGGTGGGTGGGGTGCTTGGGTTGATGTGCGCTCCTTGCACTGCTTGCGCTTGGCTTCCGCTTGCTCCCGGCGAAGAGACTCGAGGTGTTCGGCGCCTTCTCAGATGCTTCTTCTCCACTTTGTGCGGTCTTGGGCCAGGGATTCCCAGGTGTCAGTGGGGATGTTGCACTTTTTCAAGGAGGCTTTGAGGGTGTCCTTGAAGCGTTTCCTCTGCCCACCTGGGGCTCTCTTGCCATGCCGGAGCTCCGAGTAGAGCGCTTGTTTTGGGAGTCTCGTATCGGGCATGCAGATGATGTGACCCGTCCATCGGAGCTGATCAAGTGTGGTCAAAGTTTTGATGCTGGGGATGTTGGCCTGAGTGACGTTGGTGCGCCTATCCTTCCAATGAATTTGCAGGATCTTGCAGAGGCAGCGTTGGTGGTACCCCTCCAGTGCTTTGAGGTGCCTGCTGTACATGGTCCATGTCTCTGAGGAATACAGAAAGGTGGGTATCACTGCTGCTCTGTAGACCATGAGCTTAGTGCGGGTTTGAGGTCCTGGTCTTCAAACACTCTCTTCCTCAGGCGACCAAAGGCTGCACTGGCACACTGAAGGTGGTGTTGGACTTTGTCATCAATATCTGCCCTTGTTGACAGTAGGTTCCCGAGGTATGGAAAGTGGTCTATGTTGTCCAAGGCCTTGTCGTGGATTTTGATAATCGGGGGGCAGTACAGTGTGGCGGGGGCAGGTTGGTAGAGGACCTTTGTCTTACGGATGTTTAGTGTAAGGCCCATGCTCTCGTACGCTTCGGTGAAGGTGTTGACGATGGTTTGGAGTTCGACCTCCGAGTGAGCGCAGATGCAAGCATTGTCTGCATACCGTAATTCGATGACAGAGGATGGGACAACCTTGGATCTGGACTGGAGGCGACAGAGGTTGAACAGTTTCCTGTTTGTTCTGTAAATTAGCTCCACTCCAGCGGGGAGCTTACTGAGGGTGAGATGGAGCATTACAGCAAGGAAGATCGAGAAAAGCGTTGGTGCGATGACACTGCCTTGCTTGACCCCGGTTCATACGTGAATTGGGTCTGTGGTGGAACCGAAGCCGCAAGCGCAAGGCATTCCTGATCTGGAAACAGCAACAGAACTCGAGAGCAAGAAAGCAGCTCTACAGACGCCTGAAGACCGAGGTCCAACAACAATCTCGCGACCTAAAGAACAGATGTTGGGTGGAGAAAGCGCAGGAGATCCAGCAGCTAGCCGACAACCATAATGTGCGTGGATTCTTTAGCGCAGTCGAGACCATCTACAGCCCAAGCACCCAAGGTCCTACCCCACTGCGGGCCAAGAATGGAGAGGTACTCATCAAGGACAGAGAGGCAGTCAGTGCCCGCTGGAAGGAGCACTTCGAAGATCTTCTTAACCTTAACCTTAACAAAGGGTAGTAGAATTCTGGAACTCTCTCCCCATAAAAGCTGTTGCGGCTGGGGCTCAATTGGAAATTTCAACACTGAGACTGATAGATTTTTGTTAGGCAAGGGTTAAGGGATATGGAACCAAGGCTGGTAAATTAAGTCAAATTACAGATCAGGCATGATCTAATTGAATGGCAGAACAGGCTTGAGGGGCAGAATGGGCTGCTCCTCTTCCTGTGTTCCTGAGTGTATTGTGGCGTTAATGGAAATCAGGTGTTGCAGCTGTGCTGTTTTTTTCTTGGAAATAGTTTGGATTACAATGCCATTTAATAGATGTTACCAAATTGTAAATGTAAAACAATTCTGCTGCCAATGCAATAATGTTGACTGAAGCACTGGTGTGTCTTAAGAATTAACATTTATATAGTACTTTGCATGTCCTCAGGACATCCTAAAATGCTTTACAGCCAATGAAGTACTTTTTGAAATGTAGTTACTGTAATGTAGGAAACGTTATGCACACAGCAAGGCCCGACAAACAGCAATGCGATAACAACCAGATAATCTGTTTTGGTGGTATTGGTTGAGGGATAACTGTTAGCCAGGACACCTCCCTGACTCTTCTTCTAATAGTCTAGAGTCTAAGGCCTAGAAATTCAGTTCTTAGCGCCAGCCGCTAGCGCCTTAGGAGGAGGAGAAGTGGGGCGCTAAGCGGCTAGCGCCCGGGCGCAGTGCGATCTGCGCCTCTCGCGAACTTCACTCAATATTTAGCGGCAGCGCAAAACCGCAGCGCCCGCTCAGCTGTGCGCGCAGATCCTGACGTCATTTCATGGTGCAACGCCCTTGGTGCGCCCCGAACCGGAACTTCAGTGGCGCCGCCCTTCTGTGCGCCTGGCGCCACCAGCGACTGGTAGAGGGGAACAGTTCCCAGTCGCTGCGGGGTGCGGGGGGCGCTATTTAAAGGGGATTCCTCCTGCATTATAAGTGGCAGCCATTTTGTGGCAATCTTTCTGTGTGAGAGACGGATATTTGGAGAGAGACAAAGAGAGAGAGCTTTCTGCTTTAACTCAGCACTCACACAGGTACTTCTGGCTTCAGGCCAGAGCTTTGCACTTGGATTTAACTTTCAGTGCCATAGCCTTGAGTCGCCACATATAATGGGGGCTGGGTCATTCTACAGAAACGGTGGCATTCCTGTCTCTCACCTTTGCAGCAAGCAAAATACTTTAAATGAACTTAATGAGCACATGTAATATATATTTTTGATAAATATACACTGTTCTTTTAATAATAAAACATATTTGAGTCATGTAATGAGCAATGCTTGTTTTTTATTAATTTATATAAAATACCAAGTGCAAGCAATTTGCTTGTCACTCAGATCATGTATGGAAGTTTAGAGACATATTCTGAGTTTAAAAATATATTTTTCTCCTACTTTAAATGTCATTAAGTAAACACAAATGTCACATTTATGGAATGGAAACCTAAAAAAACTAAAATACCAACTAAATATTATAAATAATATAACGGTAATAGCGGTAACTCCATGTTATGTCATTGGTGTTACTGCTTCACAAAACACACTAGTTTGAAAAAATGCAATGACTTTTGGAAGTTCTTCCTGGTTCAAGAGGTCATTGGAGGAAGTGCGATCAATAGAGGCACATGGTGAGTCTGCTGTCTCTCTTCATTTGTTATAAATTTGATGATTTATTTGATAATTTTATGCGAGGCTTTTAAGTATATCATTGGTGTTAGTCATTTCATAGGAAGGGAAATGAGAAATTGATCATAGAAATTGATTAAATTAGATAGTTGAATGATTTTAATATGATTGAAGACATGTGGTCTGAGGTACTGTGGCGTCCATTTTGTAAAAAACATTTTTTCTGCAAATTGTCATTGGTGTTACCGTCATTGGTGTTACTACTCCTCCTGGTAACACCAATGACAATCAGTAATACCAGTGACGTTTTTGTGTAAATGAGCTTTTATAAAAGCTTCAACAAATGTTATTAGGGCAAAATAGCACATATTGTTTCATTTCCATAACTTCCTATTGTTATTGCTATTGTTCCTTTTGTCAGGTATGGCGAAATTGAGTGCAGCTGAGAAGCAGAGGCTTTACAGACAGCGCAGGGATGCAGACCCTACACGTAGAGCAGAGTACTTAGAAAAAAGGCGTCAGGGTTATGCCAATGATATAGCAACAAAAAAAAGAAAGAAAATAAATGATCTCAGTGAAAGGGCAAAGAGAGGTCAGCGCAAGGCATGGCGAGTCAACCAGGCAAGACACAGGCAAGATATGAGAGCAGGAGAGACAGTCTTGACCCCCCATCATCTCCAGAGAGTTCACCCAGCATCTCAAGGTAGAACTGAAGACATTGATGTTAGTCATTTCATAGGAAGGGAAATGAGAAATTGATCATAGAAATTGATTAAATTAGATATTTGAATGATTTTAATATAATTGAAGACATGATTGGATTACTATTCTGACATATTATCCAATATATTTGACAGACAACTACGACAAGGGAGGAGAGCGCGCAGGAGAGATGCACAAAGGAGCCAGAGGAAAATTCAGAAGTTGGAAGATAAGCTTGAGGAAAGCAAACGACAATGCAACATGTACAAGAAACGTTATTTCCGTCTGCGGCGTAGAGTTGCAAATTCTGAAAGCCCAGGAACGAAGACAAGAGATCCTCCAAGGTTACACAGTCCACTCTCCAGTCAAGAAAGCTCTGAAATTCCACTTTGCTCTTGTGGGAGATTTAAAGGAAAAGTACAATGCAGCCAAAGAAACAAAATCCAAACAGGTTTTTGCAAACATACTGACGGGAAAGCTGATCCGAAAATACAAATTCCAGCTGCTGTGCCAGAAGAGCATTGGCTTCTCATACAAAGCTTGGAGAAAACCAAAGATCAGCTCTCGAGAAACCACCACAAACAAGAGGAAGACTGTGAGACAGTTCTACCTCAGAGATGATGTCAGCAGACTGACCACAGGAAAGAAAAACACAATCACTCTCCAGAGGGTGAAGAAACAGAGGAGGTTACTCTGTGACTCCCTGCTCAACCTCCACAAGAGATGTGTTGCTGAGCATGGAGAACAGATTTCTTTTGCCTTCTTCTGCAGGCAGAGACCCTTTTGGGTTGTGACACCAAATGAGCAGGACAGAGAAACATGTCAGTGCAAGGCTCATGAAAATCTTCAGTTTATGGCAGATACACTGTACAAACTTGGGCAGCTCTCAGAGTGTAAAAACCTGGATGAAATGGCTGACAGCACCGTCTGCAACAACTCAAAGTCATGTGCCTATGGTGAATGCCAAGAATGTGAACGCACCACATATCCCCTCACCGAATCAACATCAAATACACTGGTAACTTTAACCCAGTGGCGTCTGGAGTAGATTGACCATTCCAAACCAGGTGAAGAGTCTGAGAAGAGAAGAACAATCACTGTCAAGAAAGATGTGCCAATAACAGAGGATGAGCTTGCTACCCATTTTCAAGATAGGCTCTTTAAGTTCCGCAGACACATCTTCAACATCCGTTGGCAGTACAGTGCTTACAGAAATCTAAGAGAGAACCTGACCTCCAAGGACTGCCTTGTGTTGTGTATGTAATATGTGTGCTACTTTGAACCTATGGACAGGACTGCACTACTTGTTGGGCGTAGTGATACGCAGTACCACTCCTGGCCATAGGGGTATAAATAGTACTGTGGGTACTGATCTCCCCTCAGTTCCCGCCTGTGGGCATGAAGTAAAGACCTATGTATAGTCCCTACCTCCAACCAGTAAAGACCTGTTTGAGTTATACGTTTAAGTCTTTGTGTTAATTGTTCAATACAATACACATACTTAACACTGGCGACGAGTCAGGTTCTTACCCTGCGGCAGTTGAAGAGAGGTTTCAAACATCACCACCCCACTAGAAGCGACAGGCTTTAGGACTCTGAAGCCTCCATCAGCGACTGAGCACTGGAATGCAGCAAACATCCTGACATCTTCCAGCGACTGACAGAAGTCTTTCTGCAGTTTCCTTGTTCAACCTAGGTGGTGGGGTAAGCCGTGCAGTGTTGGCTGCAAAGACAGGGCTGGGGAAGTTGGAGAAGATAAGGGCGATCGCAATCCCTGATAAGAGCCGCGGTGAAACGCGCGAGCGGGTGAGCCAGAGGCCGGGAGCCGCTTCAAGTGCGAGGCGCAGCGCGGGCCAGCGATCGGAACCAAAGATAAGGGCCGCACTCGGACTGAAAGGCGCGGCGGCTGCAGAAGCTCAAGGTGCGAGAGCCGCGGTGCACAGCGCAGGCTATCGATCGCGGCGAAGATAAGGGCCGCACTCGGGGGCTGAAGGGAGACGGCGTCGGGGGACGGGTGAAGACCGCCAAGCGCGGGAAAACCGCCATTTTGTGGGCGGGGGACGACGGCAAGAGCGGGAAGCCGCCATCTTTGATAACAAGTAAACAAAATAAAATCTGAGAAATTGCAAATCTACAATGCCTAAACACGGGAATATTAGCACCTTTGATAGTGACCTCGAAGATTGGGCCATATATGTTGAAAGAGTAAAAAATTATTGTAAGGCCAATAAAATTCATGACCAAGATAAAGCTCTAACATTATTAAATTTAATGGGTGCGAAGACATACGGGCAATTGAAACACCTGTTATCACCAGATGAACCGGCGGATAAGACGTTCGATGAGATTGTTACTGTCCTGAAAGATCATCTAAACCCCACGCCGCTGATGCTAGCGGAACGATTTAAATTTTACGACAGAAGGCAGCTACAGCATGAAAGCAATGCTGATTATTTGCTGGAATTGCGTAAATTAGCGAAATATTGCCAGTTTGGAACGGGACTGACAGAGGCACTTCGAGACAAATTTGTGTGTGGTTTATTTAAACAGGATACACAAAAGCGACTGCTAGAGGAGAATGAGCTGACGCTTGAGAAGGCGGTCACTATGGCAGCAGCACACGAAGCCGCAGCGAGAGGCACGGCAGTAATGCAGCTACGGTCACCGGAGCTCAGTGCACACAAATTGGGTGTGAGTTCTGGCAAATGTTATCGTTGTGGAAAGACAACGCATGATCAGAACCAGTGTTGGTTTAAAAACCAAGAATGTAGAACTTGTGGTAGGCTTGGACATATAGCTAGAGTATGCAGGTCAGGGAAGAAGACCAGCAACAAGAAGTCACCGCAAGGAAAATACGCAAAGGTACACAAGGTGACCGAACAGGAGTCCGATTCAGATGCTAGCAGTAATGAACTGGCTAGCTTAAGCTGTAATGAACTGGCTAGCTTAAGAGTACTCAACGCTGGTAAGGGTGCAGACCTCCAGACAATTTGGGTCACTCTTCAGATAGAAGGAGTCCAAGTAAAACTGGAATTGGACACTGGATCGGCATTGACGGTCATAAATAAGAAAGATTACGGAAAGTTATTCCAACATATTCCCCTACAGGATACGGGGATTATATTGAAAACATACACGGGGCAAAGAGTGTACCCCATCGGGAAAATAGAGGTTGCGGTGGTCCACAAGGGCGAAGACAGTCAAATAATGGACTTATATGTGATATCTGAAGGAGGTTCTCCACTACTAGGATGGGAGTGGATTAGGAAAATGAATATGGACTGGCATTTCCTACAAACAATAACGAGTGAGAACTCGGTGAAGATAGTCGGCCCAGACTCTGGAACGGATGATGGTAAGCCCAACTCAGGTGCAAAAGACAAAGTTTCAGCACAGAATTCCACTGAGCAACAACAACATAGTTTAACTGTGGATTCTGAGTCTGGCAAGTCTACTGATGTGCCCATTTCTGAGGGACACCGGGCTCGAACTCAACTCCATTTCAAACTACAACAGCAATTAGAACAAATGCTTCGCCGTTGTGAGCAAGAGTTGAATGCAACGAAAGAGTTCTTTGATATAGAGTTGGAGAATCTGGAAAGACAACAGAAGCAGCTGATGGAGAAAATGGAGCAGGAGCACACAAAACGTCTGATGTCAGAGGAGTTAACGGTCAGCCAACTCCTGCATATGCTGAAGGACAGGACTCTGAAATGGGAAAAACTTGAACATGAACTTCAATATTCAAACGAAAGGGGTTCGGAGCTCTCAAAGGTTATTGGAAGAGCTGAGGTGGCAACACAGACTGAGATGACTGCAACAGAGCAGCCCTTGGATGCCAAAAGTACGCTGACTCACGTCAACGTAGAACAACAGACCGCTGAAACAGCTGCTCCAGTAGAGGGATTGAATAGTCCGATCAATCAATCTCCAAAAGAAGTTGAAGTAGTAAAATCTCAAATGAGGTCATTAGTAAACGACTTGCTGAAAGCCCAGAAAAAGCTGGATGAAGAGGTACGCATGAAGAAGTCTCTTCAGGAAAGATGTCTGGACTTGGAACAAAAGCTGGCTAACGCCCAGCTGGGTATGGAGGAAATAGAAGACCCTCTCGCTGGCCTAGATCAGGACGACACCGAATATTACTATGTCCTGTCCTGCCTAACTTGTAACTTCGACTCCCACCATACAGAAATCATGGAGGAGCACCGAAAGTCTACGGAACATCGGGAGAAGGTGGCTCTACTACGGAAAAAGGAGGGAGAGAAGGAGGAACTGCGCATGCAGCTGGCAGCTGACAGTGGAGCCCAGAGAGTCTCCAAGAAGCAGAAAAGGAAAAGTCGAAACAGAAGATGACCCATCTGAACCATTATTACCTCTACCAGATCACACACGTGGTCCCTCCGAACGGAGCCAATTCAGTTCGGAAGTTCAAACTGTTAAATCCATGGAAGGACTATTGAATGAGTCACTCCAGCAACGTGAACCGACTCCACCACAGAGATTGAATCTGTGAACTGTTTTCCGCAGAGACTGAATCTGTGATCTGTTTTGACATGAAGTTATCTATGTATCTATGTTATTCTGTTATGTAAACCTGAAGTTATATATGTATATATGTTATTACGTTATGTTAAATGGGGAGATGACTGTAAAGCTAGGAAGGGAGGAATGTTGTGTATGTAATATGTGTGCTACTTTGAACCTATGGACAGGACTGCACTACTTGTTGGGCGTAGTGATACGCAGTACCACTCCTGGCCATAGGGGTATAAATAGTACTGTGGGTACTGATCTCCCCTCAGTTCCCGCCTGTGGGCATGAAGTAAAGACCTATGTATAGTCCCTACCTCCAACCAGTAAAGACCTGTTTGAGTTATACGTTTAAGTCTTTGTGTTAATTGTTCAATACTGTTAAGTATGTGTATTGTATTGAACAATTAACACAAAGACTTAAACGTATAACTCAAACAGGCCTTTACTGGTTGGAGGTAGGGACTGCACATAGGTCTTTACTTCATGCCCACAGGCGGGAACTGAGGGGGATCAGTACCCACAGTACTATTTATACCCCTATGGCCAGGAGTGGTACTGCGTATCACTACGCCCAACAAGTAGTGCAGTCCTGTCCATAGGTTCAAAGTAGCACACATATTACATACACAACATTCCTCCCTTCCTAGCTTTACAGTCATCTCCCCATTTAACATAACGTAATAACATATATACATATATAACTTCAGGTTTACATAACAGAATAACATAGATACATAGATAACTTCATGTCAAAAACAGATCACAGATTCAGTCTCTGCGGAAAACAGTTCACAGATTCAATCTCTGTGGTGTAGTCGGTTCACGTTGCTAGAGTGACTCATTCAATAGTCCTTCCATGGATTTAACAGTTTGAACTTCCGAACTGAATTGGCTCCGTTCGGAGGGACCACGTGTGTGATCTGGTAGAGGTGATAATGGTTCAGATGGGTCATCTTCTGTTTTTACTTTTCCTTTTCTGCTTCTTGGAGACTCTCTGGGCTCCATTGTCAGCTGCCACAGCTGCCAGCTGCATGCGCAGTTCCTCCTTCTCTTCCTCCTGTTTCCGTCGTAGAGCCAGCTTCTCCCGATGTTCCGGAGACTTTTGGTGCTCCTCCATGATTTCTGCACTTTGGGAGTCGAAGTTACAAGCTGGGCAGGACAGGACATCGTAATATTCGGTGTCGTCCTGAGCTAGACCAGTGAGAGGGTCGTCTATTTCCTCCATACCTAGCTGGACGTTAGCCAGCTCTTGTTCCAAATCCAGACATCTTTCCTGAAGAGACTTCTTCATGTGTACCTCTGCATCCAGCTTTTTCTGGGCTTTCAGCAAGTCGTTTACTAGTGACCTCATTTGTGATTTTAATACTTCAACTTCCTTTGGAGATTGATTGATCGGACTATGCAATCCCTCTACCGGAGCAGCTGTTTCAGCGGTCTGTTGTTCTACGTTGACGTGAGTCAGCGTACTTTTGGCATCCAAGGGCTGCTCTGTTGCAGTCATCTCAGTCTGTGTTGCCACCTCAGCTCTTCCAATAACCTTTGAGAGCTCCGAACCCCTTTCGTTTGAATATTGAAGTTCATGTTCAAGTTTTTCCCATTTCAGAGTCCTGTCCTTCAGCATATGCAGGAGTTGGCTGACCGTTAACTCCTCTGACATCAGACGTTTTGTGTGCTCCTGCTCCATTTTCTCCATCAGCTGCTTCTGTTGTCTTTCCAGATTCTCCAACTCTATATCAAAGAACTCTTTCGTTGCATTCAACTCTTGCTCAAAACGGCGAAGCATTTGTTCTAATTGCTGTTGTAGTTTGAAATGGAGTTGAGTTCGAGCCCGGTGTCCCTCAGAAATGGGCACATCAGTAGACTTGCCAGACTCAGAATCCACAGTTAAACTATGTTGTTGTTGCTCAGTGGAATTCTGTGCTGAAACTTTGTCTTTTGCACCTGAGTTGGGCTTACCATCATCCGTTCCAGAGTCTGGGCCGACTATCTTCACTGAGTTCTCACTCGTTATTGTTTGTAGGAAATGCCAGTCCATATTCATTTTCCTAATCCACTCCCGTCCTAGTAGTGGAGGACCTCCTTCAGATATCACATATAAGTCCATTATTTGACTGTCTTCGCCCTTGTGGGCCACTGCAACCTCTATTTTCCAGATGGGGTACACTCTTTGCCCCGTGTATGTTTTCAATATAATCCCCGTATCCTGTAGGGGAATATGTTGGAATAACTTTCTGTAATCTTTCTTATTTATGACCGTCAATGCCGATCCAGTGTCCAATTCCAGTT
This sequence comes from Somniosus microcephalus, assembly GCF_052327205.1. Taxonomy (NCBI): domain Eukaryota; kingdom Metazoa; phylum Chordata; class Chondrichthyes; order Squaliformes; family Somniosidae; genus Somniosus; species Somniosus microcephalus. The sequence goes on from NC_141003.1 coordinate 17,904,939, forward strand.
TTACTTGGACTCCTTCTATCTGAAGAGTGACCCAAATTGTCTGGAGGTCTGCACCCTTACCAGCGTTGAGTACTCTTAAGCTAGCCAGTTCATTACAGCTTAAGCTAGCCAGTTCATTACTGCTAGCGTCTGAATCGGACTCCTGTTCGGTCACCTTGTGTACCTTTGCGTATTTTCCTTGCGGTGACTTCTTGTTGCTGGTCTTCTTCCCTGACCTGCATACTCTAGCTATATGTCCAAGCCTACCACAAGTTCTACATTCTTGGTTTTTAAACCAACACTGGTTCTGATCATGCGTTGTCTTTCCACAACGATAACATTTGCCAGAACTCACACCCAATTTGTGTGCACTGAGCTCCGGTGACCGTAGCTGCATTACTGCCGTGCCTCTCGCTGCGGCTTCGTGTGCTGCTGCCATAGTGACCGCCTTCTCAAGCGTCAGCTCATTCTCCTCGAGCAGTCGCTTTTGTGTATCCTGTTTAAATAAACCACACACAAATTTGTCTCGTAGTGCATCTGTCAATCCCGTTCCAAACTGGCAATATTTCGCTAATTTACGCAATTCCAGCAAATATTCAGCATTGCTTTCATGCTGTAGCTGCCTTCTGTCGTAAAATTTAAATCGTTCCGCTAGCATCAGCGGCGTGGGGTTTAGATGATCTTTCAGGACAGTAACAATCTCATCGAACGTCTTATCCGCCGGTTCATCTGGTGATAACAGGTGTTTCAATTGCCCGTACGTCTTCGCACCCATTAAATTTAATAATGTTAGAGCTTTATCTTGGTCACGAATTTTATTGGCCTTACAATAATTTTTTACTCTTTCAACATATATGGCCCAATCTTCGAGGTCACTATCAAAGGTGCTAATATTCCCGTGTTTAGGCATTGTAGATTTGCAATTTCTCAGATTTTATTTTCTTTACTTGTTATCAAAGATGGCGGCTTCCCGCTCTTGCCGTCGTCCTCCGCCCACAAAATGGCGGTTTTCCCGCGCTTGGCGGTCTTCACCCGTCCCCCGACGCCGTCTCCCTTCAGCCCTCGAGTGCGGCCCTTATCTTCGCCGCGATCGATAGCCCGCGCTGTGCACCGCGACTCTCGCACCTTGAGCTTCTGCAGCCGCCGCGCCTTTCAGTCCGAGTGCGGCTCTTATCTTTGGTCCCGATCGCTGGCCCGGCTGCGCCCCTCACTTCAAAGCGGCCCGGCCCTTATCTGCCGATCGCTATCGCCCTACCTCTCTCTCTTCCCCAGTCCTGTCTTTACTCCGGTTCACAAGCTGATGGAGGCTTCAGGGTCCTAATGCCTGTCTCTTCCAGTCGCTGGAAGCTGTCAGGATTTCTGCTGCCCTTCAGTTTTGAGTGGGGTGTTGAGGATTGAAACCTCTCTTCAACGTCCTGTCTTTGGACGAAGCCGCCTGGAATAACTGCCGCAGGGTAAGAGCCTGACTCGTCGCCAGTGTTAAGTATGTGTATTGTATTGAACAATTAACACAAAGACTTAAACGTATAACTCAAACAGGCCTTTACTGGTTGGAGGTAGGGACTGCACATAGGTCTTTACTTCATGCCCACAGGCGGGAACTGAGGGGGATCAGTACCCACAGTACTATTTATACCCCTATGGCCAGGAGTGGTACTGCGTATCACTACGCCCAACAAGTAGTGCAGTCCTGTCCATAGGTTCAAAGTAGCACACATATTACATACACAACAAATACAATACACATACTTAACACCTTGTACACATAGATTTTAGTGAAAACTACACTTGCAAGTATGCAAATGAAATCCAGTCTGTGCACTTTGGGGGGTCACATCAACAAGTGAACCTCCACACTGGTGTTCTCTATGTGCAGAACCAGCCCCCCATGCCCTTTAGTACGATCTCCCCAAGTAGAAGGCACGACCCAGTGGCTATATGGGCTCATCTTGACCTCATCCTGGAGATGGTGAAAAATCAGTGCCCTGAAGTCCAGAACCTTCATTTCTTCAGCGATGGCCCTGCCACCCAATACAAGCAGAAGGGCAATTTCTACATGATTTGCTCAGAACCTCACCAGAAGAGCTTCCCCAAAACCACTTGGAACTTCTTCGAGACAAGCCATGGGAAGGGTGCTCCGGATGGGGTGGGGGGTGCATTAAAGAGGTCAGCCGACATCTTGGTCCGTCAGGGAAGGGATATCCCAGATGCACTCTCTTTCTTCCAGGATTTAAAGGACTCTGGAACGCAGGTGAAACTGTTCTATGTAAGCGAGGAAGATGTTGAGACTAAGGCACAGAAAATGCTGGAGGTGCCTCTTGTGGCAATAAAGTGGACCATGAAAATGCATCAAGTTTTGAGCATCACACCTGGCATCCTCAAATAAAGAGACAGCAGTTGTTTCTGCCACGCAGCAGAGGGCGTGTGGGATTGCCCATGTTACAGTCTCCAAGAAATCATTGTAGGAGCTGTGCCGCCTACAGAACGTGACCACTCTGCTCCACAACAACCACACCAACCTGATGTCATTGAGACTCACCATAGCGGGCAGTGGTGTATTGTGAGGTATGATGACCAGCCATACCCTGGCATTATACTGGAGGTGGAAGAGCACAACATAAAAGTCAAGTGCATGCACAGGAATGGCATGAACAGGTTTTTCTGGCCAAGCCCAAGAGATGACATAAACTGGTATGGGGACGACCAGATAATGTGTTTCATGCCAGAGCCAGTTCCTGTGAGCAAACGATCAGTTCAGGTTGACCAGAAGATCTGGACATATTTGAAGGGGCAGCTGGATGTGTGACCACAAGTCAAAAACCAGTTGCTGGAAGCCTAAAGTTGATGTAAAGACAGATTACTTTGTTTACTTGTGTTCTAATGAGTATGTTTTATATCTAGCTCAATCAGGATAGAACTAGGCTACATGTTTTATGAGTTTCTATGAAAATGGTGATGTTGACTACGATGTTGATGACAATGTTCAGACACAATCATTCTTGGTCTTGGTCTTAATGTGCTCTCTTTAATGTGCTCCTCTTTGGTCTTAAAGTGCTTTGGCTAAGTTATTTTATGTTATTATTCAAATTATATGAATCTCTCAGTGCTGTAAATGAGTTAACTGAAAAAAATGGCACATTAGTTAGATGAAATGTAATAAATTCATTGAGTTGTTTGAAATAGTCTGGGGTCAAGTCATTGGTGTTGTATTGTGTCACTGGTGTTACTGCATTTTTTTTTCAGTGATATGATATCAAAGGTGTCATTTTTGACTTTATAATAATTTTGTGTTTGTTGATTGTTGCTTTATTCATGAGTTAGCAGTTTAAGGATAGTATCATTCAATTTTGATGACTGTCCTTCAGTTATTGTTGATATTATAGCAAAAACATGATGGCGCAAATGAAAAAATGTCACTCAATGTAACTTTACACATACCTGATTATAATAAATAAATAAATAATCAAAAAATTTTCTTTAAATTATTATCAACCTACTCTGTCTTTCAGTATATCTGCAGATTGAATTGAGAAATAGCATTCTGATAAGCCTTTAATTTTGTTTAAGGTATAAGTAACACCAATGACAAAAAGACGGCACAAGCATTCTTTGAGTGAATGTATAAAAATAATTAAAATACATTAAGCTTTCATTTTTGTGGATTGATAAAGTTAAGAGGTTAATTAATATTGTACAATAAGTTTTGATTCTGTAAAATTAAATACATTTCAAGACATCTTGCAATTCCAAATGCCACCATTTCTGTAGAACGACCCGGCTACAATGGGTGGAAATGTTGGCTTACTGCATTGCATTCAAAGGGCTCAGAGATGCCGTGAGAGAGTGCCAGTCATGGCCAGACGGAGAAGGGCCAACAGGCATCGGCACAGGAGGTCTTACCCACCCAGGGTATACCGGCAGCAGTTCTCAGATCTGAACATGTCTGAGGAGCAGTGTGTTCAGAGGCTGCAATTCAGTAGGGAGGTGGTCACTGAGATCTGCCACCTGCTACGCAGAGATCTGCAGCCACAGCTGAGGAGCAGGACGTCTCTGTCGGTGGCAGTGAAGGTGACGGCGCTCTCAACTTCTATGCCACCAGCTCCTTCCAATCCGCTACTGGGGACATTGCCAACATCTCCCAGTTCGCGGTACATTGCTGCATCCGCCAGGTGACCAATGCCCTTTTCAGAAGGAGACGTCAGTACATCTCCTTCCCCATGACCCTGGACAAGCAGCAAGAGCGTGCAATGGGATTTGGAGGAATAGCGGGCTTCCCCATGGTCCAGGGCGCCATTGACTGCACGCATGTGGCTTTGCAGGCACCTCTAGAGAATGCCGAGGATTACCGCAACCGGAAGGGCTACCATTCGCTCAACGTCCAGTTGGTGTGTGACCACAGGCAGCTCATACTAGCTGTCAATGCCCGCTTTCCAGGCAGCAGCCACGATGCCTTCATCCTGCACCAGACTTCTGTGGCAGACATTTTCGAAGCCCAGGCTCACCCACGAGGATGGCTTCTCGGGGACAAAGGCTATCGGTTGTGCACCTGGCTGATGACCCCGCTCCGTGCGCCCAGCACCCCTGCTGAAGAGCAATACAATGACAGCCATCAAGCTACCAGGAACATAATTGAGCACACAATCGGCGTGCTCAAGCAATGGTTCCGCTGTCTGGACCATTCCGGAGGAGCCCTACAGTACTCGCCTGAGCGAGTCTCCCATTTTGTTGTAGTGTGCTGCATGCTGCACAACCTGGCTATCCTCAGGACTCAGCCACTGCCAGCAGATATTGGAGGACCACCAGAGGAGGAGGAGGAGGAGCACCAAGATGGGAGGGAGGCACAAAGTGCAAGGGCCGTCCGTCGGCGGCTTATTGCAACTCGGTTCTAGGCCCCCTCTCAGGGAATGGCTTGTGCCAATGAAAGAACATGAATGCAGCCACTCCGCAAGCCCTCAGTCGGTCAAGGCAACAAATATTTCAAAGTGCAAACATGGACAATGTGATTAAAGAAAATTTTTTACTGTGCAAACTCTGTGCCCTTCCCGCAAGACAAACTAATTCAGATAAACCCCCCAAAAAACAGTCAGAGACATAACTGGCTCTCACAACCTTCAGAAAATGAAAAAAACAGTTAAACAAAAATGACCATGATCCTCGGCCTTCATATAAAAAACAAACACAACAGTCTCGGCCTTCATAAAAAACAAACACAACAGTCTCAGCCTTCATATATAAAAAAAACATTCTCGGCCTTCATATATAAACACAACATTTGGCCACACCTTCTACTTTTTCCCATGTGAGGGTGATCCGCCTCGCTTCCACGAATGGCCCCTTCCCGCCCTGCAGCTCCTCCTCAATGGGACCCCAGTGGCTGCAGCAAGGCTGGGGGAAGGCTGCTGAGGGTCAGATGGTGAGACGGCAGATGCCCTTGGGGGATGGCCTGGACCAGCTTTGGGCCTGGAGGGCCCGGCTGCTGACTGCTCCAACTCTGCTTGGGCGGCAGCAGTCTGTCCTACGGGTGGTGGCAGCTGCAGTGGAGGAGTGACAGTGTTGGCTGCAGGAATGCTGCCAACCTGACAGAGCACAGGCACTCCCTGGTCGGCTGATACACTGGCACTCGCATGGGCCAGCACTGCAGCATGCGCAGCAATCTGCTGAAGCACAGACTGCTGGGCTGCTGTGGCGTGGCGAGGGCCCCGGCAATGCCTGGCCGATCCAGCGAGGGTGGCAGCAGTTAGTGCTCGTGTGGCCCTGATCTGTGTCTACATCAGACCAGCCAGTGAATGCACGGCACGACTGAGCACTTGGCTGGAAGCCGCCTGTGATGCAGCAAAGTCCTGCTGACTCCTAGCCTGTGCTGCCGCGAAGTCCTGCAGACTCCTTGCCTGTGCTGCACTGAATTCTTGCAGACTCCTGGCCTGTGCTGCCCCGAATTCCTGAGCACTCCTTGCCAGTAACTCTATGGAGTCAGGCATCCTTGCCACTGCAGCCATGAGTTCAGTGTGCCTGCGCTCAGCCTGGGTGCCCATTTCACCAAGGAGCCGCACTTCCTCTGCACTCACCGTAGCAGGACTGGAGGCTGCACTCACCCTCCGGGGAGAAGGCCGCCGAGCTTCCCCACCCCTCCCACGTTGCTGCAGCCCGATGGGCCCCGGAGCTTCACTCTCCTCAGAGCCTTCCCCCCTGCTCCCCTCTAGGGAAGACGTGTCCCCATCATAGCCATGGGCTGCCTCAGCTGAGGGTGACACTGATGGGCCGGCTTCCTCTTCCTCCTCATTGAATTCAGAATCACTGACAGTGGCAGCTTGAGGGCCCGCCTCCTCACCTGGAGAATCAGCATCTGAAAGCAGGGAGGCACAAGAGTTGCTTTAGAGTGAGGACAGGGCGGCAGCGAGGGAGGCATGAGTGCTGCTATGCACTGCATTGGTTTGATAGTGGCAAAGGATGCTGGTGTGAGCCACAAGTGGAAAGAGAGAGGTCAAAAAGATGATGACCTTACCATTGCTGTCCAGAACAGGGTCGGCATCTCCACTGGCGACGGGGCCAATCAGCCGGCCTGCCATAATGCGCTCCACACGCTGCTCCAGGTCACTGAGCTCTTTGAGGTCAGGATGGCCTCCCCCAGTCCGTAGCTACTGCCTGCGATTGTGGACCAGCTTGCCCTGCAAGAGAAAGGACGGCCTCTAAGTACAGTGTCAAGCCCTGATCTTGCCTGCACTGCCTCCCATGGTGGAATAGCCCTGACAGTGTCAAGCGCTGATCTTGCCTGCACTGCCTCCCATGGTAGAATAGCCCTGACAGTGTCAAGCCCTCATCTTGCCTGCACTGCCTCCCATGGTGGAATAGCCCTGACAGTGTCAAGCCCTCATCTTGCCTGCACTGCCTCACATGGTGGAATAGCCCTGACAGTGTCAAGCCCGCATCTTGCCTGCACTGCCTCCCATGGTGGAATAGCCCTGACATTGTCAAGCGCTGATCTTGCCTGCACTGCCTCCCATGGTAGAATAGCCCTGACAGTGTCAAGCCCTCATCTTGCCTGCACTGCCTCCCATGATGGAATAGCCCTGACAGTTTCAAGCCCTCATCTTGCCTGCACTGCCTCACATGGTGGAATAGCCCTGACAGTGTCAAGCCCGCATCTTGCCTGCACTGCCTCCCATGGTGGAATAGCCCTGACAGTGTCAAGCCCTGAACTTGCCTGCACTGCCTCCCATGGTGGAATAGCCCTGACAGTGTCAAGCCCTCATCTTGCCTGCACTGCCTCCCATGATGGAATAGCCCTGACAGTTTCAAGCCCTCATCTTGCCTGCACTGCCTCCCATGGTGAAATAGCCCTGACAGTGTCAAGCCCTGATCTTGCCTGCACTGCCCCCCATGGTGGAATAGCCCTGACAGTGTCAAGCCCTCATCTTGCCTGCACTGCCCCCCATGGTGGAATAGCCCTGACAGTGTCAAGCCCTCATCTTGTCTGCACTGCCTCCCATGGTGGAATAGCCCTGACAGTGTCAAGCCCTCATCTTGCCTGCACTGCCTCCCATGGTGGAATAGCCCTGACAGTGTCAAGCCCTCATCTTGCCTGCACTGCCTCCCATGGTGGAATAGCCCTGACAGTGTGTAAAGTGCTGAATGTGCAAGTGGTTTTCATGAGAGTCCCTTAGCTCTTGGATGAGGGCTGGGCATTGGGGCTTTCAGGTCCCTTTGGCCAGAAACTGAGGTGCACATGCAGGGATGAACAGGATAGTGGAAAGGGTACTCACCCTGAAAACTCAAGTGAGGTCGTTGAGCTTTTTCCTGCATTGAAGTGCAGTCCTGGCAACCATGCTGTTGGTGGTCACCCTGTTTGCCACCTTCCTCCAGGCTTTTCGATATTCGCTGGGAAGTGGCCTCCTCCCACTGTACGGGAAGAGGACAGGTTGCCTGCGCTCCACTGTGCCAACCAGTAGCCTCAGGGCACACTCGCTGAAGTGCTCCGCTCGCTCCCTAGCCTTCTGCATGGTCCTGTGCGTAGAAATGATGATCCAGCAATGGTCAGGCCTTGCTTCAGGGCTGCAGTGTGCAGGGCGTGGCAGCCAAACAAGTCCAACCTCCCCCTTTAAGAGCTGACTGGCGCCAGCGTGTCTGCCTTCAATCAGCAACTCGCCGCACCTGCACTGCGCCCGCCCTTGGTGTTAGCACCTCGGCTCACCAGCTTAGCGCCTTATGATAGTCGTGCATCGCCTGCTTTAGCGCAGCAGCAACCTCTTGGGGCAATGCAACTGAATATCGGCGAAGGTGGCGCTAAGTTGCGCCGGGCGCTAAATTTAGCGAACGCCCGGTTGTAGCGCCCCAAACGTGGCGATACTGAATTTCTAGGCCTAAGAGTTAGATATATTTCTTAAGGCTAAAGGGATCAAGGGATATGGGGAGAAGGCAGGGACAGGGTACTGAGTTTGGATGATCAGCCATGATCTCATTGAATGGCGGAGCAGGCTCGAGGGGCCGAATGGCCTACTCCTGCTCCTATCTTCTATGTTTCTATGTTTCTATGTTAGTCCCATAGGATCCTTTATATCCACCTGAGCAGTTAGATGGGCCTCAGTTTAACATCTCATCTGAAAGATACACCTCCAACACTGCAGTACTCTCTCATTACTGCACTGGCATGTCAGCCTAGAATTTTGTGCTCAAGTCCTAGGAGTGGGGCTTGATCCACATAACCATTCAGAGCTAGAGGCGAGAGTACTCCCACTGAGCCAAGACTGACACCGATAGCAAAAGATAAGCTATTTTGAACAACGTTCATTGTGTAGAACTGAAACACAAATCAAATTATTATTTAATCAAAAGTATTTTGCAGAGATCTTTTGCCTTGACTTGCCAGAGCGCAGTTTATTTCTGACTAAGACTGCCTCATTGCCATTGCTTACACACTTCAAGCGGCAATCATCTCAGCTATTCGTTTGTAGCCAGTCAGAATGAACAAACCTCAGTTTGAAAAGAAGCTAGATCATCAGGGAAATCAATCAAATGTCTGTGAAGCTGCTGGTGCTAAGTTGTAGGAGGTGATTTTAAATTCACAATTAAAGTAAGAAAGCGTGGAACATATCAAGTCCAACACATCTGCAGACTATAAACAACCTACTGTCAGCTGTGGCTCAGTGGGCAGCACTCTCTAGGTGGGAGGGGTTAGGAGTGAGCAGGTGTTACTGGTTGCCTGATTGCAGGGAGTTGGGGTGAGTTTGTAAAAAGTTGGTGGTGTTTTTGTTTCAGGTTTTAGGGCCTTTTTGGCCCATAAACAACAGTGGCGGGCCCCTCAGACGATAGTGTTCCCAAGATTAATTTAATTAGGGGAGGAACTGTGGTTGGAAGGGAAAGAAAAAGGCCCAAAGATTTGGGCCGGGACCCCAGGAGGTTTGGAAAGGAAAACACGGTGGTGGTGGTTCAGTGCGAGGATAAGGAGATACGAGCTTGGGATATTACCCAAGTGGTACATGAGGATTGTGGCGAGGGAAGCTGCTTTACCTGCCGAATGTTGGGTTTGAGGTGATGGTCAGTGGTCGAGAGGAGGTGGAAAGACTATTACTCAGTTTGAAAGTTGGCGATAAGTTCTTGGAGGTATCTCTGCTATATTCGGAAGAGGTGGTGGTCTCATTCTTAAACTTGCCAGTTTATATTGAGGACAATGTGCTAATCAAAAAGTTGGAGTCGTGGGGCGGCTAGAAGCTTTTATCAAAAGTTATATACAAAAGAAGACATTTCCAATTTGGCGATGGGGAAGGTTAGTGCTTTTATTGAAGAGGGTTGAAAGGAGGATAAGAGAAGCATGTGTGACAAAGAAGTAGGATCAGCGGAAATAAAAGTAGCAATAAGTGGAATGAAGGGGGGGAAAGCCCAGGGTCCGATGGACTAAGTGCAGAATTTTATAAAGAATTTTTCGAGATTTTAATTCCATTGCTCTTTGAGGTTTTTAAGGAAATTAAAATTGAGGGAAGCCTGGCCCCATCTATGAGGAGAGGGATCATAAGCTTAGCTTATATAAAAATAAAGGGGATAGACAGGATCTGAAGAATTGGAGGCCCATCACATTATTAAATGTGGATTATAAGATCTTGGCGAGGGTTATGGCAAATCGAATGAAGGAGGTATTGCCGCAGATAGTTTTGCCCTCTCAGTCCTATGGAGTCATAGGCCGGAACATCGCAGACTCTGTGGTCTCAATCCGAGATGTGATAGAGCTCATGGAAGAGAGTGGAAGGGAGGTTTATGTATTAAAGATAGATCAAGAGAAAGCCTTTGATAGGGTCTCTCATGAGTTTTTATTGAAGGTTTTGGAAGCATTTGCTTTCGGGGAAAATTTCATTCAGTGGATAAGAATTTTTTATTCAAACATATTTAGCTGTGTTAAATGTAATGGTTTTTTATCCAAGTATTTTCCGATACAGAGATCAGTGAGACAGGGTTGTCCCCTGTCCCCATTGTTATACACACTGGTAGCAGAACCATTAGGTTACATGATGCGAAAGAAACAAGGTGTAGTTGGGATTGTGGTCCACAGTTCTGGGCTGGTGTCGGTGATACACCAATATGCAGATGACACAACCTTAACATTGAGAAATGGGGAGTCAGTGAGGAAAGCTATGGATGTAGTGGAGGAATATTGTAGAGCTTCAGGAGCCAGAGTGAATTATAGTAAGTCCCAATGCCTGATTGCAGGAAGGGGTAGGGGGAATGGTTGGGGGAAAGTCCCTTTAAGGTGGTGGGGGTTTTGGAAGTGCATATGGGGTGCAAGAAAGACAGGGATGAAGTGGATCGATTAAATTGGGAACCGAAGGTTATGAAAATTAGAAAGATTTTGGGAAGATGGGAAAGAAGGTGGTTGAAAGTGCAAGGAAGAGCGACAGTGGTGTCTGCCCTCCTGCTATCTCAGCTATGGTACATATTGACGGTGGAGGATATTCCTGAGTGGGTGGAAAAGTCCATCCGAGAGGCTTGTGTGAGGTTTTTATGGGAAGGGAAACCAGCCTTGGTGGCTTACAATACCATCATTGGACGGAGAAATCAGGGAGGACTCAATTTCCCAGATACTGATTTGAAGAAAAAATTCTTGAGAATAAAATGGGTGAAGAGATTTCTTCAGAAGTCAAATACAAGTTTTTGGAAGAGTTGTTTTGAGCATTTTTTTAAATGAAGTAGGATAGGAGGGCAGGGGATATTGTATATGGAATACAATACCTGTAATGGCCCAGAACTTGGTGTCGGGGGCTTGCCGCGGGTGCAAGCCCCCAATCTGCACTCACCCGGCGCGCTGACATCTGAAGCCCGGGCCTGCTTGCATTTCCTGTCCCTGGCCCGGTTCAGATGTCAGCGCGCAGTGCTTACCTGATCCAGCGGCGTAGTTAGTGCGATGTGCCGGCTGGGATCAGGTGAGCACTGTACAACCAATCAGGGGAGGGGAAGGTTCATTCATGAGTTTGAGAGTAAGAACTGTCAAACTCATGAAAACTACGGGGGCCCAAAACACTATTTAAACTTTAAATAAAAAGGTAAAAAACATCCCAATCATTAAATTAAGTATAAATAAGTTTAAAAAAATAATTTAAACAATAATTTTTTTTTTTGAAAAAAATAAATTTTTAATAAAAAGGGTCTAAAACTAAACTTACCTTATTGTAGATTCTTTAAAATAATAAACCTGTGGAAAAAAAATTCTAAACTGCAATAAAACACCACTTACCTGTAAAAATAAATATTTACATGTGCTTTTTACAAGCGTAAAGACCGGAGGCCTTTACACATGCGCAAATCCCCCAAAACAGAGGAAATCCAAGACGCACGCGCTGCCCCCTACAGCGCACGCGCTAGCCTCTTCACCTCTTGGGTTAGAGGAGAGGAAATGCCGGTTTTCAGCGCATGCGCTGTGCATGCTGAAAACCGGCATTTCCTCCGGCCAGACACGTGAGTACCCCTTCCGTACTCACGCGTTTGGGGAGGAATTACTGCCCCATTATGTTTTTAAAATTGAGTAAACTTCTCCCTAGGTTTTATAAGGGGGTTGTAGAGACTTGAGCCCAATTTTTAAAAAGTGTGCAGTTTAGGCCCAAGGGGGCTGAGGAATTTTTAGAACAGCCCTTATTTTTGAACAGGTGGGTCAACATCGAAGGAGAGGTTTTATTTAATCAAGCTTTTATAAAAGCTGGGATTATATCTGTGAAAGATGTATTATACAAGGTAATTCCAGGTTGGTTGCCGGAAGCGATAGTGAGGGACATGGTGTGGGAGGAGGATCAGGAGGTAGAGGAAAAAGCAATAGGAATCATGTATGAGAAGATTGTGAGGGCAATGCCACAGGATTGGTTGGAAGAAATAAATGCGGAAATTTCCAAAGGAAGTAAAATGCGTCCCACTTTTCCAAGCTTTCTGCTGGAGAAAGGGGGTGAGTTGGTCCAATTTGACAACTGTAATACTTGAGATTTCTATGAGGTATTTAGAGAATGGAGATTCAAGACACCTGCTGGTCAGGTGTTTTGGCAGAGTATATACCCACAGCTGGACTTCAACAGGATTTGGAAGGGAGTGTGGGCGAATTTTAAATGTCCAGAGTGGATTGAACTGGATTTCAAATTGGCACATAACCGAATTTTTACCATGACGGTCTTGTGTAAGATTGGGCGAGTGGAGGGGGCAACTTGCCCAATGTGTGGGACACGGGATGAGACTCTGTCCCATTTACTGGTGTTATGTCCGCAGTTAAATGACTTTAAGTACTATGTTCGACAGTTGTGTGAAGCTTTTTTGCTGGGTGGGGACCGAAGAGCGAGAATGGGAATCCCGTGGGACTCAATTTTGAGATGGGGATTGCAGGAGAGTCTGCCCGAGTCCAGCGGAGCGGCAATTAATTTAATGTTCAGTTTGGCTAGATTCGTGATTGTGCAAAGAAGGAATGCTCTGTTTTTTAAGGGGAGGAGAATCAATCTAAAAGTGTATTTTAAATATAAGCTAAAAGATCATTATAAGGCTCTGTGGATGTTTTATTCAGAAAGGAATTTAAAGATAGTATTTTACAATCAATTTTTAAAGTACAATCGATTAATATATGTTACAGGAGACAAATTCAACTTCAGGTTTTGATGTTAAAATGTGGTTATGGAATGGCTGTGCAGAGCGGCAGAATTGATTTGTATGATACAATGGAATGATCACGACGTTGTAAATGTTCTTAATGTTCAATAAAGTATATATTTTTTAAAGTGGGCAGCACTCCTGCCTCTGAGTCAGAAGGTTGTGAGTTCAAATCCCACTCCAGAGACTTTAAGCACATAAATCTAGGCTGATACGGGAGTGCTGCACTGTCAGAGGTGCAGTCTTTCGGATGAGATGTTAAACTGAGGCCCAGTCTCCTCGCTCAGGTAGATGTAAAAGATCCCAAGGCACTATTTCAAAGATAGAGCAGGGGAGTTATCCCCGATGTCCTGGCCAATACTTATCCTTCAATCAACATAACAAAAACAGATTATCTGTGTGCAAATTGGCTGCAACGTTTCCCACACTCCAAAAGTACGTCATTGGCTGTAAAGAGCTTTGAGACGTTCGGTGGTTGTGAAAGGCGCTATATAAATGCAAGTCTTTCTTTTACTGTAACATGGACCTTACCCAATCTACTTCATCTACTGAGGGAAGGTTTGGCAAAGTTTCTCCCTAGTCGCCAAGGTAAATGGAATTCAAGAGCACTCATCTAACATTACATTGTACACTGATCGTCTGGGACCAGTTGTCTTCCTTTAGCTTGACATCTATCAACTCAGCACCCATCATGCTGCATTTCATGCAGCATTTATACTTGTAAGGGGTAATTAGACGGGAGCACAGATCAGAGATAGGGCTATAAGACTATAGAACCAATGCTGTGATCCGTGCTCTCATCTAGCGAGGCTCCACGCTGGGAGCAGAGCTTCACAAAATGACCCCAGGGTTGTTGGTAATTCTCAATCCCATTTCTAACCATCACCTTTTAAAGGTGTTCATTAACACAACGTGAACTGGTTTAGCTGGGTGTCTGTTCCACGTATACTCGCACTCTGTGGAGAAAAGATTCCATCTATCTTCAAGCCTTACTGAAGGCTTATCAATGTTATGCTTCTCCGCTAGATCTGCACTTGCAATCCAAATTAAACAACTTGCTTGTACCTAGATGGTCTGTTCCTCTTGGCATTTAAAAAAACCTTGATCGCGTCGCCTCCATTTCTCCAGGAAACGCAAATTCAGCTCTGTGAGCCCTAGGTTCGAGAACCAACCCTGCCACTCCGCTGTAAGCTCGCTCCAAGACGTCTTGAAGGTATGGTGCCCAAAATCGCACACCAGTCTGGCCTCACCAATCTTCTTCAGCTGCCTCCTGGTGCACAACTGGACTTGTAGGTAAGAGTGTCACATTGACTGGACAGTTTCAACCAATGATCTGGAATCACCTCAGATCCTTTCTCTTCTCCACTTTTAGTGTATGTTGTTGTAGATATTTCTTCAGCCCTATAATCTGTAGCCATGACTCGTCCACCAAAGGTTCGCAGTCTGACAGTCCATGTTGACTTTGGGTTGTCTGCTCCTTAATCTCAGCGCACTGCTACCTGCGGGTATCTTTCCAGCTTCAAAAAGAATAAAATAAACAATTATATTCCTTTACTTTTCTGTTAAAAGGATAACGGCTCCAAGAGTTGATGCTCTGAGGCTGTATTCAGTGCAGCCGTCAGACACCGATCAATAAATGCAGGTGAAATGTGTCTGAATGTCTTTCAGACACAGGCCATGTTGACTATCAGCTTAATTATACTTCAACGGTATCACTTTCATCAATCTATTAAATACAAATATTGGAAGCGAATTTGGCCCAGAAGTTACACTGGCAACAGAACATCTAATATGTGGATTAAACCTTATTATTCTGTCATAAAGCTTCAAATGCAGAGAGGAGGTGAGGAGCCATCCTTCTTAGAAAGCCAAAGAGATTCAAACTCGAGGGGCATCCGTTTTGCCACTCTTCCCACGGCCATTTAGTTTCACACTGCGCTGTGCTGTTCTCACAGTGCCTGCTTGGCACCCAGGTTGGGATGTTGGGCTGCAACAGAATGCGCAGAACCTCCCCAAGTGACGACTAGCCCTGACCATGTCTGGAGAGCGCCGCCTTTGGACCCTGTCGCCTGCATTTACTTCCTATGGGCCGAAAGTTCGTCAGCAGGTGCCGAATGCAAATGCGACTTCACAATATCCCGGCTGGGCTGAAAAAACCAACGGCAAGTGCCTCCTTTTTTTAGATGTGAGTGACTCGACAGGGCTGTCATGAAGCAAGCATCAAGCTTGAGGTGATGGTGTTGTAATATAAGTTGATTTATTCCACACCCCATGCAGGATATTTTTTTTCACAAGTAATCTACAGCACCACGGCACGCCACATATGTGTTTATATCCGCAGGTCACAAAGTACGACTATTTTCGTCACATGCCACCTGTCACTAGTATCTTTGTGAGATGGTGACCTGTCATGCCAATGCCTCCGAATTCTGGCTGGTTTTAAGTCAGCAGGGAAAATGTAAAGAGGGCTGCCCGCCTTAACATCGCAGGCAACAGGATCACAAATATTATTATCTTATTACCAACCGTCTTAACAAGCGAAAACATGGAACAGGTTTTTTTTTTTGCCTGGAGAAAACCGTTCTAACAAGAAGTGCTGCACTCCTGCTATTTCACCAGGGTCGCCCTTGTGTACGTGGGTGGGCTCAGCGGTGAGCAGCTGCTGGTTCCTGCCTCCCCACCTGCAGTCTGATTCTGTTTAACAGGCAGTATGTGGCACGGTGACAGAGGCACTAAACTCACTTTCAGTGCAAGCCAGTCGCTCCAGTTGTCCGGAGGTTGATCCAGATCAGTGAAGGAACCAGCTCCCCAGCTGGAACGCGAAATTATTTTGAATAAGCATTTTTTAAAATAAAACAGTAGACTGATGAAGGAATTACATTATAATCTACATTTAAATATAAATCATGCAGTCTCTTTGAAATGGTTAAGCAATATTCCTGATGGTGGGGGAGTCCAGAACCAGGGGTCACAGTCTAAGGATAAGGAGTAAGCCATTTAGGACTGAGATGAGGAGGAATTACTTCACCCAGAGAGTGGTGAACCTGTGGAATTCTCTACCACAGAAGGCAGTTGAGGCCAATTCATTAAATATATTCAAGAAAGAGTTAGATATATTTCTTAAGGCTAAAGGGATCAAGGGATATGGGGAGAAGGCAGGGACAGGGTACTGAATCTGGATGATCAGCCATGATCTCATTAAATGGTGGAGCAGGCTCGAGGGGCCGAATGGCCTACTCCTGCTCCTATCTTCTATGTTTCTCTGTTTCTGTATTGGGTGAGGGGGGTCGCTTTTGACTTTGTGCGATAGCGCAAAACGGGTAATTGCGAATCGGCGGCCCGCTCTACATCTCTCCCCATCTTTATTTGATTTCAATGAAAATAAAGATCAGGGGAGATGTAAAGCGGGCCGCCGATTTGCTACGGCCCATTTTACACTATCGCACAAAGTCAAAGTGACCCCCACTGTGTGCTCATGGTCGTGGATTTAATGCTGGGGTGTGGATCCCTTCCCACAGAGCATGCTGTTCATCAAGCACTCCCAGGTAGAATACAAACATGAACAGGATGCACTCCAAACTTTCTATTGCCTCAACACACCAAATCTCAGAATGCCCCCAACCACACTTATGCTATATTCCCTACAAAGGCAGTCCTTGAGGTCTCTCTGAATTGGAACACCAACATAGTGCCAGTTATATTAGTGCCAAGCTATGGCTAGTTTTGTGTTTTGGAATCCAGGCAACCAGGAACTGGGCTGATGTTACCCAATGTCATTTCCTGTCGGGACCTCAAAATCATGAAACAGAGGAGACGTACTTGCAATCAATCTGGCCTGGATAGTAGCCCAGGTGAAAGGACTGTATTCTACCTCTCATAATCATCCAGTCCCGTCCATCTCTAGTTCCATATTTCTTAGTATTTCATAACCGGTTTGTGAATACCATACAGTTTGTACAACATGATTTTTCAGGTAAATATTTTGACTCCTCGGCAGTTACAGTAAGGTGTGTTTTCAACAACCCGCCAATATCAGCTGCTGTGATGCACGATGGGGCTGAAAGTTCACATTTCTTCCAGCACAATTCCACAGTAAGTCCAGCAGGAGGGTCGAAAGTTAGGCAGACTTCCTGGCAGCTTCTGGGGCCTTGCTTGGGTTGGAACCTCCACCCGCCCCAAACAAGGCCATCTGGTCAGAGGGGAATGGCAGGGCAGAGGGATGGGGGCGGGGGGGGGAAGTGGTGTTGGCTCACTGGTAGTTTGCTGGCATCAGTCAGCACTGAGAGGAGGGAGAGCTCATGGGCCTGACAGAACTGGGTGGAGATCAAGACATCCCAGGAATGGAGCATTGATTTGTAACTTTCTAACAACACCTCTGAAAACATTAAATTTGGTGTTTTATGATTAGTTCCTGAAAATGTACCAGTGTTTGTCTCTCTATACGTCTTCTTCTATCTGTCTGTCTCTCTGTGTCTCTAGCTTCTTCTCTGTTGTATCTCACATTAATTTGAATGTTCACATTTTCTAACCATCAACAAACCCAGGTGATAATTAGAGAAATTCAACTTATTTCTTTTTAAATAACTCAAATTAGGCTAAAGAAAGACACTGTCTGTCTCACGCTCTCTGTGTCTTGCAGGGGTCAGTAATTAGAATGTTTGCATCTCTAACTCGACAAAACACAGATGATAACCAGTGATAATTAGAGACTTTAAGGCTGATATCTACTCAGCCCACCCATCAGTGACGGGCTGCCTGGCAGAGTTAAAATAGCTGTCGTGAGCTTACTGCCCCCTTCCTGCTCTGCCACCATATTTATTGGGGATTCCACCCTGCGACCCTGGTGACCACCTGAATCATTCAGGAGCCTCATTACTGTATGCAAAATGATGGACAAAACTGCCCATGCTATAAAGAAAAAATTGGGCAGTGTGGCTTTTCCCAAAAAGTGGCTGTTGTATCCGTGTCTTAATGGAGACACGGAAGGCAGGAGTTGGTTTCACAGGTGTTTACTGAACAAAGTCTGGAGGTGAACTAACAGATACAAGACAATATACAGGCTTATATAGCCCGAGTGGCCATTACCGGCATTACAGTACACAGGGAGCTCTTAAAGGCACATACACCACAATTCCTCCCCTTTTAGACAACCAGTACATAATATGTTAAGTAATCATTAATTAACATGTTACAAGAGCAATAATCTACACATTGCTGCAGTTAATCAATTATAAGTTAGTCTCTCTGGAGGCTTCCTGACTCGGTCCGGATAACGCCTCGGTGGTGTAGTAGTTTCTGGTGGTGTAGTAGGTTCTTTTGGCAAGGCTGATTCGGCTTGAATGCCAGTGTCGGGTTCATCTTGTTCCAGTATCACCGGATCGGAGGTAGATACTATGGGTATCTCTACTTCATCATTAGGCGTATAGAGTTGTGGTGTAGGTTGTCCCTTCTCGGATGACTCTATGATCTGGTCAGCATGGTGCCTTATTATGCTTTCTCCGATGTCCACGGTATACATCAGCGGTCCTAGTCGTGTGCAGATAGTTCCAGGCTGCCATTTCTCGGTACGGTAGTCCCGGGCCAAAACTTGTTGACCTATCTGGAAGGTTCTAGTTGGCCTTTCATTCATGCCTTGAAATTGCCAGTTCTCCACGTCCCTTCTGATGTTTGGCTTGATCAAATCCAGCCGGCATCTTAGGCTTCTATTGAATAACATCATGGCGGGAGTTTGGTTTGTAACCACATGTGTTGCATTCCTGTATGCAAACAAGAAGTTACCTACCTTATGCTGAAGTTTTATGTCTTCATTACCCATGGCCTTTATGGCCTTCTTGAAGGTCTGGACAAACCTTTCAGCCAATCCATTGGTGGCGGGATGGTATGGGGCGGACGTGTAGTGCTTAACCCCATTGTTTTTTAAGAACTTCCTGAATTCTTCGGACACAAATTGCGGTCCATTATCAGAACAGATCTGTTCAGGCAGCCCATTCCTGGCAAATATGGTCCTTAATACTGTGATGGTTTTTTCCGTGGTGGTGGAGGACATCTTTATTACCTCCGGCCACTTGGAGTGTGCATCAACCGCGATTAAGAACATTGAGTCCATAAATGGACCAGCAAAGTCGATATGTACCCTTTGCCATGGAGATGAGGGCCACTCCCATGGATGTAGAGGGGCTTGTGGTGGGGCGTTTTGGACCTTCTGGCATCCTAGGCAGCTCTTGGTCATTTCTTCGATGTCTCCATCGATACCTGACCACCACACAAACGCTCTGGCTAGGTTCTTCATTTTCACTCCACCCAGATGCCCCTCGTGAAGCTCCTTTAGCACTTTATCCTGGAGTTTGGGTGGAATCACCACTCTGGATCCACACATCAAGGTTCCTCGGCACACTGACAGCTGTTCTCTTCTTTGCGAGAATGCTGGCAACAGTGGTTCGCCATGTGCTGGCCATCACTTCACCGTTAAATCGTAGACTCGTGAGAGAGTCGGGTCATTTCTCGTTTCCTTTTCAATGGCAGAATTTGTTGCTGGTAGACATTCCACTATGGTTGAGTGGAACATCTCCACTGGGTCTACTGTAGGTGCCTCTTCTACCGTTGGCAACGGTAGGCACGATAAACTGTCAGCATTCCCATGCTGTTTTGATCCTTTGTATTCTATGTCATATTGGTGTGCCCCTAGGAAAAGGGACCACCTCTGTAGCCTTTGCGCTGTCATAATGGGAACACCCTTTTTAGGGTTGAATATGGAGACGAGGGGTTGATGGTCAGTCAACAAGGTAAATTTTTGTCCGTGTAGGTAATGGTTGAATTTCTTCACTCCCCATACCAGGCTGAGTGCTTCCCTGTCGATCTGGGCATAGTTACGCTCAGCTGAGTTCAATGAGCGTGACGCAAAAGCTATCGGCCGCTCCGAGCCATCAGGGAATCTATGCGATAATACCGCTCCTACGCCGTAAGGGGACACATCGCACGCCAGTCTGATTGGCAGTGATGGGTTGTAATGAGCCAAAACTTCCTTGGACGTGATCAAGCCTTTGCATTTATGGAAGGCACGCTTACAGTCTTCGCTCCATTTCCAAATTACTCCCGTTTGTAGCAGTTCATTAAGAGGGTGCAGAAGAGTTGACAAGTTCAGTAAAAATTTATGATAGTAATTTATTAATCCCAGGAATTACCTTAATTGTGAGACATTTTCAGGCGCTGGGGTTTTTATGACCGCTTCAATTTTTTCAGGTGACTTATGCAACCCTTCCTCGTTAATTATGTGGCCACAATATGATATTTGTTTCTGGAAAAATTCGCACTTGGGGCGATTTGCTCGTAGGCCCCGTTCTCTCAGCCTAGTGAGCACCTGCTCCAAATTGGCAAAGTGCTCGTTGTCGTTTTCTCCTGTTACAAGGATGTCGTTTAGGTAGCATTGAGTCCCCGGAATCCCTTGGAGGACTTGCTCCATAGCTCTTTGCCAGATAGCTGGAGCTGATGCTACTCCGAAAACCAGTCGATTGTACTGATACAGGCCTTTGTGTGTATTTATCGTGAGATACTTTTTAGAGGCCTCTTCAACCTCCATCTGTAGATATGCCTGTGCCAAGTCAATTTTGGTGAAACGTTTCCCTCCGGATAGTGAGGCGAAAATATCTTCTATCCTCGGAAGAGGATACTGTACCGTGTGAAGGACCGGGTTTACAGTCACCTTGAAGTCCCCACAGATGCGAATTTTTCTCTGTTCTTCAGATTTATCATTATTCAACGTTTTCTTCATGACCGGGACGATGGGTGTTGCCCACTCGCTCCAATCTATCTTGGATAATACGCCTGCCTTTTCCAAATTCTCCAGCTCTGCCTCGACTGCTGGACGAATTGCGTATGGCACCGGCCTTGCCTTAAAAAACTTGGGAATTGCCGCATCTTCCACTTTTATTGAGGCGGTGATGCCTTTCAAGGTTCCTAGTTTCTGTTGAAACACTTCCTTGGCGTTGGCCAAGATGTCTTTTAATCGTTCAGGTATGACGTCATCATCATTTTTTTTCTTACTGGTCACCGTCGGTGCCTGAATGGAGTGCCAGTCTAAACGTATCTTCCTGATCCATTCACGTCCCAACAGCGGTGGACCACCATCTTGCAGAACGTATAAATACAACTTCTGTATTTCCTTGCCGTTGTATACAACAGGGACCCTTATTTTCCCTTTTGGGTATACTTTCTGCCCCGTATATGTTTTCAAGATAATGGATGTGTCTTTCAAAGGTATATGCGGAAATAGCCGCTCGTAATCCCGTTGACTCATGACGGTCAGAGCTGATCCTGTATGTAGCTCCATTTTAACTGGGGACCCCGCTATCATGAGGGTAACCCAAATGGTCTGGTAATCTTCTTTGGCAATTACATTATGTAATTTGAGACAGCTTAGTCTCTTGTTTCCGGAGTCGCTATCGCTCTTCTGGTCTTCGGAGCTACTGTCCGTCATCATTTGTACCTTTCTGTACTTTTCCTTATTGATTTTTTTCCTGTCCGTGGATTTTTTGTGTCCAGATCGGCATACACGTGCAATGTGTCCAATCTTTCCGCATTGCCTGCATGCTTTGTCCTTGAACCAGCAGTCCCTCTGGTCATGGGTGGATCTGCTGCAGCGATAACATCTCTCGAAACCCTGTGTCATTTCATGGGTGCCGAAGTCCTGTGTCTTTTGCTGTATCTCTGCAGTTCCTCTTGCGGCTGCTTCGTATGATACAGCCATACTGAAAGCCTTGTCCAGTGTCAAATCTTTCTCAGAAAGTAGCCTTTTCTGTGTTCCTTCACTTAGGAGACTGCAGACGAATTTGTCTCGAAGAGAATCTGCCAGTCCTGCCCCGAATTGGCAGTGCTTTGATAGCTTCCTTAATTCGGTGAGGTAATCAGCGTTACTTTCATTCTTGTGCTGATTCCTCTTGAAGAATTTGAATCGTTCCGCTATCAGCAGCGGTGTTGGGTTTAAGTGCTCCTGTAGGGTATCAACAATCTCCTTAAAATTCTTGTCCTTTTGTTTGGCTGGAGTGATTAAGTTTCGTAACAGCCCGTATGTCCTTGCGCCCATTAGATTTAGAAGTACTGATGCCTTTTTATCATTTTCTATTCCATTTGCTGTGCAATATACCTCCACTCTTTCCACATATGTGGTCCAATCCTCTATATCATTATCAAAATCATTAATATTGCCAGCCTTAGGCATCCTGGGAAAAAAAATGGCGCTTCCCGCGCTTTCCCGCCGCTGCTGCTGCTGACAACGCTGTTTTCCGCGGTTTTTATTTACAGGTGGAGACTCGTTCCCACCGGACTCTCTGGGACTTTTCCCCCCCCTCTGCTTGGTCCGAACGCCGACCTGCTTTGCAGCGCCGGCCGTCTCCCGAGTGCTCCCCCCCTCTGTCTCTGTTTGCCTCCGCCTTCGCTGCTCGGCCCCGCTGCAGAGCCAGCCGATGGAGCCCCAGCCCGCCGCTCAGGAAGGATTATTGCAGTACCTGCCACCAGCTCGGCTAGCTGGTGAAACCACAGTTTTTTTTGTTTTTTTTTCTTTCTTGCTTTTCTTCGACTTTCGTCTGAGGAATCGATCTCCTTGAGGTGCTGCCGAATTGCAGGTAAGTCCGTTTCCTCCTCGTCACCACTGTTGTATCCGTGTGTTAATAGAGACACGGAAGGCAGGAGTTGGTTGCACAGGTGTTTGCTGAACAAAGTCTGGAGGTGAACTAACAGATACAAGACAATATACAGGCCTTTATAGCCCGAGTGGCCATTGCCAGCATTACAGTACACAGGGGGCTCTTAAAGGCACATACACCACAGTGGCCACCAACATTTTCCTGCCAGCCTCCATTATCGTGGCTCAGGTATCAGAATAATGAGTCTACAAATTAGGTTGCTTTGTGCCTCCTGTTAGCACCCCCTGGGGCTAATGCCTCCCGCGAAATTCAGCAGGAGGTTAGCGGCGGTGGTAGCTGGTAGCACCCCGTGGTGATGCACCGCCAGTGGTGACATCATCGCCGTGCGCAGCGCCCCGTTTGTGCCCCCTGACCTATCACCGGACGATATGTCCGACAGGGTCAGGGCAGCGTTTTTGCAGCCGTGGAGGTGCAAGTTAAAGAGCAGGTAGCGGGCGGCCATATTTTTTTGGGCTGACTGCCAGCACCCGCCCCCTTTCCCTTTTTACTTCAGGGTGCCGGCCGCGATCGCTCAGCCTGGCGCTCCTCTTGAGTGCCGGGCTCTCTTTCCAGCACCCCGCTCCCCAGTGGTCCAGCAGGGCCCCGGGGCGTGCAGCGCTAGGCCCCTCCCCTTTAATCAGGGGAGGAGGCCAGCAATGACACAGGTCTACTTGCCGACGCGCTTGGCGCTGTTGCACGTAGCGCCGCAATATTCACTTGTAGCGCCCCAGGAAGGAGGTGGAGTGTTTCCAGTAGCGCCCCACCTCTTGCTTTTGTAATGTAGAAAACGCAGCAACCAATTTGCACATAGCAATAAATTAAATGACCAGGTCGTCTGTTTTAGGAATAAGTGTTGGCTAGGACTCCGGGAGAACTCCCCTGCTCTTCTTTGAATAGTCCCATGGGATCTTTTACATCCACCTGAGAGGACAGGCCATTTAACATCTCATTCGAAAGACGGCACCTCCAACAGTGCAGCACTCTTTCAGTACTGCCCCGAAGTGTCAGCCTGATTAAGTGCTCAAGTCTCTGGAGTGGGACTTGAACCCACAACCTTCTGACTCAGAGGCGAGAGTGAGCTTGAACTGACTTGGTTCTGAGCTGCCATCGCTAGGTGTGTCATCTTGCAGCCACCTTGACCCCAAAAAGACCCACTTACCTCTTCCCATCAAGAGGGTAATGAATTTTAAATGAACAATACATTAAATATGATAGGAGTTTCAAGTCCATTAATCAAAAACTGCAATGCCGTGGAAGTATTAAAAATCAGGCCATCCCTTGTGACCAATCAGTAGAGAAAATTACCTGCATTAAAATAGAATATACTAAGAGTAAGATCACCATATCCCCAGTAACCCTGGCAACAAGTTGTCAACTGGAAAGACCCACTTGGGAAACAGAGAACTTTTCAAGTATCAAGTCTTTAAACATTTTAATAGTCAATATATATATTTAACTTGATGAATTTTGAAAAGTTCTCATCCCTTGAGTGGATTACAGATTCATAAGAGCTTTATAACATTAGCTAGAATTACTCGCCTCTGTATTAAATGATTTTTCCTTTCCGTCTCTTACTAACTGCCTACATTAATATCATAGGTTACACTAATATACCGTGGATCACCGAATGTGGCAACTGGAGCATTCCCTCTGGAAGTGGCTGCTGTTCGTAGCCATAGTATAAGCATGAATTGGAGCTGCTGACTGATTCATTGAACAGAAACAAAGTTCCATCGGTTGAATGCTGTGGCTCCCTGGAGCAGCGGTTTTCAATACTTTCCTTGTGAGGTCCTCCCCTACAGATCGTAACACCCATGGGACCTCCTGTCCTAACTTCTGAAAGGCAATGTCAGCGACCCAAAGGAAAACAGCGCTATCATTTCAGAAAACTTGTTTTATTATTATTATACAGCAACAAAAATAGCATCCTAGTCAGTCAATAAAACACATAGACAGACAGAAGTCTGATGGGCTCTGGAACCCCTTGGATCTCCCTGTCGACCTCCCGGCATTCAGAGGCCCCAGTTTGTAAAACTATGACCTACAGTCCTTTACTGTCTGAGGCCGTATTGAGCCTTCCCAGTCCTGAAGTCTTTGCAACAGCAGCAGCAAGGATCAAATGTCAGTACGAATAAAAAGAACAAAACTGCAAAATGATGGAAATCTGCGAAACTGCTGGAAATACACAGCAGGCCCATTGGCATCCGTACAGGGAAAAGACAGGTCAACACGTTAGTTGTAGACCTATCCTCAGGACCAGAAACTGTGAAGTAAACATGTTAAGTGCCTTCTCTTCTTCTTAGGCAGTCCCTCGGAACCGAGGATGACTTGCTTCCACATTAAACATGATGTGGAGATGCCGGTGTTGGACTGGGGTGGACAAATGTAGGAAGTCACACAACACCAGGTTATAGTCCAACACCTGACGAAGGAGCAGCACTCCGAAAGCTTATGATTTCAAATAAAGCTGTTGGACTATAACCTGGTGTTGTGTGACTTCCTACATTAAAAATGAGTTCGCAGGTGACTGATGAGTCCAATGCGGGACCTACAGTCCCTGTCACAGGTGGGGCAGAGGGTGGTTGAAGGGGCGGGTGGGTGGGGTGCTTGGGTTGACGTGCGCTCCTTGCGCTGCCTGCGCTTGGCTTCCGCTTGCTCCCGGCGAAGAGACTCGAGGTGTTCGGCGCCTTCCCGGATGCTTCTCCTCCACTTTGTGCAGTCTTGGGCCAGGGATTCCCAGGTGTCGGTGGGGATGTTACACTTTTTCAAGTGTAGACCTATCCTCAGAACCAGAAACTGTGAAGTAAACAGGCCATTTTATTGGCTTCAAGAGAGAAAGAAAAGGAAAAGGGGGAGAGAAGAAGAGACAGTGTCATCACCCAGAAGAACTTAATGGGTTGGATGGCCTGCAAACAGTTTAATAGAATAGCAGGAACCTGCCCGATGATATAAAATATCGTCACAGTGAAGCAACGGAAGGTTATTAGAAGAATAAGAGAATGTGCAAATTGCTGGAGGGGTGAAAAATCCAGGTAAGAAAAGAAGTCAAGAAAATGGGAGAAGGTTGGCAGTAGGCCGGAGGTGAGGGGGGTTTGAGGAGGTGGGGAAGAGAAGATGCACAAGGTCTGAAATGAAAACCACCTGTTACTGCTGGCTTGTTTTATTCTCTTTTTCCAACTGGTGGATCTATTGGAGGCAACAAGTTCGGGCCATTTCCAGGGTACCCGCCCCCCTACAACCCAACGAGGTGACTGCGCTCCTCCGGTTCTGGCCTCTTTTGCATCTCCGATTTTAATCGCTCCACCATTGGCGGCTGTGCCATCAGCTGCCTGGGTCCTAAGCTCTGGAATTCCCTCCCTAAACCTCTCCGCCTTTCTACCACTCTTTCCTCCTTTAAGACACGCCCTAAAACCTCCCACTTTGACCCAGCTTTTGGTCACCTGCCCTAATATCTCCTTATGTGGTTCGGTGTCAAATTTTGTTTGATAACACCCTGTTGAAGCACCTTGGGACGTTTTACTATGTTATATAAATACAAGTAGTTTTGTTGTTGATGTTGGAAGTGCAGCAGAAGGCCTGCAAACTAGGCTAGGAACTGAATAAACCGGGTCCGACCTTATCCCCAGTTTGTGATTCACTTCATCGTGAGTGGAGGTAACTGCTGCCCTCTTACAGGGCCACCAAAACCAGCATTACCATCCAAAATACTGAAACCCCTAAAGTAGTGCCCATGCATTATTTGTCCAAAGCAGAGCATCAGATATCCTAATCCAGCAGAAAACTAGGAATCTTTTCAAATATTTTATAATAGGTTCAGTTTCATTAAACTGGCTGTTCAGGTATTTGACAATCTAATATTGAAAGAGCTTCCATCTAGCTAATAGGCAGCTTTTTACACTACACGTCCCACAGGACAACCAGTTACAGCAGCTCTTGTAAAGTGGCGTGTGTTCTGTGCAATGATCTTTGACCATGTTACATTGATAACAGCATCATTGTGCACAAGGAGTACTCAATTGAATTTCTCAATAAAATTGAAGAATATTAACCTATCTTGTCATGTTTAGTGACTCTTTAGGATTCTATAGCTACAACCACACCTGACATAAGTGTCTCCTTAACACCAATGTAGTTAATAGAATTTGCATATCAATTACACCTCCGGGTCTCTTCGCATGCACATCACTTGTGTAGACAATGAGCTTGCTATCCTACCAGTCAACATTGTTTTTACAGTGCACTGCTGTAATGTAAGAAAAACCAGAAACTAGCAGTCATCTACAAAGAACAAAATATACCTGTCATGTGATAAAACAAAGAGAATAATACCTTCAGAGTGCCTCCTCGTTATCATATATACATAACAAGTGATACATATTACCCAGTGGACATTGTACTGCTCGCAGTGAATTACAAGGCAATGATCCCACTGAAGGGATAAGTGCATTTCTTGAATTGCGAGCTCGGTATTTTTAACCCTTAGACCTCTGGTAATTTCAGAGAATCTCAGGTTTCCCTGGACCAACTAGTTTTGTTTGCTTTCCGTTCACGCACCAAAACGTTGAAAGTAATATTATTATAGCAATAAAGCCACTCAGACAGCAAGAACACTAACCCTAAACTAAATTAGATATTTAAAACACTATTTTAAAATGGAAAGATGTGAGGATTTCACCTGCACTTGTTCTGTTAGCCTCTTTTCCTCCTAGTTTCTCTCTCTCTCTGGCCATTTTTATTTCAACTTTAATTTGATTCTCTTCTACCTTCTCTCTCTTTATAGAAAGAAAGAACTGTGGCGGAGCCACCAAAGGACTCAGAGTGGTTGTACATAATTCCTTTAACAGCAATGTAGTTACTGTCTGTGTCTGTACCTTTAATTACACTGTTTGACTGTACAATGTTTAGTTACCTTTACAGCGTGGTTTCAACATGATGATGTCATGCCGTTAGTCACGTGATCCCCCAATGGCGGGAAGAACGTGATGACGTCATGACGTCAGCTTTCAGACCAGAGGATCAGTCCTCGTGGAGCCTTCAAAGAGAGCAGACCTGTATTCGATGTATTCCAGCAGTTTCTGGTTTAAACCTGTTTTGTTCCATTAAAGTTTGTTATTTTGATTGCCTGAGTCGAACTCAGTCTTTTCGTTAGGAACCTCCGTTCCTACATTGGTGACCCCGACTTTCGTGAACAGTTTTTGCGGAAGATTTTCAGCATGGACACAAACGCCGTGACTCTGAAACTGCCACAGTTCTGGGAGCAACAACCAGACGCCTGGTTTATCCAGGCTGAAGCCCAGTTCGCCATCAGGAACATCGTCGCGGATCAGACCCGTTATTACTACGTGGTCTCCGCCCTCGACAGCGCAACTGCCTCACGGATCGTCAGCCTCCTCGGTAGTCCTCCTACTGACAGCAAGTATGATACGATAAAGGCGCGGTTGCTACAGGTTTTCGGGCTCTCGAAGTCAGAGCGTGCTCGCCGACTCATCACGATGCCCGGCCTCGGGGGCTCCAAACTGTCCAAGCTCATGAGCCAAATGCTCATGCTCTTGGGTGCCAAACCGGAATGCTTCCGCTTCCGGGAGCTTTTCCTCTACCAAATGCCGGAGCAGGTACAGGCTGCCCTAGCCAGCTCCGACATTACAGACTGTGCCGAGCTTGCTGCCGAAGCCGATAAGGTGTTCACTGTAACCCAGCAGTGCTGCACGGCCACGAGGCGCCCATCCCCCACAGATGCGGTTCCAGCTCCTCCTGCAGCGGGCTGGTGCTCCTACCACGCCTGTTTTGGCGCGAAAGCACGGCGCTGCCGCTCCCCCTGCAGTTTTTCACCCAAAAACAAAACAAAGCCCCTGCAGCGTTCCTGGCGAAGGAGGACCAGGTCTAACGGGCGCTCCGCAGTTGCGATGGCCGTCGGATCTACGGGGAAACTACTTTATATCACCGATTCCCTATTGGGTCGATGTTTCCTTGGTGACACCGGGGCGCAGTGTAGCATTCTACCTGCGTCGAAGCTCGATATGCAAGCTGGGAATCACGGTTTTTCCCTCATAGCGGCTAATGGCGCAGCAATTCGAACATTCCGAAAGCGGCAGGTCCAAGTCTGTTTCAGCGGTCAGCGCTTCTGTTGGGAATTCGTCATGGCCACAGTCTCACAGGCCATCCTAGGGGCGTATTTTCTGTGTGCCAACAGCCTCCTCGTTGATGTCCGGCACCACCGGTTGATCAACGCGGCCACCTTCCATTTGATTCCGTGCTACCACGGTACCACCGTGGCGCGTTCTATTGCCTGCACTTTCCCTCCTCCGGATGACTTCACTCGGCTCCTCGGAGAGTTTCCGGAGCTGACAAGGCCCACTTTCTCCTCCTCGGCCATGAAGCATGGTGTTGAACATCATATCACCACTACTGGCTCCCCGGTTTATGCGTGGGCTAGAAGGCTCGAACCCGGCAAGCTCGCGGCTGCGAAAGCGGAGTTCGACACGATGGAGCGGCTCGGGATCATTCGCCGATCCAATAGTCCCTGGTCTTCGCCTCTCCACATTGTTCCGAAACCGGGCGGCGGCTGGCGGCCATGCGGTGACTACCGACGCCTGAACGACGCCACCACTCCTGATCGGTACCCGATTCCACATATTCAGGATTTCTCGGCCCATTTGGCGGGCAATTCTATCTTTTCTAAAGTCGACCTTGTCCAGGGGTACCACCAGGTTCCCGTGCACCCGCAAGATGTCCCGAAAACCACAGTCATCACCCCTTTCGGACTCTTTGAGTTCCTGCGGATGCCGTTTGGCTTGAAGAACGCGGCACAGGCGTTCCAGCGCTTAATGGACTCCGTGCTCCGAGACCTAAGCTTCATCTTCGTCTACCTTGACGACATTCTCATCGCCAGTGCTAGCAAGGAAGAGCACATCTCCCATTTGCGTACCCTCTTTACGCGCCTCAGCCAGCACGGTTTAATCTTCAACCCGGCCAAGTGCCAGTTCGGCCTGCAGCAGATCGATTTCTTGGGACACCGCATAACATCGGATGGCGCCGTCCCCTTAATGACGAAGGTGGAAGCAGGTACCTCTCTCCCGCGCCCGCCAACCGTCAAGGCCCTGCAAGAGTTCCTGGGGATGGTCAACTTCTATCACCGATTCGTCCCTAAGGCGGCTCAGCTTATGCAACCCTTGTACGGGGCCCTCAAGGGCAAGTCCGGTAAGGATCCAATCAGCTGGACAGCCGAGATGGACCAGGAGTTCGTCAACACCAAGAGCGCCTTGGCCAATGCAACCATGCTGGTGCACCCACTTCCAGGTGCCACCATCGCCCTTACCACGGACACGTCTGACTACGCCATTGGTGCAGTGCAAGAGCAGTGGGTCAACGGCACGTGGCAACCGCTGGCGTTTTTCAGCCGTCAACTACGGAAAAATGAAAAAAAATACAGCACCTTCGATCGGGAGTTACTGGCCCTTTTCCTAGCCATTCGCCATTTCTGGTTCTTATTGGAAGGACGTCCCTTCACGGCCTTTGTCGACCACAAGCCTCTAACGTTCGCCATGGCCAAGACCGCCGAACCGTGGTCCGCTCGTCAACAACGTCACTTGACGTTTATTTCCGAATTTACCATGGACATTCAACATGTGTCTGGTAAGGACAACCTGGTGGCGGATTGCCTCTCCTGTGCGACGGTCCACGCGGTTCACCTGGGGATCGACTACGCCCGCATGGCTGCAGATCAGGCCTCGGACTCCGAGGTCCAATCATATAGAACCGTCCCCTCTAGTTTCCAAGCGACCGACGTCACTTTCCAGGCCACAGGCGCCACGCTCCTTTGCGATGTCTCCATAGGCGTTCCCCGACCTATCGTGCCGGTCGCATGGCGCCGGAAGGTGTTTGATGCCATACACGGGTTGTCGCACCCTGTGATGAAGGCTTCCCAACGGCTTATGTCGGCAAAGTTCATCTGGAAAGGTATGCACCTCGATGTCCGTGACTGGGCTAATACCTGCGTAGTCTGCCAGAAAGCCAAGGTCCAGCGTCATGTTAAAGCTCCAGTGGCTACGTTCGCTGTTCCGGAGAGTCGTTTCGACCACGTGCATGTGGACCTTGTGGGGCCGCTTCCACCTTCTCAGGGTTATACTCATCTCCTCACCATGGTGGACCGCACCACTAGGTGGCCAGAGGCAATTCCTTTGGTTTCCACCACTTCGGCAGACGTCGCTAGAGCTTTCATCTCCTGTTGGGTTGCCCGTTTTGGGGTACCGGCGGACATCTTTTCCGACCGTGGGCCACAATTTTCCTCGGAGCTTTGGAACGCTGTAGCTCAGGGGCTCGGCACCAAACTTCATCGCACCACCGCTTATCATCCACAGGTGAACGGCCTTTGCGAGTGATTCCACAGGTCGCTTAAGGCTGCCCTTCGGGCCAGTCTTCAATTCAATTCAATTCAATTCAATTCAATTCAATTTTATTTGTCATATATGCAGCAGACGTGTGTACTGCACAATGAAATGTTGATTTTTACGCGTCCTCCCAACATTGGAATAAATATGGCATAACAAGGTGCAGGATGGGTGGACAGACTTCCATGGGTCCTTTTGGGTCTTTGTACGGCGCCCAAAGAAGACCTGCAATCGTCCTCAGCTGAACTCGTCTACGGCCAGCCTCTCCGAGTACCAGGGGATTTCCTCCCTTCTCCCACAGAGCCATGGTCCGCCTCCCAGCAATTCGTTAGCCACCAGGAAGCGGCCAGATGCTTCGCTCCGGTGCCTACATCAAATCACGGCTTACAGAGCTCCCACGTGCCAGCGGAACTGAAGCATGCTGAGTTTGTATTCATCCGCCACGACGCTCACCGGGAGCCGCTCAAGCCCCCTTACACTGGTCCTTTCCGCGTCATCGAACCAGGAGACAAATCCTTTTCGGTCGACATCGGAGGAAAGCCAGATCACATTTCGGTGGACCGATTGAAGCCGGCTCACCTGGACCTGGACCGCCCAGTCGTCGTCGCTCAACCGCCGAAATGTGGCTGACCGCCCGCAACCGCCGTGCCAGATCAACCAAAGCCGCCCGCCAACTCGACCACGCTCGCCACGCCTGCTCAACCACAATCGCCTGCCAGCTTGACCACCGGTCATCAACTTCCTCTGCCAGCTTATCGAAATCGATCGGACAGACTTGTCAGACCTCCTCCCCGTCTCACTTTTTCTGTTAAAGATAATTCTGGGGGGGTGCATGTGGCGGAGCCACCAAAGGATTCAGAGCGGTTGTACATAATTCCTTTAACAGCAATGTAGTTACTGCCTGTGTCTGTACCTTTAATTACACTGTTTAACTGTACTATGTCTAGTTACCTTTACAGCGCGGTTTCAACATGATGACGTCATGCCGTTAGTCACGTGATCCCCAATGGCGGGAAGAACGTGATGACGTCATGACGTCAGCTTTCAGACCAGAGGGGCATGTAGTGTATGTACCTTTAAGAGAGGACTACTTTTACAGCTGTACGATAGCAAAATACTGCAGATGTTGGAAATCCGAAATAACAACAGAAAATGCTGGAAAAACTCAGCAGGTCAGGCAACATCCATGGAGAGAAATTTGAGTTGATGTTTCGGGTTAGACCCTTCTTCAAAACTGTATACTGTAGTACCGGCAGTGACCACACCTGTATATAAGCCTTGAGCATGCCTCTGTACCCCCAGTCTTGAGACTACCCTACTCCAGTAAATACCTGTTGATTGTTAAGTTACAGCATCCGTGTGGTTATTGAAAAACATCATACTCTCAGAATCACGGATCTAACAGGACAGTCCTCGTGGAGCCTTCAAAGAGAGCAGACCTGTATTCGATGTATTCCAGCAGTTTCCAGTTTAAACCTGTTTTGTTCCATTAAAGTTCATTATTTTGATTGCCTGAGTCGAACTCAGTCTTTTCATTAGGAACCTCCGTTCCTACAGAACATGTATTTATATATCGCCTTTCACAACCTCAGGATGTCCCAAAGTATTTTATAGCCAATGAAGTACTTTCAATGAGGTATGTTTGAAGTGTTGTCACTGTTGTAATGTAGAAAACATAGCAGCCAATATGCGCACAGCAAGCTCCCACAAACAGCAATGTGATAATGACCAGATACTAAATTACCACCCTCTCTCCAACCTCCCTTTCCTCTCCAAAGTCCTTGAATGTGTTGTTGCCTCCCAATCTACCACCTTAAACATTCACTCCATCCACCACCAGCACACCGTGGCTGCAGTGTGTACCATCTACAAGATGCCCTGCAGCAACTCAACAAGACTTCTTGGTCAGCACCTCCCAAACCCATGACCTCTACCACCTAGAAGGACAAGGGCAGCAGGCGCATGGGAACACCACTACCTGCAAGTCCCCCTCCAAGTCATACACCATCATGACTTGGAAATATATCGCCGTTCCTTCATCATCGCTGGGTCAAAGTCCTGGAACTCCCTCCCTAACAGCACTGTGGGAGTACCTTCACCACACGGACTGCAGTGGTTCAAGAAGGCGGCTCACCACCACATTCTCAAGGGCAATTAGGGTTGGGCAATACATTCTGGCTTTGCCAGCAACGCCCTGATCCCATAAACGAATAATTAAAAAAAATCCGTGCCCACCTTTTCCGCAACTCCATGTTTGAACCTCTCCAATCTGGTTTCTGCCCCGCCACAGCACTGAAACAGCCCTTATCAAAGTCACAAATGACACCCTATGTAACTGTGACTGTGTTAAACTATCCCTCCTCATCCTTCTCGACCTGTCTGTAGCCTTTGACATAGTTGACCACACCAATCACCTCCAACGTCTCTCTTCCATTGTCCAGCTGGGTGGGACTGCACTCGCCTAGTTTCATTCCTATCTATCCAGTGGTAGCCACCTGCAATGGCTTCTCTTCCCACTCCTGCACTGTTACCTCTGATGTCCCACAAGGATCTATCCTTGGCCCCCTCCTATTTCTCATCTACATGCTGCCCCTTGGCGACATCATCTGAAAACACAGTGTTAGGTTCCACATGTACGCTGACGACACCCAGCTCTACCTCACCACCACTTCCCTCAACCCCTCCTCTGCCTCCGATTTGACACTCTGCTCGTCTGACATCCAGTATTGGATGAGCAGAAATTTCCTCCAATTAACTATTGGAAGACGGAAGCCATTGTCTTCGGTCCCTGCCACAAACTCCGTTCCATAGCCACCGAGTCCATCCCTCTCCCTGGCCACTGTCTGAGGCTGAACCAAACTGTTCGCAATCTTGGCATCCTATTTGACCCTGAGTTGATTGCCGATGCAATATCCC
This sequence comes from Somniosus microcephalus, assembly GCF_052327205.1. Lineage (NCBI taxonomy): Eukaryota > Metazoa > Chordata > Chondrichthyes > Squaliformes > Somniosidae > Somniosus > Somniosus microcephalus. The sequence goes on from NC_141003.1 coordinate 17,938,999, forward strand.
TGACGTAAGAAAACTACTAGGCACTTGGTCTAAGCGTTAAACAAAGCTTTAATCAACTGTTTTACAACATGGAGGTCTAGTTGTGTCCTTCACTAGTTCCTGTTAAGAATGTCCTGCGCAAGCTGGGCCCGTGCCCGAGTATTTATATGCTCCCTGGACAGCGCCACCCACAGGCCACTCAGCATCACTTCACAAGTCTTTCTTTCATGAATGACCGATTCATGTCACTCCTCTCCATTACCGAGACCACTCACTTCCACCTCTTTAATCTTGCTCATCTTCACCCCTGCCTCAGCTCATCTGCTGCTGAAACCCTCATCCATGCCTTTGTTACCTTTAGACTCGACTATTCCAATGCTCTCCTGGCCGGCCTTATACAACAACAATAACAACAACTTGTATTTATATAGCGCCTTTAACATAGTAAAGCGTCCCAAGGCGCTTCACAGGAGCGTTATCAAACAAAGTTTGACACCGAGCCACATAAGGAGATATTAGGGCAGATGATGAGGTAGGTTTTAAGGAGCATCTTAAAGCAGGAAAGAGAGGTAGAGAGGCGGAGAGGTTTAGGGAGGGAATTCCAGAGCTTAGGGCCCCAGTAGCTGAAGGCACGGCCACCAATGGTAGAGCAATAAAAATCGGGGATGCGCAAGAGGCCAGAATTGGAGGAGCACAGATATCTCGGGGGGTTGTGGGGCTGGAGGAGATTACAGAGATAGGGAGGGGTGAGGCCATGAAGGGATTTGAAAACAAGGATAAGAATTTTAAAATCGAGGCATTGCTTAACTGGGAGCCAATGTAGGTCAGTGAGCACAGGGGTGATGGGTGAACGGGACTTGGTGCGGGTTAGGACACGGGCAGCAGAGTTTTGGATGAGGTTAAGTTTATGTAGGGTGAAAGATGGGAGGCCGGCCAGGAGTGCGTTGGAATAGTCAAGCCTAGAGTAACAAAGGCATGGATGAGGGTTTCAGCAGCGGATGAGCTGAGGTAGGGGCGGAGACGGGCGTTGTTCCGGAGGTGGAAATAGATGGTCTTAGTTATGCCGTGGATATGTGGTCGGAAGCTCAGCTCGGGGTCAAATACAATACCAAGGTTGCGAACAGTCTGGTTCAGCCTCAGACAGGGAGAGGGACTGAGTCGTAGCTAGGGAACGTAATTTGTGGCAGGGACTGAAGACAATGGTCTCGGTCTTTCCAATATTTAGTTGGAGCAAATTTCTTCTCATCCAGTACTTTATGCCGGAGAAGCAGTCTGACAATTTAGAGACAGTGGAGGGGTCGAGAGAGGTGGTGGTGAGGTAGAGCTGAGTGTTGCCAGCATACATGTGGAACCTGTCATTGTGTTTTCTGATGGTGTCACCAAGGGGCAGCATGTAGAATTAAATTGCTTAAGTCTGAGCTCATCCAAAGCTCTGCTGCCCGAATCCTAACTCGCATCATGTCCCATTCACCCATCACCCCTGTGCTCTCTGACCGACACTGGTTCCCGCTCCAGCAACACCTCAGTTTTAAAATTCTCATCCTTGTGTTCAAATCCCTCCATGGCCTCGCCCCGCCCTATCTCTGCAACTTCCTCCAGCCCTATAACCCTCCGAAATCTCTGCGCTCCTCCAATTCTGGTCTCTTGCGCATCCCCAATTTTCTTCGCTCCACCATTGGCGACCGTGCCTTCAGCTGCCCTCCTAAGCTCTGGAATTCCCTCCCTAAACCTCTCCGCCTCTCTACCTCTCTCTCCTTCTTTAAGACGCTCCTTAAAACCTACCTCTTGGTCACCTGTCTTAATATCGCCTTATGTGGCTAGATGTCAAAATTTGTTTGATAATCGGTGCTGTGAAGCGCCTTGGGCTGTTTTACTACATTAAAGACGCTATATAAATGCAAGTTGTTGTTGTTGATAATCTGTTTTAGTGGTGTTGGTTGAAAGATAAATATTGTCCAGGACACCAGGGAGAACACGCCTGCTCTTCTTCTAAATAGTGCCAGAGAGGATCCCAAAGGAGGTTTAACATCTCATGTGAAAGACGGCAGCTCCGACAATGCTGCACTACCGCAGTAGTGTACTGGAATATATACCTACTTAGGCTTCTTCTTTTGCCTCTCTGCTCCAAACCATCGACTATTATTTTTAAAGAAGCATTTTCATTGGCTGAGGCAATGTTTCCTACAAAGGGCTGTGAAACTGTCACAAACTGTGAGTGAAGTACAACTTTGTCATTTTAAGACTAAGGTTAGATTAGCACCTGAATTTCGCTCAGTGGTATCTGGCATTGACTTTATTCCTTTTCCTGCTTTTGTATGTCTTTCCTCGCTACTGCTGAGGACGTTTGTAATGAGAGGTAGCTACATTTTCCGTGATGCCCTTAATGGACTGTGTAATATAGGACCTGAAGAGGTTTCAGAGTTGGACCTGAAATGTCACCAGGGATCCAAGCGTCTATTACAAGACTGTAACACGTTCAGGAGATTCAGAGGAGAGCAGAAACCATGAGGGATAATCTTCAGTTTATAAAGCCTTCTCGCTAAGAGAGTGAGGAGAGGGGTTAGGAAACATTTCTTTATGCAGAGAATTGTTAGAACGTGGGCTGCTTTGTCTCCGAGAACGGTTGAGGTAGAGGCCATTGCATCTATTCAGGGAAGAGTAGACAAACTACTTGAAGGAGAGAAAAATGCAGAGCAGAGGGCGGGGCAGTGGGATTAGCTTCAGATCACTCTGGCAGAGAGCGGCGCAGTGGGATTAGCTTCAGATCACTCTGGCAGAGAGCCGGTGTAAACACAATTGGTTAGAAATTGGACTTGCGCCAAAACGGGCGGTACGCGAGCGGGGTGATTGCTCCGTGCACTGGGTCGAGCCAGCGCAGGGCCCGTGCCAGATGTGGCACTGTGACTCATCGCATTGAACCGGCGAGTTGCGGGTGGCCACCAGGCTTCGGGAAGTAGCAGCAAATTGGGTTGGCTGCAAAGTCAGCAATGGCCCTAAGGTAGAACATGGGGAGGGGATCCTGAGAAGGGGGAGGGTGCGGCCCCCAGTCATTTTGCAGAGCCCAAGAAAGCACTCGTGCTTCACCCAACTCTACAAAGAACAGAAATGTCACAGTTTTCAGTGGCCGCCTTCCATTGGAAAACATTAAGGACCGTTGGTGAGGTTGTTTAAAACCCATACAAATGGGTGGACATTGCATGGCACCTCTATTTCACAAACAATCAGACCAACACCTGTTTCAGGCAAGTGCCCTGGGTGACTAAAAATCGCCCCATCCAATATGGCGGCCTGGGGAAGTTCAGATGTGGATCGGGTGTGGGAGAGCCGGATTTAGGTAAGTTTTCCCCTCGCTTTTACTCGTGAAAAAAGGGTGAAACAAGGTTGAATGTTTCTTCCAGTGGATCAAAAGGCTGTAAATTTCTACAGTTCTATGGACCTTGAGAGGCGTGCAAGTAACTTTTTGGGGGGTGGGAGGGGAGGCCTTTATTTTGGTTTCTGTACACTAAGGTGAGGCTATATAAATACAAGTTGTTGTTGTTGTTTTCAAGCCAAACTTTTATGTGCCTATTGAGATACAGAGGTACACAGACAGATGAACAGGTATTGTACCTGGGGGAAAGAGTAGCCAGCGATCCACTCCTGCTTTTTGTCCCAATACCACTACTGGAAGATCATGTGAGTGGATGAGGGGTGCGGACAGGTGGTGCTTGTGCTGACCTGACACACACACACTTTTATGCTTTGTACTGAGTCATTGGGTAATGGCTGGCAAAGGGGACCCAGGCTGACTTGTCCTCTCCTTAATCCACAGGCACTGAACTTAATTGTGTTCACGTGACTGCCATGGTGGAGGTCAGAGTTCAAAACTAGACCTTCCTGACATGTATGGTTCAGTAGCACATTAAGCCATTCACTTAGCCACTGAACTATTGGGGAACAATACTTACACTTTATGGGAGCAAAATACTGCCGGAAATCTGAAATAAAAACAGAAAATGCTGGAAATACTCAGCAGGTCAGGCAGCATCTGTGGAGCGAGAAACAGAGTTAACGTTTCAGGTCGATGACCCTTCGTCTGACGAAGGGCCATCGACCTGAAACGTTAACCCTGTTTCTCTCTCCACAGATGCTGCCCAACCCGCTGAGTATTTCCAGCATTTTCTGTTTTTATTTTACACTTTATGGGGGTCGCTTTCACTTTGGCCAATAGTGTAGAACAGGCGATATCGATTCAGCTGCCCATCATACAGCTCTCACAATTTTCCTTTCTTTTGAAGTCAATGGAAATGGAAATCGGGAGAGAAGTATAACTAGCAGCTGATTTGAGATTGGGTAAATGGAGTTGAGGTAGAGGATCAGCCATGATCTCATTGAATGGCAGAGCAGGCTCGAGGGGCTGAATGGCCTCCTAACGTTCCAATGATATCACCCGTTTTACACTATCTCCCAAAGCCAAAATTACCCCCCTATTAATAATAAATAGGTCAGTGGTATCATAAGACGGAGCTATAGAAACATAGAAACATAGAAGATAGGAGCAGGAGTAGGCCATTCGGCCCCTTGAGCCTGCTCCGCCATTCAATGCAATCAGGGCTGATCATCCAAATTCAGTACCCTCTCCCTGCTTTCTCCCCATATCCCTTGATCTCTTTAGCCTTAAGAAATATATCTAACTCCTTCTTGAATATATTTAATGAATTGGCCTCAACTGCCTTCTGTGGTAGAGAATTCCACAAGTTCACCACTCTCTGGGTGAAGAAATTCCTCCTCATCTCTGTCCTAAATGGCTTACCCCTTATTATTAGACTGTGACCCCTGGTTCTGGACTCCCCTGCCATCGGGAACATCTTTCCTGCATCTAGTCTGTCTAGTCCTGTTAGAATTTTATAAGTTTCAATGAGATCCCCTCTCATTCTTCTAAACTCCAGTGAGTATAAGCCTAATCGACCCAATCTCTCCTCATACGTCATTCCTGCCATCCCAGGTATCAGTCTGGTGTTATCTATAATTATGTATATTTCTACATTTGACAATACAACAAATGGTTTTCATTTACCTGTGACATTTTATGCTATGGTTTGGCTGCCGGTTTCTTTTAATCAATTTTTGGTCCGGTGAATTTACTGTCTTCTGATGCCTGCCCTTTATTCCAATTTCACACGAGGGAAGCAGCCTGAAGCTTGTTGTTTCTTCCACTGCCTTGGTGTAGCTTTTGAGTTTCTGGAATTTCTTTTTGTCACATATACAATGAATGCTCTTTCCGCCTCAGGCCCTGTTTCCACGTAGGTTCATGTAAAAGGTGTCTTCGCTTGTCTCAGTTAAAGCATAGCACTTACTTTTATGGCTTCCAAAAAAAAACTGACTCAATGTTGTGAAATGTAATGGAATCGGTTTGTTGCATATATTGAATCAAACAGAAATGTTTGAAAGGTGTTTGCATTTCTTCACCATATATCATAATGCATCACTAAGTTCTGAACATTCGGTTTACATTACAGATTCTGTCATGTCTACAAAGAAATCTATTAAATATATCAACTTAAGTCTGTCGGTGGTAAAAAAAAAAAAAGACCTAGCTGGAGCTGATTTATAATGTAAGGGATTTCAAAAATTGGACTGCTCCCTCCCATGTAACCTCTACCATCGAGAAGGACTGGAGCAGCAATTTTGTTGGACCACCATCACCTTCATGGTCCCAACCAGTCACACACCACCCTGACTTGAAAGGAACAAAGGGATCTCAGAGTTTATTTCTCGAGGGATAGAATTGAAAAGTACTGAAGTTATGCTAAACCTGTATCGAACCTTGATTAGACCACACTTGGAGTACTGCGTGCGGTTCTGGTCGCCATATTATAAAAAGGATATAGAGGCACTGGAGAGGGTGCAGTGAAGATTTACAAGGATGATACCAGAAATGCGAGGGTATTCATATCAGGAAATGATCTACAGGCTGGGTCACTTTTCTCTTGAAAGAAGAAGGTTGAGGGATGACTTAATAGAGGTCCTTAAAATTATGAAAGGTTTTGATAGAGTGGATACAGAGAAAATGTTACCACTTGTGGGGAAGAACATAACTAGAGGCCATCAATATAACAAAAAGAAAATACTGCAGATGCTGGAAATCTGAAATAAAATAATATAAGATCAATATAAGATAGTCACCAAGAAATCCAATAGGGAATTCAGAAGAAACTTCTTTACTCAGAGTGGTGAGAATGTGGAACTCACTACCACAGGGAGTGGTTGAAGCAAATAGTATAGATGCAGTTAAGGGGAGGCTGGACAAGCATATGTGGGACTAGGGACAGGGTCACTGGGACTAGGGACTAGGGACAGGGTCACAGGCAAGGCTTTGGAAGCTAAGCTAGAGCCAGGCCTGGTTAGTACCTGGAGGGGTGACCATCAGGGAAGACCAGGTGCAGAAGGTCACAGAAGGAGCCCCGAGAAGGGGCGGTTGGTGAGAAGGTCACGGAAGGAGCCCCGCGAGGGGCGGCTGGTGAGCAGGCCTGGGCGTTGGGCTGAAGATTGTCGGACAGGAGGAATGGTGGAAATGGAATGGCGGCGCGCTCAGACGCAGCGGCTTTGCTTCTCCCAGGACAGTGCTATTTACGTTTAATGTTAATGTTATTTGTACTGGACTCATGGGAGCTTGCAAGATCACATTTCGTTGTTCATGTACTTGTACAATGACAATAAAGTTGAATTATTATTATTAGAAGAGGAAAGATGGGAGGAGGCTCGAGTGGAGCATAAACACCGGCATGGACTGGTTGGGCTGAATGGCCTGTTTCTGTGTTGTATATCCTATGTAATCCTATTACTACATCGTCACTAGGTCAATATCCTAGAATTCCTTATTTAAGAACATAAGAACATAAGAAATAGGAGCAGGAGTAGGCCAATCGGCCCCTCGAGCCTGCTCCGCCATTCAATAAGATCATGGCTGATCTGATCCTAACCGCCAATCTACTATCACAGAACCATCTCCTAAAACTAACAGAATTAGACACACGAAATAGGAGCAGGATCAGGCTACATGGCCCCTGGGCCCGCTCCGCTACCCACAGGCCATGACCGATCCGAACCTAGACTCATGTCCAAATTCCTGCCCGTTCCCCGTAACCCTTTATTCCCTTTACTTCTAGGAAACTGTCTATTTCTGTTTTAAATTTATGTAATGATGTAGCTTCTACAGCTTTTTGGGGCAGCATATTCCATGGACCTACCACCCTCTGAGTGAAGTAGTTCCTCCTCATCTCAGTTTTGAAAGAGCAGCCCCTTATTCTAAGACTATGCCCCCTAGTTCTAGTTTCACCCATCATCGGGAACATCCTCCCGCATCCACCCGATCCAACCCCTTCACAATCTTATATGTTTCAATAAGATCGCCTCTCATTCTTCTGAACTCCAATGAGTAGAGTCCCAATCTACTCAACCTCTCCTCATATGTCCATCCCCTCATCCCCGGGATTAACCGAGTGAGCATTCTTTGTACTGACTCTAGAGCAAGTATGTCTTTTCTTAAGTATGGACACCAAAACTGTATGCAGTATTCCAGGTGCGGTCTCACCAATACCTTGTACAACTGAAACAATACCTCCCTATTTTTATATTCTATCCCCCTAGCAATGAAAGCCAACATTCCATTGGCCTTCTTAATCACTTGCTGCACCTGCATACTAACCTTTTGAGTTTCGTGCACCAGGAACCCCAGATCCCTTTGTACTTCAGTACTTTCCAGTTTCTTACCATTAAGATAATAACTTGCTCTACGATTTTTCCTGCCAAAGTGCATAACCTCACACTTTCCAGTATTGTATTCCATCTGCCAAATCTCTGCCCACTTACTTAGCCTGTCTATGTCCCCTTGCAGGTTTTTTATGTCCTCCTCACTCACTACTTTCCCTCCCATCTTAGTATCATCTGCAAACTTTGATATGTTACACTCGGTCCCCTCCTCCAAATCGTTAATATAGATTGTAAAGAGTTGGGGACCCAGCACTGACCCCTGCAGAACACCACCAGTTACTGATTGCCAGTCTGAGAATGAACCATTTATCCCAACTCTCTGCCTTCTGTTAGATAGCCAATCCTCTATCCATGCCAGAATATTACCCCCAATCCCATGATTTTTTATCTTAAGCAATAATCTTTTGTGTGGCACATTGTCAAATGCCTTTTGGAAGTCTAATTACACTACGTCCACTGGTTCCCCTTTATCCACCCTATATGTTACTTCCTCAAAGAATTCCAGCAAATTTGTCAAACATGACTTCCCCTTCATAAAACCATGCTGACTTTGTCCTATTAAATTATGATTATCCAAATGTGTTGTATCCGTGTGTTAATGGAGACATGGAATGCAGGAGTTGGTTTAACAGGTGTTTACTGAACAAAGTCTGGAGGTGAACTAAAAGATACAAGACGCTATACAGGCTTATATACCCGAGTGGTCACTACCGGTATTACAGTACACAGGGGCTCTGAAAGGTACATACACTACAATTCCTCCCCTTTTAGATAATTAGTACATAACATTTTAAGTAATCATTAATTAACATGTTTACAAGAACAATAATCTACACATTTGCTGCAGTTAATCAATTATAAGTCAGTCTCTCTGGAGGCTTCCTGACTCGGTCCGGATAACGCCTCGGTGGTGTAGTAGGTTCTTTTGGCAAGGTCGATTCGGCTTGAATGCCAGTGTCGGGTTCATCTGGCTCCAGTATCACCGGATCGGAGGTAGATACTATGGGTATCTCTGCTTCATCATTAGGTGTATAGAGTTGTGGTGTAGGTTGTCCCTTTTCGGATGACTCTATGATCTGGTCAGCATGGCGCCTTATGCTTTCTCCAATGTCCACGGTATACATCAGCGGTCCTAGTCGTGTGCAAATAGTTCCAGGCTGCCATTTCTTGGTACGGTAGTCCCGGGCCAAAACTTGTTGACCTATCTGGAAGGTTCTAGTTGGCCTTTCATTCATGCCTTGAAATTGCCGGTTCTCTACGTCCCTTCTGATGTTTGGCTTGATCAAATCCAGCTGGCATCTTAGTCTTCTATTGAAAAACATCGTGGCGGGAGTTTGGTTTGTAACCACATGTGTTGCATTCCTGTAAAAAAACAAGAAGTTATCTACCTTATGTTGTAGATTTATGCCTTCATTACCCATGGCCTTTATGGCCTTCTTGAAGGTCTGGACAAACCTTTCAGCTAATCCATTGGTGGCGGGATGGTATGGGGCGGACGTGTAGTGCTTAACCCCATTGTTTTTTAAGAACTTCCTGAATTCTTCAGACACAAATTGCGGTCCATTATCAGAACAGATCTGTTCAGGCAGCCCATTCCTGGCAAATATGGTCCTTAATACTGTGATGGTTTTTTCCGTGGTGGTGGAGGACATCTTTATTACCTCTGGCCACTTGGAGTGTGCATCAACCGCGATTAAGAACATTGAGTCCATAAATGGACCAGCAAAGTCAATATGTACCCTTTGCCATAGAGATGAGGGCCACTCCCATGGATGTAGAGGGGCTTGTGGTGGGGCGTTTTGGACCTTCTGGCATCCTAGACAGCTCTTGGTCATTTCTTTGATGTCTCCATCGATACCTGGCCACCACACAAACGCTCTGGCTAGGTTCTTCATTTTCACTCCACCCAGATGCCCCTCGTGAAGCTCCTTTAGCACTTTATCCTGGAGTTTGGGTGGAATCACCACTCTGGATCCACACATCAAGGTTCCTCGGCACACTGACAGCTGTTCTCTTCTTTGCGAGAATGCTGGCAACAGTGGTTCGCCATGTGCTGGCCATCCCTTCACCGTTAAATCGTAGACTCGTGAGAGAGTCGGGTCATTTCTCGTTTCCTTTTCAATGGTAGAATTTGTTACTGGTAGACATTCCACTATGGTTGAGTGGAACATCTCCACTGGGTCCACTGTAGGTGCCTCTTCTACCATTGGCAACGGTAGGCGCGATAAACCGTCAGCATTCCAATGCTGTTTTGATCCTTTGTATTCTATGTCATATTGGTGTGCCCCTAGGAAAAGGGACCACCTCTGTAGCCTTTGCGCTGTCATAATGGGTGATGGGCTTTCAATAACCACAAAACTAGAAGTTATAGACTTAAACAAGTTGGCTTTTAATCACTAAGACCAGAGCTAACATCTCAACACGCCGACTGGTTCACAGGAATGAGTCATACAGAACCTGGGATCTTTATGTAAGAGAAGTCAGGGGCGGAGCCAAGAGCCAAGACCTGGAACCTCCCAGGTTAGTCGGGAAAGAGGAAGTGAAACTATACACAGTGGGGGAGGGTAATATACATGAGTGCAAAATGAATACAGGATCAAGACAAACAGATTTCATTACAATGGGAACGCCCTTTTTAGGGTTGACTATGGAGACGAGGGGTTGATGGTCAGTCAACAAGGTAAATTTTTGTCTGTGTAGGTAATGGTTGAATTTCTTCACTCCCCACACCAGGCTGAGTGCTTCCCTGTCGATCTGGGCATAGTTGCGCTCAGCTGAGTTCAATGAGCGTGACGCAAAAGCTATCGGCCACTCCAAGCCATCAGGGAATCTATGCGATAATACCGCTCCTACGCCGTAAGGGGATGCATCGCATGCCAGTCTGATTGGCAGTGATGGGTTGTAATGAGCCAACACTTCCTTGGACGTGATCAAGCCTTTGCATTTATGGAAGGCACGCTTACAGTCTTCGCTCCATTTCCAAATTACTCCCGTTTGTAGCAGTGCGTTAAGAGGGTGCAGAACAGTTGACAAGTTCGGTAAAAATTTATGATAGTAATTTATCAATCCCAGGAACGACCTTAATTGTGAGACATTTTCAGGTGCTGGGGCTTTTATGACCGCTTCAATTTTTTCCGGTGACTTATGCAACCCTTCTTCGTTAATTATATGGCCACAATATGATATTTGTTTCTGGAAAAATTCGCACTTGGGGCGATTTGCTCGTAGGCCCCGTTCTCTCAGCCTAGTGAGCACCTGCTCCAAATTGGCAAGGTGCTCGTTGTCGTTTTCTCCTGTTACAAGGATGTCGTCTAGGTAGCATTGAGTCCCCGGAATCCCTTGCAGGACTTGCTCCATAGCTCTTTGCCAGATAGCTGGAGCTGATGCTACTCCGAAAACCAGTCGATTGTACTGATACAGGCCTTTGTGTGTGTTTATCGTGAGATAATTTTTAGAGGCCTCCTCAACTACCATCTGTAGATATGCCTGTGCCAAGTCAATTTTGGTGAAACGTTTCCCTCCGGATAGTGAGGCGAAAATATCTTCTATCCTCGGAAGAGGATACTGTACCGTGTGAAGGACCGGGTTTACAGTCACCTTGAAGTCCCCACAGATGCGAATTTTTCTCTGTTCTGGACGAATTGCGTATGGCACCGGCCTTGCCTTAAAAAACTTGGGAATTGCCTCATCTTCTACTTTTATTGAGGCGGTGATGCCTTTCAAGGTTCCTAGTTCCTGTTGAAACATTTCTTTGGCGTTGGCCAAGATGTCTTTTAATCGTTCAGGTATGACGTCATCATCATTTTTTTTCTTACTGGTCACCGTCAGTGCTTGAATGGAGTGCTAGTCTAAACGTATCTTCCTGATCCATTCACGTCCCAACAGCGGTGGACCACCATCTTGCAGAACGTATAAATACAACTTCTGTATTTCCTTGCCGTTGTATACAACAGGCACCCTTATTTTCCCTCTGGGGTATACTTTCTGCCCCGTATATGTCTTCAAGATAATGGATGTGTCTTTCAAAGGTATATGCGGAAATAGCCGCTCGTAATCCCGTCGACTTATGACGGTCAGAGCTGATCCTGTATCTAGCTCCATTTTAACTGGGGACCCTGCTATCGTGAGGGTAACCCAAATGGTCTGGTAATCTTCTTTGGCAATTACATTATGTAATTTGAGACAGCTTAGTCTCTTGTTTCCGGAGTCGCTATCACTCTTCTGGTCTTCGGAGCTACTGTCCGTCATCATTTGTACCTTTCTGTACTTTTCCTTATTGATTTTTTTTCTGTCAGTCGATTTTTTGTTTCCAGATCGGCATACACGTGCAATGTGTCCCATCTTTCCGCATTGCCTGCATGCTTTGTCCTTGAACCAGTAGTTCCTCTCGTCATGGGTGGATCTGCCACAGCGATAACATCTCTCGAAACCCCGTGTCATTTCATGGGTGCCGAAGTCCTGTGGCTTTTGCTGTATCTCTGCAGCTCCTCTTGCTGCTGCTTCGTATGACACAGCCACGCTGAAAGCCTTGTCCATTGTCAAATCTTTCTCAGAAAGTAGCCTTTTCTGTGTTCCTTCACTTAGGAGACCGCAGGCGAATTTGTCTCATAGAGAATCTGCCAGTCCTGCCCCGAATTGGCAGTGCTTTGACAGCTTTCTTAATTCGGTGAGGTAATCAGCGTTACTTTCATTCTTGTGCTGATTCCTCCTGAAGAATTTGAATCATTCCGCTATCAGCAGCGGTGTTGGGTTTAAGTGCTCCTGTAGGGTATCAACAATCTCCTTAAAATTCTTGTCCATCGGTTTGGCTGGAGTGATTAAGTTTTGTAACAGCCCGTATGTCCTTGCGCCCATCAGATTTAGAAGTACCGATGCCTTTTTATCATCCTCTACTTCATTCGCTGTGCAATATACCTCCACTCTTTCCACATATGTGGTCCAATCCTCTATATCACTATCGAAAGCAGTAATATTGCCAGTCTTAGGCATCCTGAAAATCAAAAATGGCACCTCCCGCGATTTCCTTTCTTCCCTGCCGAGAAAAAATGGCGCCTCCCGCGCTTTCCCGCCGCTGCCGCTGCTGACAACGCTGTTCTCCGCGGTTTTTATTTACACAGATATTTTTAATAGTTGGAGACTCGTTCCCGCCGGACTCTCTGGGACTTTTCCCTCCCTCTGCTTGGTCCGAACGCCGACCTGCTTTGCAGCGCCGGCCGTCTCCCGAGTGCTCCACCCTCCGTCTTTGTTTGCCTCCGCCTTCCGACTCACTGCTCGGCCCCGCTGCAGAGCCACCCGATCGAGCCCCAGCCCGCCGCCCAGGAAGGATTAGTGCAGTAACTGCCACCAGCCCGGCTAGCTGGTGAACTCTCAGTTTTGTTTTCTTTTCTTCAACCTTCGTCTGAGGAATCGATCTCCTTGAGGTGCTGCCGAATTGCAGGTAAGTCCGTTTCCAATTCGTCGCCACTGTTGTATCCGTGTGTTAATGGAGACACGGAATGCAGGAGTTCGTTTAACAGGTGTTTACTGAACAAAGTCTGGAGGTGAACTAAAAGATACAAGACGCTATACAGGCTTATATACCCGAGTGGTCACTACCGGTATTACACTACACAGGGGCTCTTAAAGGCACATACACTACAAAATGTCCTGTTACTGTCTCCTTAATAATAGACTCCAAAATTTTACCTACCACAGATGTTAGGCTAACCGGTCTATAGTTTCCAGCCTTCTGTCTACTGCCCTTTTTAAATAAGGGTGTTACATTAGCAGTTTTCCAGTCTGCCGGGACCTTTGCTGAGTCCAGGGAGTTTTGGAAAATTATTACTAATACATCCACAATCCCTACCGCCACTTCCCTCAAGACCCTAGGATGTAAGCCATCAGGTCCAGGTGATTTATCTGCCTTGAGTCCCATTATTTTACCGAGTACCACTTCCTTAGTGATTTTGATCGTGTTTAGCTCCTCCCCCCCTATAGCCCCCTGTTTGTCCAGTGTTGGGATATTCTTAGTGTCTTCTACTGTAAAGACTGATACAAAATATTCATTCAGTGTTTTTGCCATCTCCATATTTCCCAGCATTAATTTCCCGGTCTCATCCTCTAAGGGACCAACATTTACTTTAGCCACCCTTTTTCTTTTTATATAACTATAAAAACTCTTACTATCTGTTTTTATTTTTTTTGCTAATTTACTTTCATAGTCTATCTTCCCTTTCTTAATCAATCTTTTTGTTATTTTTTGCTGTCTTTTAAAGTTTTCCCAATCCTCTATCCTCCCACTAGATTTGGCTACCTTATATGCCCTTGTTTTTAGTTGAATACTATCCTTAATTTCTTTACTTAGCCACGGATGGCTGTCTTTTCTTTTACACCCTTTTCTTCTCAGTGGAATATATTTTTTTTGGAAGTTGTAAAATAACTCCTTAAATGTACACCACTGATCATGTATCGTCTTACCCTTTAATCTATTTTCCCAATCCACTCTACTCAATTCCGCTCTCATACCTTCATAGTCTCCTTTATTCAAACTTAGCATGCTTGTTTGAGATCCAACCTTCTCACCCTCTAATTGAATATGAAATTCAACCATGTTATGGTCACTCATTCCAAGGGGATCCTTTACTAGGACATTTTTAATTAATCCTGTCTCGTTACACAGGACCAGATCTAAGGTTGCTTGCCCCCTGGTCGGTTCAGTTACATACTGCTCAAGAAACCCATCCCTAATACACTCAATGAACTCATCCTCAAGGCAGCCCTGCCCAATTTGATTTGTCCAATTAATATGATAGTTAAAATCCCCCATAATTATAGATGTTCCCTTATTACAAGCCTCAACTATTTCCTGATTGATACTCCGTCCAACAGAATTGCAACTGTTCAGAGGCCTATAGACTACGCCCACTAGTGTTTTTTTCCCCTTATTATTCCTTATCTCCACCCAAACTGTTTCATTATCCTGATCTTTTGACCCAATATCATTTCTCTGTATTACAGTGATTCATTCCTTTATTAACATAGCCACCCCACCTCCCTTTCCTTCCTGCCTGTCCTTCCTGATCGTTAAATAACCTGGTATGTTTAATTCCCAGGCATTGTCACCCTGCAGCCATGTTTCTGTAATGGCCACAAGATCATACCCATATGTAGTTATTTGTGCCATTAACTCGTCTATTTTGTTACGAATGCTACGTGCATTCAGATAGAGAACTTTCAAATATGTTTTGTGACACTTAGTTCCTGCTTTTGCCCTTTTTATTACTTTACCTTTTACTCCATACCTTCTGCCCCTTCCTGACACGCTCTGGTTTTTAATTTCCCCACTGCTACCTAAGTCTATGACCTTCTCTGTTGCCATTTTTATTATTTGTTCTCTAGGAACCTCCCCCCCACTAGTTAGTTTAAAGCCCTCTCTACAGCCCTAGTTATATGATCCGCCAGGACTCTAGTCCCAGCACTGGCCAAGTGAAGCCCGTCCCAATGGAACAGCTCCCTCCTGCCCCAGTACTGGTGCCAGTGTCCCAGGAAGCAAAACCCACTTCTCCCACACCAGTCTTTGAGCCACGCATTTAACTCTAATTTTATTTGTCCTAGCCAAATTCGCTCGTGGCTCAGGTAATAATCCAGAGATTATTACCCTTGAGGTTCTGTTTGTTAATTTGACCCCTAGCTGCTCATACTCCTTTAACAGAACCGGCTTCCTAGTCCTATCTATGTCGTTTGTACCAACATGGACCACGACAACTGGATCCACCCCCTCCCACTGCAAGTTTCTTTCCAGCCCAGAGGAGATCTCCTTAACCCTGGCACCGGGTAGGCAACACAGCCTTCGGGACTCTTGCTCTCGGCTGCAGAGAACTCTATCTATCCCCCTAATAATACTATCCCCTACCACTACAACATTTCTATTTACTCCCCCCTCTTGAATGGCCCCCCGTTCCATGGTGCTGTGGCCAGGTTGCTCATCCTCCCTGCTGGAGCACCATCACCTTCTCAGGGTAAATAGGGATGCGCAATAAATGCCAGCCTTGCCAACGGTGCCCACACCCCGAGAAGACATCAAAAAATGCAGAATTATTGAAGTCAATTAAATTCAGTCATTAATAATTGGTTAATTTGGTGTTTAGAGTTTGCTGGCGGTAAACATTTATCAGTGTTAAAATTACCTTGGAATATGTGTGAAGCTATTCCAGGTATTGTCCCCCTCTTGCTCAAATCTGCCGTCATCACCCCTCTCCTCAAAAAATCAACCTTTGACCGTTCTATCTTTGCAAACTATCGCCCCATCTCCAGCCTCCCTTTCCTCTCCAAAGTCCTTGAATGTGTTGTCGCCTCCCTTGCCACAGTACCGAAACGGCTCTCATCAAAGTTACAAATTACATCCTTTGTGACTGTGAAAAGGTAAATATCCCTCCTCATCCTTCTTGACTTGTCTGCAGACTTTGACACGGTTGACCACTCCATCCTTCTCCAACGACTCTCCACCGTCGTCCAGCTGGGTGGGACTGCACTCACCTGGTTCTATTCTTATCTATCTATACCAGAGAATCACCTGCAACAGCTTCTCTTCCCGCTCCCGCATCGTTACCTCTGGTGTCCCCCAAGGATCTATCCTTGGCCCCCTCCTATTTCTCATCTACATGTTGCCCCTTGGCGACATCATCCGAAAACACAGCGTCAGTTTCCACATGTACGCTGACGACACCCAGCTCTACCTCACCACCTTTTCTCTCGACCCCTCCACAATCTCCAAATTTTCAGACTCCTTGTCCGACATCCAGTTCTGGATGAGCAGAAATTTTCTCCAATTAAATATTGGGAAGACCAAAGCCATTGTTCTCAGTCCCCGCCACAAACTCCATCCCCTAGCCACTGACTCCATCCCTCTCCCTAACATCTGTTTGAGGCTGAACCACACTGATCACAACCTTGGTGACATATTTGACCCTAAAATGAGCTTCCAAACACATATCCATGGCATAACTAAGACTGCCTATTTCCACCTCCATAATATCGTCCGTCTCCGCCCCTGCCTCAGCTCATCCGCTGCTGAAACCCTCATCCATGCCTTTGTTACCTCTAGGCTTCACTATTCCAATGCATTCCTGGCTGGCCACTCACGTTCTACCCTACGTAAACTTGAGCTTATCCAAAGCTCTGCTGCCCGTGTCCTAACTCGCACCAAGATCCATTCACCCTTCACCCCTGTGCTCGCTGACCTACATTGGCAGCGCTTCGATATTAAAATTCTCATCCTTGTTTTCAAATCCCTCCATGGCCTCGCCCCTCCCTATCTCTGTAATCTCCTCCAGCCCCACAACCCCCCGAGATATCTGCACTCCTCTAATTCTGCCCTCTTGAGCATCCCTGATTATAATCGCTCAACCCTTGGTAGCCGTGCCTTCTGTTGCCTAGGCCCTAAGCTCTGGAATTCCCTCCCTAAACCTCTCCGCCTCGCTACCTCTCTTTCCTCCTTTAAGCACTCCTTAAAACCTGCCTCTTTGACCAAGCTTTTGTTCACCTTCCCTAATTCCTCCTTATGTGTTTCGGTGTCAAATTTTTTGTCTTATAATACTCCTGTGAAGCACCTTGGGACGTATTACTACGTCAAAGGCGCTATATAAATATAAGTTGTTGTTGTTGTATTTGTACTGCTGAAATTACCCTTAACAATTGGAGTACAATTCTCAGTTCGACAGTGATTGGATTGTAAAGTCCTGAACATTTGCTCCGATTATTATCGTCTTTCATGTGTACACTTAACTGTCAAAAAAGTTTATTAGTCAATAAAGAAGAACTAAAAAATAATACTTAAAGTCACTTGGTTGGCAACATAGATTAAATAAAAAATACTACAAACCACCACTGATTGAGTTGTCAGGTTAGATTTTGGGCTCTGCTCTGTCCTAAAATACCTGTCGGTCAATAAGATCAGCCATGATCTTATTGAATGGCGGAGCAGACTCGAAGGGCCAAGTGGCCGACTCCTGCTCCTATTTCTTATGTTTAATCTATGAGCGAAAAGCAGAACATGCTGGAAACACACAGTTCAAGGGCCAGGGTTTAAAGGGTTAAATCTGAGGCCCGGTTACATAAACGACTTGTACTCCCTCGAGTTTAGAAGGTTGAGGGTTGCTCTGATCGAGGTGTTTAAAGTGATACAAGGATTCGATAGGGTAGATACAGAGAAGCTATTTCCTCTGGTGAGCGAATCCAGAACAAGGGGGCGCAACCTTATAATTAAAGTCTGGCCGCTCAGAATTGAATTCAGGAGGTACTTTCTCACACCAAGGGTAGTGGAAATCTGGAACTCCCCCCCCCCCCCCCCCCCAAACGGCTGTGGCTGCTGGGGGACAATTGAAATAGTCAAGGTGGACAGATTTTTCTTAGGTAAGAGTATTATGGGATATGTAGCAAAAGCAGGTAAATGGATTTGAGGTTCAGATGAACCACGATCTAACTGAATGGCAGAACAGACTCGAGGGGCTGAATGGCCTCCTCCTTATGTTTTGAAGCAGGGTCTGTATCTAAAGCGTGAACTTGTCTGTTCTCTTCACAGATGCTGACAGAGCTGCTGAGTGTTTCCAGCAGTTTCTGTTTCAGATTTCCAGCATCTGCAGTAATTTATGTTTTGCAACTGTTGCATAATTTTGGGCTAATTTGTTGTTTTTTCTTTTGTAACTCATGTGCAGCTGTTCCAGTTCCTTTGTACCAAAAAGCATCCTATGATTTCTATCCGCTGGATTATTCAGAGTACAGCTTGTATTAAAATATTAATTGTATTAATAGGGTACGGTAGTGTAGTGGTTAAGGATTGGTAATCCAGTGAACGTGAGTTAAAATCCCACCATAGTAGCTTGAGAATTTGAATTGAGTTTAAAAATCTGGGAATAAAAAGCTTGGAATCAGTAATAAGTGACCATGAATCTGTTGGATTGCCGTAAAAACCCAACTGTATCACTAATGTCCTTTAGGGAAGGAAACCTGTTGTCCTTACCTGGTCTGGCCTACACGTGACTCCAGTCCCACATCAACGTCATAGAGTCATAGATAGATTTATACAGCACAGAAAGAGGCCCTTCGGCCCATCGTGTCCGCACTGGCCATCAAGCCCTGTCTATTCTAATCCCATTTTCCAGCATTGGTCCGTCGCCTTGTATGCTATGGCGTTTCAAGTGCTCACCTAAATGCTTCTTGAATGTTGTGAGGGTTCCTGCCTCTACCACCCGTTCAGGCAGTGAGTTCCAGATTCCAGCCACCCTCTGGGTGAAAAAGATTTTCCTCAAAACCCTCTAAACCTCCTGCCCCATACCTTGAAACTATGCCCCCTGGTTATTGACCCCTCTACTAAGGGGAAAAGTTATTTTCTATCTACCCTATCTATGCCCCTTATAATTTTGTACACCTCAATCAGGTCCCCCCTCAGTCTTCTCTGCTCTAAGGAAAACAACCCCAGCCTGTCCAGTCTCTCTTCATAGCTGAAGCGCTCCAGCCCAGGTAACATCCTGGTGAATCTCATCTGCACCCTCTCAACGTGGTTGACTCTTAAGTGGCCCAGCAAGCCACTCAGAGCTACTAGGGACGGGGAATAAATGCTGGCCTTGCCAACAATGCCCGCATCCTGAGAATTAATTTTTTTAAAAATCTGCAGCATTAATTCCTGCAGGAGTTCTCCTGATTGTCTGCTGTAACTTTGACGGAATATCTGCAGAAATGGGATGAGTGGTGCTTACACCATTCCCTCAGGGTTTCCACGGGATCTACTACCAATATAACGATGGACGATCAGGAGGTTCCCTACGGAAAATCAACCCACGGTGTTCAGCAAATGTCTTTCATTCTACTCTATAGCTGGAGTTAGTTGGTAACATTCCCGCCTCTGGGTCAGAAGGTGAAGGGTTCGGGCCCCACTACAGACAAGTCCCGAGGAGTGGAGACTGGAATATGGTCTCCAAATACTGGGTTGACATCCAGTGGGGGGGGACTCGTGCCTGGATGGAGCAAGCACTGGCTCAGTAGAAGTATTCCCGTCTCTGTCAGGAGCTACAATCCCCACTCAAGACAGCCCTGGCGAGTATTTTCTGTAAAGGTCTGTCCGCGCACCAAGAGGTTAATCGGATGGATTGAGTTTGAGAAATGTTCATGTCACATAATGCATGTAACTGTTTAACTAAGTGGGAGTTCATGCTGGATGTGAAATGTCAGTGAACCTTACTCAGTGCCAGGTTAGGCCCATATATTGGCACATTGCCTCTCATTGCACAACTGTAAAGGGACCTGCTCGGAATGTCATAGTCAGCTCTTCTTCTCGGAACCGAGGATGACTTGCTTCCACATTAAAAATGAGTTCTCAGGTGACTGATGAGTCCAATGTGGGACCTACAGTCTCTGTCACAGGTGGGGCAGACGGTGGTTGAAGGGGCGGGTGGGTGAGGTGCTTGGGTTGATGTGCACTCCTTGCGCTGTTTGTGCTTGGCTTCCGCTTGCTCCCGGCGAAGAGACTCGAGGTGCTCGGCGCCTTCCCGAGATGCTTCTCCTCCACTTTGTGCGGTCTTGGGCCAGGGATTCCCAGGTGTCGGTGGAGATGTTACACTTTTTCAAGGAGGCTTTGAGGGTGTCCTTGAAGCGTTTCCTCTGCCCACCTGGGGCTCTCTTGCCGTGCCAGAGCTCCGAGTAGAGCGCTTGTTTTGGGAGTCTCGTATCGGGCATGCGGACAATGTGACCCGTCCACCGGAGCTGATCGAGCGTGGTCAAAGCTTCGATGCTGGGAATGTTGGCCTGAGCGAGAACACTGACGTTGGTGCGCCCATCCTGCCAATGGATTTGCAGGATCTTGCGGAGGCAGCGTTGGTGGTACCTCTCCAGTGCTTTGAGGTGCCTGCTGTGCATGGTCCATGACTCTGAGGCATACAGGAGGGCAGGTATCACTGCTGCCCTGTAGACCATGAGCTTAGTGCCGGGTTTGAGGTCCTGGTCTTCATAGTCAGCTAATGACGGGGCGCTGGCTGTGCCACCAAACACGCTTTGGCGCAAGTGTCTACATTTAAATTGTATCTATAATCCATACGAACGGTCCAGCGGCATGCACGTCCTATCAACTTTTCCTGTGTCCACATTTATAATGGGAACTTCCAACGTTAACCTGTCGCGCAGTAATTAGGCTCACACACTTGTGGTGACACTGCAGTGCCATCACTGGGGGGGAGGGTGTAATTACAGCATGGCAAGTTTACACAGGCAGTTCTCCATTATAAATGTGGACACAGGAATTTATAATGGAAATATAAAAATGCATGACTTTGAAATGGGGACTGAATTATCTCTGCATGCTTTTGAAATGAAATTTTGCTTTCATTTACTTCAGCTTTTACCAGTAATCAGAAATTCCCTGTGCATCGACCCTCACAACAGAGTTGCTGTATGAACGATTCTCTGAACATCCCCCAGCCAATTAACTTTTTTTTAATAATTCATTTTCAGGATGTGGGCGGGGCTGGCATTTATTGCCCATCCCTAGTTGCCCTCGAGAAGGTGGTGGTGAGCCTCCTTCTTGAACCGCTGCAGTCCGTGTGGTGAAGGTACTCCCACAGTGCTGTTAGGGAGGGAGTTCCAGGATTTTGACCCAGCGACGATGAAGGATTGGCTGATATACTTCTAAGTCAGGATGCTGTGTGACTTGGAGGGGAACTCGGAGGTGGTGGCGTTCCCAAGCACCCACTGCCCATTTCAATGCTCATTTTAAGATAAGTGGCAGAAATAGGGCATACACAGACTTAAACTAATATTGAATACATGCATACTATAAACAAATATTATGCAAATCGACTTAAGCGTTGGGTACAAGTTGCAAAATCACTGCGTATGATAGCTGTGTCTGAGTCTGCGAAGCTGGGATAATTTGTTCCCATCTGACTAACGTTCAAATAACAAAGGCTCTACCCACTGAGCAGTCAGGAAGGTACAAAAGGTGATGTGGACAATTAAGCAAGAGCAGTGTTTCCTTTTCCATAAGATGTTAAGCACACTTTACTGTGAACTTGTCACTTGAAAGCACAAAGCAATGCTACATAATGAAAGAGAGGGATAAAGAACAATTTGACTGTCAGCAGTGTGTTGATAGAAGGCTGCGGAGGAGCTCGAAGCTTCTTTATTTGTGGGGAAAGGAAAGCATAAGCATCATTCGCACGGTGCACATCAGTGATTGGACCTTTTCAGTAGAACCTGCCCCCTGGGGACATCAACCACAGACAGAAGGTCAGCTTCCAAGTGTACACTGATGACACCCAGCCACTGCCTCTCCACCACCTCTTGCGACCCCTCCACTGCCTCTACACATTCGGGCTGTTTGTCCAACATCCAGTCTAGGATGAGCCACAATTACCTCTAGCGGAATATGGGGAAGATTGAAGCAATCATCTTCAACCCTCACCACAGACTCCGTACCCCCGTCACAGACTCCGTACCCCCGTCACAGACTCCGTACCCCCGTCACAGACTCCGTACCCCCGTCACAGACTCAGTCCCCCCCGTCACAGACTCCGTCCCCCCGTCACAGACTCCGTCCCCCCCGTCGCAGACTCCGTACCCCCGTCGCAGACTCCGTATCCCCGTCGCAGACTCCGTCCCCCCGTCGCAGACTCCGTCCCCCCGTCGCAGACTCCGTCCCCCCGTCGCAGGCTCCGTCCCCCCGTCGCAGGCTCCGTCCCCCCGTCGCAGGCTCCGTCCCCCCGTCGCAGGCTCCGTCCCCCCGTCGCAGACTCCGTCCCCCCGTCGCAGACTCCGTCCCCCCGTCGCAGACTCCGTCCCCCCGTCACAGACATCGTACTCCTCCCACAGACTCCGTACCCCCTCCCACAGACTCCGTACTCCCTCCCACAGACTCCGTACTCCCTCCCACAGGTTCCGTACCCCGGTCACAGACTCCGTACCCCAGTCACAGACTCCATACTCCCTCCCACAGATTCCGTACCCCGGTCACAGGCTCCGTACCCCAGTCACAGACTCCGTACCCCAGTCACAGACTCCATACTCCCTCCCACAGATTCCGTACCCCGGTCACAGGCTCCGTACCCCAGTCACAGGCTCCGTACCCCAGTCACAGACTCCGTACCCCAGTCACAGGCTCCGTACCCCAGTCACAGGCTCCGTACTCCCTCCCACAGACTCTGTACCCCAGTCACAGACTCCGTACACCCGTCACAGACTCCGTACCCCAGTCACAGGCTCCGTACCCCAGTCACAGGCTCCGTACCCCAGTCACTGACTCCGTACCCCCGTCACAGACTCTGTACCCCCTCCCACAGACTCCGTGCCCCAGTTACAGACTCCATACTCCCTCCCACAGCTTCCGTACCCTGGTCACAGGCTCCATACCCCAGTCACAGGCTCCGTACCCCAGTCACAGACTCCGTACTCCCTCCCACAGACTCCGTACCCCAGTCACAGGCTCCGTACCCCAGTCACAGGCTCCGTACCCCAGTCACAGGCTCCGTACCCCAGTCACAGGCTCCGTACCCCAGTCACAGACTCCGTACCCCTCCCACAGACTCCGTACCCCCTCCCACAGACTCCGTACTCCCTCCCACAGACTCTGTGCCCCAGTCACAGACTCCATACCCCCTCTCACAGACTCCATACCGCTGTCACAGACTCCGTACCCCCATCACAGGCTCCGTACCCCAGTCACAGACTTCGCACCCCTCCCACAGACTCCGTGCCCCAGTTACAGACTCCGTACCCCCATCACAGACTCCGTACCCCCATCACAGACTCCGTACTCCAGTCACAGGCTCCGTACCCCCGTCACAGACTCCGTACCCCCGTCACAGACTCCGTACCCCCGTCACAGACTCCGTACCCCCGTCACAGACTCCGTACCCCCGTCACAGACTCCGTACCCCCGTCACAGACTCCGTACCCCCGTCACAGACTCCGTACCCCCGTCACAGACTCCGTACCCCCGTCACAGACTCCGTACCCCCGTCACAGACTCCGTACCCCCGTCACAGACTCCGTACCCCCGTCACAGACTCCGTACCCCCGTCACAGACTCCGTACCCCCGTCACAGACTCCGTACCCCCGTCACAGACTTCGCACCCCTCCCACAGACTCCGTACCCCAGTCACAGACTTCGCACCCCTCCCACAGACTCCGTACCCCCTCCCACAGACTCCGTACCCCCTCCCACAGACTCCGTACCCCCTCCCACAGACTCCGTACCCCCTCCCACAGACTCCGTACCCCCTCCCACAGACTCCGTACCCCCTCCCACAGACTCCGTACCCCCTCCCACAGACTCCGTACCCCCTCCCACAGACTCCGTACCCCCTCCCACAGACTCCGTACCCCCTCCCACAGACTCCGTACCCCCTCCCACAGACTCCGTACCCCCTCCCACAGACTCCGTACCCCCTCCCACAGACTCCGTACCCCCTCCCACAGACTCCGTACCCCCTCCCACAGACTCCGTACCCCCTCCCACAGACTCCGTACCCCCTCCCACAGACTCCGTACCCCCTCCCACAGACTCCGTACCCCCTCCCACAGACTCCGTACCCCCTCCCACAGACTCCGTACCCCCTCCCACAGACTCCGTACCCCCTCCCACAGACTCCGTACCCCCTCCCACAGACTCCGTACCCCCTCCCACAGACTCCGTACCCCCTCCCACAGACTCCGTACCCCCTCCCACAGACTCCGTACCCCCTCCCACAGACTCCGTACCCCCTCCCACAGACTCCGTACCCCCTCCCACAGACTCCGTACCCCCTCCCACAGACTCCGTACCCCCTCCCACAGACTCCGTACCCCCTCCCACAGACGCCGTACCCCCTCCCACAGACGCCGTACCCTGTCACAGACTCCATACCTCGGTCACAGACTCCGTACTCCCTCCCACAGATTCCGTACCCCGGTCACAGGCTCCGTACCCCAGTCACAGACTCCGTACTCCCTCCCACAGATTCCGTACCCCAGTCACAGACTCCGTACCCCAGTCACAGACTCCGTACCCCCCGTACCCCAGTCACAGTCTCCGTACCCCAGTCACTGAATCCGTACCCCTGTCACAGACTCCGTACTCCCTCCCACAGATTCCGTACCCCGGTCACAGGCTCCGTACCCCAGTCACAGACTCCGTATTCCCTCCCACAGATTCCGTACCCCGGTCACAGGCTCCGTACCCCAGTCACAGACTCCGTACTCCCTCCCACAGACTCCGTACACCAGTCACAGACTCCGTACACCCGTCACAGACTCCATACCCCCCGTACCCCAGTCACAGGCTCCGTACCCCAGTCACTGAATCCGTACCCCCGTCACAGACTCTGTACCCCCTCCCACAGACTCCGTGCCCCAGTTACAGACTCCATACTCCCTCTCACAGGCTTCGTACCCCGGTCACAGGCTCCGTACCCCAGTCACTGAATCCGTACCCCCGTCACAGACTCTGTACCCCCTCCCACAGACTCCGTGCCCCAGTTACAGACTCCATACTCCCTCTCACAGGCTTCGTACCCCGGTCACAGACTCCATACCCCGGTCACAGGCTCCGTACCCCAGTCACAGACTCCGTACTCCCTCCCGCAGACTCCGTACCCCAGTCACAGACTCTGTACCCCTCCCACAGACTCCGTACCCCCTCCCACAGACTCTCTGCCCCAGTCACAGACTCCATACCCCCTCTCACAGACTCCGTACCCCAGTCACAGACTTCGCACCCCTCCCACAGACTCCGTACCCCCTCCCACAGACTCCGTGCCCCAGTTACAGACTCCGTACACCCGTCACAGACTCCGTACCCCCGTCACAGACTCCGTACCCCAGTCACAGACTCCGTACCCCCTCCCACAGACTCCATACCCCCATCACAGACTCCATACCCCCATCACAGACTCCGTACCCCCGTCACAGACTCCGTACCCCCGTCACAGACTCCGTACCCCAGTCACAGACTCCGTGCCCCTCCCACAGACTCCGTACCCCCTCCCACAGACTCCGTGCCCCAGTCACAGGCTCCGTACCCCAGTCACAGACACCGTACCCCAGTCACAGACTCCGTACCCCAGACACAGACTCCGTACCCCCTCCCACAGACTCCATACCCCCTCCCACAGACTCCGTACCCCAGTCGCAGGCTCCGTACCCCTCCCGCAGGCTCCATACCCCCTCCCAAAGACTCCGTACCCCAGTCACAGACACCGTACCCCTCCCACAGACTCTGCATCCCAGTCACAGGCTCCGTACCTGTGGTAAACCACTGTTATTGTTGTTCATCGTTGTTGTTGTTGTTGCACACTGTTGTACCTATGCATGCCTCAACATGTCTCGGCTGGCTCCACCCACAGGCCCAGGTATAAAGGTGATTGCCCTGCAGCCCCCTGCCTTCTTGGAACCCAGTCAACCACGAGAGGCATGCTCTGTTCTTTGCTAATAAAAGCCTTTAGTTACTCTCCTAACTCTCCGTCTTTTATGAGTAATTGATAGCGCATCAATTTTATTAGCAAAAACAAAATGTCGACAACAAACGCTGAGCAGCAGGCTGCTGCACCAAACGCTGAGCAGCAGGAGCTGCTGCGAGCCCTCAGACCAACATGCCTGGACCTAGACCCCCAAGAAGCGGGTTCAGCTACCAAATTCACGCATTGGCTGCGTTGCTTCGAGGCCTACCTGCAAGCCTCAACTGTGACCCTGGACGAAAACAAGTTGGAAATCCTGGCCTCAAAGGTGAGCCACCAAGTTTATACAATAATCCAGGACGCGACGACCTACGCGGCGGCTATCGATCTGCTAAAAGGGCAATACGCACGCCCGGTAAATACGGTCTATGCCAGGCACCTCTTAAGATCCCGCAGACAGCAGCCCGGGGAATTGATGGAGGCCTTCCTACGGGCACTACGGATACTCGGCCGAGGCTGCGATTGCAAAGAAGTATCAGCAGCAGCACACACAGAGGGACTGATCCGAGATGCTTTCGTTGCGGGTCTAAGGTCCGACTACTCCCGGCAGAGACTGTTGGAAAAGGGAGAAATGGACCTGAGAAAGGCAGTGTCCCTCGCGCTCTCACTCGACGCGGCCCACAGGAATATGGACGCCTTCTCCCCTAACCGCTCCGCAACGTGGACGCCACAACCTTGGGTCATGGGACCGCCACCTTCAACTGCTGCTGCGATGTCCAAGGCACAGAAATGTTATTTTTGTGGCCAGGCAAAACACCCCAGAGCACGCTGCCCGGCGAGAAACGCTACCTGCTCCGGCTGCGGGAAGAAAGGACACTATGTCAGCACCTGCAAAGGTAAAACCGCTAACGCCAGCAGCGCCGCGTGCGAACCGTGGGGGCAGCCATCTTGTCCGCCATCTTGGGCTCCCCCAGCCGCGTGGGGATCGGGACCATGGGCGCCGCCATTTTGTCCGCCAACTTGGACGTCTCCAACTTCAACCACGGGGGACCCGGACTCAACCACCGCCTCATCTGACGACCACATCGACTCGCTCGACCATACGCTGGCCTCCGTGACGCTGGACCAATCTCTCCCTCATCAACTGTCCAGGTCCATGATGGACATTATGGTAAACGGCCGCGCCACTACCTGCCTTTTTGACAGCGGGAGCACGGAGAGCTTTATCCACCCCGACACGGTGCGCAGTTACTCTCTCCCGGTCCTGCCGACGCGCCATCGGATCTCTTTGGCTTCCAAAGCCCAGTCAGCGGATGTCGGTGGCTACTGTGTAGTGACCCTTTCAGTAAGGGGCACAGAATACAAAAATTTTAAACTCCTGGTCCTGCCCCATCTCTGCGCTGCCGTTCTACTGGGGTTGGATTTTCAGTGCCACCTTAAGAGTGTCACATTAGCGTACGACGGACCCCTCCCCCCACTCACAGTCTGCAGCCAGCAGCTTTTAAATCGCCCGCCGCGCACCATTTGCAGCCTCTCCACCCTTAAAGTCCCCCCCCCCCCCCCCCCGTTCGCTAACCTCACCCGCGACTGTAAGCCCATCGCTACCAAAAGCAGGCGTTACAGTGCCGGGGATAGGAGCTTCATTAAATCCGAGGTAGCGAGACTCCTGAAGGAAGGGATTATTGAAAGTAGCACCAGCCCATGGCGAGCACAAGTGGTGGTAGTGAAGACTGGCGAAAAACAGCGCCTAGTTATTGACTACAGCCAGACGATCAATCGCTACACCCAGCTAGATGCATACCCACTCCCCCGCATATCTGACATGGTCAATCAGATAGCACAATACCGGGTGTTCTCGACGATTGATCTGAAGTCGGCATACCACCAGCTCCCCATCAGGGCTGAGGACCGCCAGTACACAGCTTTTGAAGCTGACGGTCGTCTCTACCACTTCCTCAGAGTTCCCTTCGGCGTTACCAACGGGGTTTCAGTCTTCCAACGGGAGATGGACCGGATGGTTGACCAGAACGTGCTCCAGGCCACTTTCCCCTATCTAGACAACGTCACCATCTGCGGCCGCGACCAGCAGGACCATGATGTTAATCTAGAGAAATTCCTCCGTACGGCCCAGCGGCTGAACCTAACATACAACAAGGACAAATGTATGTTTCGTACCAAGCGCCTTGCCATTCTTGGCTGTGTAGTGGAGAACGGAGTCATTGGCCCCGACCCCGACAGGATGCGCCCCCTTATGGAGCTCCCCCTCCCCCACTGCCAAAAAGCACTGAAGAGATGCCTAGGGTTTTCCTCGTTCTATGCTCAGTGGGTGCCCAACTATGCGGACAAAGCCAGACCCCTCATCAAGTCCACCTCCTTCCCCCTGACAGCAGAGGCCTGTGCAGCCTTCACTCTCATAAAAAGAGATATTGCGAAGGCCACAATGCACGCAGTGGATGAGTCCATCCCTTTCCAAGTGGAGAGCGACGCATCCGACTTTGCCCTAGCTGCAACCCTTAACCAGGCGGGGAGACCCGTGGCCTTTTTCTCAAGGACCCTCCAGGGCCCCGAGATTCGACACTCCTCTGTCGAAAAGGAGGCCCAGGCCATTGTGGAAGCTGTGCGACATTGGAGGCATTACCTGGCCGGAAAACGATTTACCCTGCTCACTGACCAGCGTTCAGTAGCTTTTATGTTTAATAATAAGCAGAGGGGCAAAATCAAGAACGACAAGATCTTGAGGTGGAGAATCGAACTCTCCACCTACAATTACGACATCTTGTACTGGCCCGGGAAACTCAATGAGCCCCCAGATGCCCTATCACGTGGTACATGCGCCAATGCGCAGGTCGATAGACTGAAGACCCTCCACAATGACCTCTGCCACCCGGGGGTCACCAGGTTTTTTCACTTCATCAAATCCTGTAACCTGCCCTACTCCATCGAGGAGGTCAGGACCATGACCAGGAACTGCCAAATCTGTGCCGAATGCAAACCGCATTTTTATAGGCCAGACAGAGCAAGCCTGATCAAAGCCACGCGCCCCTTTGAACGGCTGAGCGTCGATTTTAAAGGGCCCCACATAATTGACGAGTACTCCCGTTTCCCGTTTGCCATCCCCTGCTCAGACATGACCAGTACCACGGTCATTAAATGTCTGAATGACCTCTTCGCCTTGTTCGGTTTCCCTAGCTATATTCATAGCGACAGGGGCTCATCCTTTATGAGCGACGAACTTCGGCAGTACCTGCTCTCGAGAGGTATTGCTACAAGCAGGACCACCAGCTACAACCCCCGGGGGAATGGCCAGGTGGAAAGGGAGAATGCGACGGTCTGGAAGGCAGTCCTTTTAAACTTGAAATCTAAGGGCCTTCCGACCTCTCGCTGGCAGGAGGTCCTCCCTGC
This sequence comes from Somniosus microcephalus, assembly GCF_052327205.1. NCBI lineage: Eukaryota > Metazoa > Chordata > Chondrichthyes > Squaliformes > Somniosidae > Somniosus > Somniosus microcephalus. The sequence continues at coordinate 17,968,528 of NC_141003.1, forward strand.
GGCGCTCCATTCCATTCGGTCACTGCTCTGTACAGCCACCAATGCTACCCCTCACGAGAGAATGTTCTCCTTCCCCAGGAAGTCCACATCGGGGATCTCGTTACCGACATGGCTGACTTCTCCAGGACCCGTCCTACTGCGGAAGCACGTGAGGTCCCATAAGACGGACCCCCTGGTCGAGAGGGTGAGCCTCCTCCATGCCTACCCTCAGTATGCTTACGTGGTGTACCCGGACGGGCGGGAGGACACAGTCTCCATACGAGACCTCGCACCTTCGGGTGCTCCCGAAACACCTCCCTCGCCACCCACCACTACCCACGCCTACCCCCAGTATGCTTACGTAGCGTACCCGGGCGGGCGGGAGGACACAGCCCCTACACGAGATCTCGCACCCTTGGGTGCCCCTGAAACACTACCATTGCCATCCACCACTACCCACAACCCAACCCCGCTAGACGGCATGCCGCAGCCCCAGGACCTGTCATTGACCACCCAACCACTCAATGAGACGCCAGATTCAACGTTGGATGCTGCACCATCACCGCCGCCACCACGACGATCAGGACGGCATACAAGGCCACCTGATAGACTTACTTACACGAACCTTTAGTACACTTCATCCCGTCGGACTCAATTTTAAACAAGGGGTGAATGTGGTAAACCACTGTTATTGTTGTTCACCGTTGTTGTTGTTGTTGCACACTGTTGTACCTATGCATGCCTCAGCATGTCTCGGCTGGCTCCACCCACAGGCCCAGGTATAAAGGTGATTGACCTGCAGCCCCCTGCCTTCTTGGAACCCAGTCAACCACGAGAGGCATGCTCTGTTCTTTGCTAATAAAAGCCTTTAGTTACTCTCCTAACTCTCCGTCTTTTATGAGTAATTGATAGCGCATCAGTACCCCAGTCACAGACTCCGTACCCCTCCCACAGACTCAATACCCCCTCCCACAGATTCCGTGCCCCAGTTACAGACTCCGTACCCCAGTCACAGACACTGTACCCCAGTCACAGACTCCGTACCCCGACACAGACTCCGTACCTCCTCCCACAGACTCCGTACCCCGACACAGACTCCGTACCTCCTCCCACCGACTCCGTACCCCTCCCACAGACTCCGTACCTCCTCCCACAGACTCCGTACCCCAGTCGCAGGCTCCGTACCCCTCCCACAGGCTCCGTACCCCCTCCCACAGACTCCGTACCCCAGTCACAGAATCTATACCCCTCCCACAGACTCCGTACCCCAGTCACAGACTCTGTACCCTTCCCACAGACTCCATACCCCAGTCACAGGCTCCGTATCCCCTCCCACAGACTCCGTATACCCGTCACAGACTCCGTACCCCAGTCACAGGCTCCGCACCCCAGTCACAGACTCCATAACCCCTCCCACAGACTCCGTACCCACTCCCACAGGCTCCGTACCCCAGTCACAGGCTCCATACCCCAGTCACAGACTCCGTACCCCCTCCCACAGACTCTGGACCCTAGTCACAGACTCCGTACCCCAGTCACAGGCTCCGTACCCCAGTCACAGACTCCGTACCCCCTCCCACAGACTCTGTACCCTAGTCACAGACTCCGTACCCCAGTCACAGACTCCGTACCCCTCCCACAGACTCCATACCCCAGTCACAGACTCCGTACCCCCTCCCACAGACTCTGTACCCACTCCCACAGACTCCATACCCCAGTCACACGCTCCGTACCCCAGTCACAGACTCCATACGACTCTGTACCCTAGTCACAGACTCCGTACCCCAGTCACAGACTCCGTACCCCTCTCACAGACTCCATACCCCAGTCACAGGCTCCGTAACCCCTCCCACAGACTCCGTACCCCCGTCACAGACTCTGTACCCTAGTCACAGGCTCTGTACCCCAGTCACAGGCTCCTTACCCCTCCCGCAGACTCCATACCCCTCCCACAGACTCCGTAACACGTCCCGCAGAACACCCCCCCCCCCCCGGTCACTGACACACCTGAGAGGGCAGATGAGCCTTGTTCTTATCCATGCTTCTGTTACCTCTAGACTTGACTATTCCAATGCTCTCTTGGTCGGCCTCCCATCTTCCGCACTCCGTAAACTTCAGTTCATCCGAATCTCTGCTGCCCGTGTCCTAACTCGCACCATTCTGTTCACCCATCACCCTTGTGCTCGCTGACCTACATTGACTCCCGGTCCACCAATGCCTCAATTGTAAAATTTTCATCCTTGTTTTCAAATCCCTCCATGACCTCACCCCTCCCTATCTCTATAATCTCCTCCAGCCTTACAACCTTCCAAGAACTTTACATTTCTCCAATGCTGGACTCTTGTGCATCCCACACTCCCTTCGTCCTACCATTGGCGGCAGTGCCAATGGCTGTCTGGGTGCTAACGTCTGGAATTCGCTCCCTAAACCTCTCCGCACCTCCACTTCTTCCTTTAAAACCTTCCTTGAAACCCACCTCTTTGACCAAGCTTTTAGTCACCTGCCCTAAATTTCCTTCTTTAGTTTTCAATTTTTGTCTGACAATACCCCTGTGAAGCACCTTGGGATGTTTTACTACATTAAAGATGCTTTATAAATGCAAGTTGTTGTTGGTTTAACACCTCACCCGAAAGACAGCACCCTGCCAGTGCAGCACTCCCTCAGTACGGGATTCTCAGCCTGGATTATGGGCTCAAGCCTCTGGAATGGGGCTTGAACGCATAACCTTCTGATTCAGTGGCAAGAATGCTACCACTGAGCCACAGCTGACACCTAAAGACCATAATCTCCAGTTTGAAACACCTGGAATATGTTACTTGTCAGGCTGAACAGATCATTTACACAAGCTGGTTTCTGGTTAGCGGGTCAGTCAGACAGAAGGGACTGATGTGCAGTAAGGGAGGCAGGAGATCGAAGCGCAACTATTGGGTAAAGAGACTACAAAGTTCACTTAGGATATGTGCTGTTTGTAACAAGAGGGCAGACATTTTAGATAATCACAAAAAGAACTGAATGGGGAGGTTAGAATAAATGGGGTATAAATTCAACTTGGGAGGTAGCTCAAAAGGGAGATAGTGAATCGGCTGGTGGAAGGGAAAACTGGGGGGGGGGGTGCAAATTGGGTGGGGCGCAAACTGGACTGCCAAGACGAAGTTATACCCCAATGTCTTTACACAGAGCGTGGTTGGAATTTAGAAGTCTCTGCCACAAACTATTGTAGAAGTACAGCTTGTAAATTCATTTAATAAGGAATTAGTTACTTTAAAGAGAGGAATGTTAAAGGTACGGGCAGAGAGAGGGGGAATGGTAAAAGGTACGGGGAGAGAGAGGGGGAATGGTAAAGGGTACGGGGAGAGAGGAAGAATGGTAAAGGGTATGGGGAGAGAGAGGAGGAATGGTAAAGGGTACGGGGAGAGAGAGGGGGAATGGTAAAGGGTACGGGGAGAGAGAGGAGCAATGGTAAAGGTATGGGGAGAGAGAGGAGGAATGTTAAAGGGTACGGGGAGAGAGAGGAGGAATGTTAAAGGGTACGGGGAGAGAGGAGGAATGGTAAAGGGTACGGGGAGAGAGAGGAGGAATGGTAAAGGGTACGGGGAGAGAGGAGGAATGGTAACGGGTACGGGGAGAGAGGAGGAATGGTAAAGGGTACGGGGAGAGAGGAGGAATGGTAAAGGGTACGGAGAGAGAGAGTGGGAATGGTAAAGGGTACGGGGAGAGAGAGGAGGAATGTTAAAGGGTACGGGGAGAGAGGGGGAATGGTAAAGGGTACGGAGAGAGAGAGTGGGAATGGTAAAGGGTACGGGGAGAGAGAGGAGGAATGTTAAAGGGTACGGGGAGAGAGGGGGAATGGTAAAGGGTACGGAGAGAGAGAGTGGGAATGGTAAAGGGTACGGGGAGAGAGAGGAGGAATGTTAAAGGGTACGGGGAGAGAGAGGGGGAATGGTAAAGGGGTATGGGGAGAAAGAGGAGGAATGTTAAAGTGCAGTTGTCATGGAGTGCAGCTTGGAACAGAGTGTAAGCCTGTGAGTTTGGTGATTAAGAGAGTGAATCTTAAAGATGAATCTCTCTTTTTTTTATATAAAATCTTGTCTTGTGCGCTTGCAATTAACATTTAACTTAAATTTACTGTTTTTAAGTTTTAAGGCCTAGAAATTCGGTTGGTTGCGCCAGCGATTAGCGCCTAAAGAGCCCGAGAATTGGGGTGTTACCCAATGTTCGGGCGGGCGCACTGAAGATAGCGCCACCTCCCATATTGAGTATCCTTTTAGCGCCTGCGCTAACTCTTTGCGCACGCCCGCGTGCGCAGGCAGATCATGACATCATTTCAGTGTGCAACGCCTTTTTGGCGCCCCTGACCGGATATTCGGTGGCGCCCGCAACCTTTCCGCCTGGCGCTATTAGTGACAGTTGGATGGAACATTCCCAGGCCCTTCTCGGAGTCGGGGGGCGCTATTTAAAGGGGACAGCTCTAGTATAAAAGCTGCAGCCACTTGGCCTGTTCATTCTGATCGTTGCTGGAGAGAGTTGGTGAACTTCTGTTGCACAGTAATTTTCTGATTTAGCCTTCGGAGACTTGGGACCTGAAGCCCTGTCCGGAGCAGTTGGAGCGCTAGACTTTACTGCGTCTTGCCCGTCTGGCATAGCAATGGGAGCTGCTTTGGAGGGGAACGTCCTCATGGCCGGACATTTGGAAGGGGCACAGAGATGGCGGGAGAGAGGGCCGGGATTGGCCAGAAGGAGGAGGAGCAATGGAGGTCGCCCAATCCGACGATACGCTGCAAGGGTTTTCAGGCAGCAGGTGTCATACCTTACCATGTCGGAGGAGCAGTGTCTGCGAAGGCTCAGATTCGGTAAGGAGGTCGTGACTGAGCTGTGCCACCTGCTTGCTGAAGATCTGCAGCCGCGTCTACGGTGCAGGACCTCTCTGTCGGTGGCCGTCAAAGTGACTGCCCTCAACTTTTACGCCAGCGGATCCTTTCAGTCAGCCACTGGGGACATCACGAATATATCACAATTTGCAGTGCATTGTTGCATCCGGCAAGTCACAGCTGCCCTCTATAGAAGGAGGCGTGAATTAATCACCTTCCCTGTGATCCTGGAGAAGCAGGCGGAGCGCGCGCAGGCTTCGCTGCTATTGCAGACTTCCCCATGGTGCAGGGGGCCATTGATTGCACACACGTGGCTTTGCGGGCGCCATTACAGAATCTGGAGGAGTTCCGCAACTGCAAGGGGTTCCACTCCCTCAATGTCCAGCTGGTCTGTGACCACCGGCAGATGATCATGGCAGTCAACGCACAATTCCCTGGGAGCAGCCACGATGCGTTCATCCTGCGGCAGACCTCAGTTTCTGACCTTTTTGAGGGCCCGGCTCACCCATGAGGCTGGCTTCTTGGCGACAAGGGCTATCCTCTCTGCCCATGGCTCATGACCCCACTCCGTTTGCCCGCCACCCCGGCAGAAGAGCTTTACAACAGCAGCCATCAGGCGACCAGGAACATTGTGGAGCACACTATTGGTGTGCTCAAACAGCGTTTCCGCTGTCTAGACCATTCGGGGGGAGCCCTGCAGTACTCGCCGGAGCAAATGGGTCGCATCGTCGTCGTCTGCTGCATGCTCCACAACTTGGCCATTCGACGAACTCAGCCAACGCCAGCCGACCCTCAAGGTCCAGCAGAGCAGGCGGACGAGGAGGAGGAGGAGGAGGAGGAAGAGCAGGCGGAGGAGGAGGAGGAAGATGGGAGGGCTCCTGAAACTGGAAGGGCCGTCCGTCAGAGGCTCATAAGGACTCGGTTCTAGGCCCCTCTGACGGAATGATGGGTGTCATTCGTACCGCGCACTTCAGCTCGTACAAAGCCTATGAAGGCCACCATGATTGTAAATAGTTACGAGTACCATTGTAAATTTTAAAAAATCTTTATTGTCAAAAAAGTGCTTCCTTCCAGCATAACGACGTCATTTCAACAGAAACCATAACTAACAAAATAACAGATAACTCTCTGGCAAAGCCGCAAAACTAAACAAACCATCACAAACAATCACAACAGGTGAGGGCGTCCTTGAATTTGGAGAAAGATACGTCTCAGCACCTTCCTCTACTGCTGGCCCCTTGATGGAGAACGACTTCTCTTTCGCGGTTGGCCCCTTCCCTCCCTGCAGCTCCTACGTAATTGAACCCCAGTGGCGGCGTCAAGGCTGGGGGACACCTGCTGACTGTCTGGAAGCGCAGTAGCCCCTGAGGGACGGCCTGGACGACCTCTTGGCTTGGAGGGCGCGGAGGCTGGCTGCTTGATCTGAGCATGGCTGGAAGCAGTGTGCATTGCAGGTGGTGGCAGCTGCACTGCAGACGTTCCAGCGGTGGCATGAGCAATGCTCACCTGCCGAGAGAGGACACCTGCACCATGGTCGGACGACACACTGGCTCTCTGAGGGGACCGGTTCGGATCATCTGCCACAATCGACTGCTCCACTGATTCCTGGCCTCGTGTGGTACTGGAAGGGCCCGGGGTGATCCTGGCTGATGCAGATAGGGTGGCAGCAGTGAGAGTTTGCGTTGCCTCAATCTGGGTGTGGACGAGGCCAGCAAGTGAGTGCGTGGCAGCAGTGAGGACCTGTGTGGCAGGTGCCAGTGCTTCGGAGAAGCCCTGGACAGTTCTTTCCATTGCTTCGGACAAGGCCGGAGCAGTCCGTTCCACTGCCTCGGACAAGCCCTGGACAGACCTTTCCAGGGATTGTCCAAAGCTCTGAACAGTCCTTTCCATAGCGGCCTCGAAGCCCTGGACAGTCCTCTCCATTGCTGCCCTGGACAGTCCTCTCCATTGCTGCCCCAAAGTCCAGCACACTCTTTGCCAGTGTGTCGATCGACTGAGGCATCCTCCCCACTGCAGCCATAAGCTCAGTGTGCCTGAACCGGGCCTGGGTGCTCATTTCAGCAAGGCTACGCACCTCCTCTGCACTCTGTGCAGCAGTCATCGTTCCCTGCCTTGCCCTCCGGGGAGCCGGTCCCCGAACTTGCCTACCCCTCGCGTTGCTGCAGGCCGCTTGTTCCAGCAACTGGCTCCTCATCAGAGCCCCCCTCCCCTCCCCTCCAGGGAACTACTATCCCCAGTCTGCAGATGTGTAGGCTCCCCTGAGGCTGGAATGGATGGTCCGGCTTCCTCCTGATCCTCGCCTCTGGAGGCACTGGCAATGGCAGCTTCAGGGCCCTGATCCCGAGCTGGTGATGCAGCATCTGAAAGCAGGGAGATGGAAGAGTGGCTTTAGCAAAAGGACAGCTTGGCAGCAAGGGATGCCAGATTGCGGCAAGGCTATGACATGGCTCCACAGTGAGAAAGCATGCTGACGGGGGGACCAAGTGAAAGGAGACAGTTGTAAAAGGTGAGAACCTTACCATCGCTGTCGACAATGGGGTCGGCAGCTGCAGTGGTAACAGGACCACTCGGACGTCCTCCAAGAATCTGGTGCACTCTCTCCTCGAGATCCGTGAGAGTCACCACTTGTGGAGGTCCTCCACCGGTTCGAAGCTGGTCTTTGCGAATGGACTGCAGGGGAAAGGAGGGGAAGTTATGTTACATGATGCCCTGAGTGATCATCTCATGCCCCTCATGTTGCAAGAGCCCTTACATGATGCCCTGAGTGAGCATCTCATGCCCCCCATGGTGCAAGAGCCCTTACATGATGCCCTGAGTCAAATGTAGATGTGCATGCCCAGAAAGGGCCATCGGTGCTTGCTGGCAGATGGCCAATGGGGCACAGGCCACCCTGTAGCCATAAAGACAGGTGCAAATGAAGGGATGCAGAAGTATGCAGAAACAACACGCACCCTGACGACCCGAGTGATGTCGTTGAATTTCTTTCTGCATTGGACAGGGCTCCTGGCCACCATGTTGCTGGAGTTGACCCTCTGGCATACATCCCTCCAAGCTCGTCGGTAGTCCTTATGATTCAGCCTCCTGCCATTGTCTGGGTACAGAACATCTCGACGGCGCTCCACTGCAGCCACCAATTGCTCCAGAGCCTCAGTGCTGAAGCGCTCTGCTCTCTGCCTCACCTTCTCCATTTGGTCCAAGTTTTTAGCGACAGAGAAGGGCCTGCGCCGATTCTGAGGCCTACAAGGCACTGAATGTGGAAGCTGAGGCTGACTGACCCACCCCTTTAAGAGCCAGCTGGCGCCTGGAAGTCTCGTGGTTATCGGTAATTGAGAGCACCTGCGCTGCGCCCGTCCGCGCCGATATTGGGTTGCGCCGGAAGTTTAGCGCCTTAGGAGTCCCGTGCAACGTCTGAATTCGCGCCTCAATCACCTTTGGGGATGATGCAACCCAATATAGCACCAGGTGGCGATAAGTTGCGTCTGGCTATAAACTTTGCGCAGCGCCAATTCTAACGCCTCAAGCGGGGCTATACCCAATTTCTAGGCCTAAGTTTCTTCCAGGCTTGTGGATGGCAATGCAAGCTCTGTGCTGGAGAGTGGGTGGGGCTAGTTAGTTAATTAACTGGTCTAGTCTGGCAACTGCCAGAGAGCTGACTCATAAATCCCAGTAGTATAAATAAGGGAGGCTAGAGTGCAGTTGTCAGGGAGTGCAGCTTGGAACAGAGTGGAAACCTGCGAGTTTGGTGAGTAAGGGACTTGGTGAGGAGGGGAGGGAGGTGCTCATTTTTTTTCTATCTTTGTCAGCCTCTAGGAGAGCAGGAGTTAAAAATCTGCATGAGAGGGGACAGAGAACCAGCGGGAGTTCAGCTCTGAGACTCCCCAACCCCATTCGGAGAAAAATAAAAGGCGACATCACAGGGAAAAGGCAGAGGCAGCGGACCTGAGCGGGAGCGAAAGCGGAGGCAGAGCAAATAAACAGCGCGGTAGAGGAAAGCCCGAGAGCAGAGGCAGCGGACCTGACAACAAAAACAAGGAGTGACGTCACAGGAAAGCAGGGAAGTGATTGGTTGGTCAGTATTTACCTGTTTTCTTGGGCATTGGTTTAAATTAAGAGCTGGGATTAAAAACTAAAAGTTCAAAACTTAAACATTTAATTAATTAAATACAATAGAGATGGCAGGGCAGGCGATGTGTTACTGCTGCAACATGTGGGAGCTGGTGGACACCATTAAGGTCCACGGCAACCACATTTGCAGTAAGTGTTGGTTGCTTGAGGAACTTCGGCTCCGTGTTAATGAGCTGGAGTCCGAGCTTCAAACACTGCGACACATCAGGGAGGGGGAGAGTTACCTGGATGCTGTGTTCCAGGAGGCAGTCACACCCCTTAGATTAATTAATTCAAATTTGTTCCATGGTCAGGGACAGGTGGGTGTGACTATGAGCGAGACAGGTATGGGGAACCAGGAGGTAGTGGTGGAGGAGCCTCAGCCCTTGCTCTTCTCCAAAAGTTATGAGGTTCTTACTCCCTGTGTGGATGAGAGCAGGGACTGCAGGGAGGATGAGCAAACTGACCACAGCACCGTGGTATAGGGAGCTATTCAAGTGGGGGGAGCAAAAAGACATGTGGTAGTGGTAGGGGACAGTATAGTTAGGGGGATAGACACTGTTCTCTGCAGCCAAGAGCATGAGTCCCGAAGGCTGTGTTGCCTGCCCGGTGCCAGGGTAAAGGACATCTCCTCTGGGCTGGAGAGGAACTTGGAGTGGGAGGGGAAAGATCCAGTTGTCGTGGTCCATGTAGGTAGGTAGGACATAGGTAGGACAAAGAAAGAGGTTCTGCTGAGGGAGTATGAGCAGCTAGGGGATAAATTACAAAGCAGAACCACAAAGATAATAATCTCTGGATTACTACCTGAGCCACATGCAAATTGGCATAGGGTAAATAAGACCAGAGAGATGAATGAGTGGCTCAAAGATTGGTGTGGGAGAAATGTGTTTTGATTTCTGGGGCACTGGCACCAGTACTGGGGTAAGAGGGAGCTGTTCCGTCAGGACGGGCTTCATTTGAACCAGGCTGGGACCAGTGTCCTGGCGAATCGAATAACTAGGGCTGTAGATAGGGCTTTAAACTAAATAGTGGGGGGAGGGATATGCTGAGTAGAAATTTAAAAAGTCAATGAAAAATAAGAAGGCAAACGTGCAGGGTGGCGATAGGGGTAATGATAACCAGAGTGTGACAGGAAGGGACAGAGCGTATACGCTTAAGAGTGCATCAGAAAGAGGGGTCAGAGTAGGGAAAAATGGTAAAAAGACAAAATTAAAAGCTTTATATCTGAACGCACGCAGCATTCGTAACAAGGTAGATGAGTTGACAGCACAAATAGAAATAAATGGGTATGATCTGACAGCCATTACAGAGAAGTGGTTGCAAGGTGACCAAGGCAGGGAACTGAATATTCAGGGGTATTTGCCATTTCATAAGGATAGGCAGAAAGGAAAAGGAGTAGGTGTAGCTCTGTTAATAAGGGATGAGATCAGTGCAGTAATGAGAAATGCAATCAGCCTAGAAGATCAAGAATCAGTTTGGGTGGAGATAAGAAATAATAAGGGTAAGAAGTCACTGGTGGGAGTGGTCTACAGGCCCCCAAACAGTAGCCACACTGTACGACAGAGTATAAATCAAGAAATAATAGAGGCTTATAAGAAAGGTACAACTATAATCATGGGAGATTTTAATCTTCATATTGATGGACAAAGCAAATTTGGCAAAGGTAGACTCGAGGAAGAGTTCGTAGAGTGTATATGGGGTGGTTTCTTGGAACAATATGTTGTGGAACCAACCAGGGAGAAGATTATTTTAGATCTGGTAATGTGTAACGAAGCTTGATTAATTAATGATTTCGAAGTGAAGGATCCTCTTGGGAAGAGTGATCATAGCATGGTAGAATTTCAAATTCAGTTTGATGGTGAGAAAGCTAGGTCTCAAACTAGTGTCCTGAACTTAAACAAAGGTAATTGCAAAGGTATGAAGGCAGACTTTGTTAAAGTTGACTGGGAAAAGGGTAAGGCTGTAGAAAAGCAGTGGCAAACATTTAAGGAGATATTTCATAACTCTCAGCAAAGATATATTCCAGTGAGAAAGAAAGACTCTTTAGAGAAGGATGAACCATCCGTGGCTAACTAAGGAAGTAAAGGATGATATCAAATTGAAAACAAAAGCATACAATGTTCCAAAGAATAGTGAAAGGCCAGAGGATTGGGAAATTTTTAAAAACCAGCTAAGGATGACTAAAAAAATTATAAAGAGAGAAGATAGCTTATGAGAGTAAGCTAGCAAGAAATATAAAAACAGACAGTAAGAGCTTCTACAGGTATATAAAAAGGAAGAGAGTAGCTAAAGTAAATGTTGGTCCCCTAGAGGTTGAGTCTGGGGAATTAATAATGGGAAACAGGGAAATGGTGGAGACTTTGAACAAATATTTTGTATCGGTCTTCACGGTAGAAGACACTAAAAGCATCCCAATAATGGATAATCAAGGGGCTATTGGGGTGGGGGGGAATTAAAACAACCACTATCACTAGAGAGAAAGTACTAGGCAAACTAATGGGACTAAAGGTGGACAAGTCCCCTGGACCCGATGGACTGCATCCTAGAGTCTTAACGAGGTGGCTGCAGAGATAGTGGATGCATTGGTTGTAATCTACCAAAATTTCCTGGATTCTGGAGAGGTCCCAGCGGACTGGAAAACCGCAAATGTAACGCCCCTATTTAAGAAAGGAGGGAGACAGAAAGCAGTCAACTATTGACCAGTTAGCCTAACGTCTGTCATTTGGAAAATGCTGGAGTCCATTATTAAGGAAGTGGTAGCAGGACATTTAGAAAATCATAATACAGTCAAGCAGAGTCAGCTTGGTTTTATGAAAGGGAAATCATGTTTGACAAATTTGCTGGAATTCTTTGAGGATGTAACGAGCAGGGTGGATAAAGGGGAACCAGTAGATGTTGTGTATTTGGATTTCCAGAAGGCATTCGATAAGACAGCCATTTCAAGCGGCTGTGCCAGCGCCGGCTGCCCGCCTCCGAGCCCGAGTGGCGCCGGGTGCTGGAGCCTCTGCTCCGCTGCAGGACTGCACCGACCGGCGCTCGCTCTCGCTCGGGCCGCCACACCATGGCGCTGGCCGCCACCCGCCCTGCTCTCGCTCGGCTGCTGCTTCCTCCTCTGCAGTCGCCTCGGCGCTCGCTTCCTGAGCTTCTGTGGCCGGGCTCTGCTCATCCAGGTCAGTGTCCGCCTCGACCTCTGTGAGAGGTTGCACTGCGAATGCTTTCAAAATATCTCTCTTTACTGTAGTGGATGTCAGAGGGATTCTAAGAAACGCCGTTAACCCAGCTTGCATTTATCTAGCGCCTTCAACTTCTAACTTCCCACCCCCTTCCCCCCCACCTTTCCCCCCACCCCCTTCCCCCCCACCTTTCCCCCCACCCCCTTCCCCCCCACACCCTTCCCCCCACACCCTTCCCACCCCCTTCACCCCACACCCCTTTCCCCTCCCCCACCCCTTTCCCCTCCCCCACCCCTTTCCCCTCCCCCACCCCTTTCCCCTCCCCCACCCCTTTCCCCTCCCCCACCCCTTTCCCCTCCCCCACCCCTTTCCCCTCCCCACCCCTTTCCCCTCCCCACCCCTTTCCCCTCCCCACCCCTTTCCCCTCCCCCACCCCTTCCCCCTCCCCCCATCCCTTGCCCCCCACCCCTTTCCCCCACCCCTCTCTCCTTCCCCCCTCTCTCTCTCTCTCTCTCTCCTTCCCCCCCTCTCTCTCTCTCTCTCTCCTTCCCCCTTTCTCTCTCTTTCCCTCTCTCTCTCTCTCTCTCCCTCTCTGTCTCCTTCCCACACAGACAGACAGACAGACAAACTCATTTATATATATATATAAAAATTATTTGTACTTTTTTCATAACAACATGCCCACAAATAACCCTTGGCACCGCCGGGCACTCCAGCTAGTGGAATATAAAAGCAGGGAAGTCCTGTTGCAACTGTACAGGACGTTGGTGAGACCACACCTGGTACTGTGTACAGTTTTGGTCTCCTTATTTAAGGAAGGATATAATTGCATTGGAGGCAGTTCAGAGAAGGTTCACGAGGTTGATTTTAGTGCTGAAGGGATTGTTTTATGAAGAAAGGTTGGGCCTATATTCATTGGAGTTTAGAAGAATGAGAGGGGATCTTATTGAAACATAAGATTCTGAAGGGGCTTGACAGGGTAGATGCAGAGAGGATGTTTCCCCTCATGGGGAAATCTAGAACTAGGGGGCATAATTTCAGAATAAGGGGGCACCCTTTTAAATTGGAACATAAGAACATAAGAAATAGGAGCAGGAATAGGCCACTTGGCTCCTCGAGCCTGCTCCACCATTCATTAAGATCATGGCTGATCTAGGGCTCAAAGCCACTTCCCAGCCTGCTCCCCATAACCCTTCACTCCCTTATCTTGCAAAAAATTGTCTATCTCCACTTTAAATGTATTTAATGACCCAGCCTCCACAGCTCTCTGGGGCAGAGAATTCCACAAATTTATGACCCTCTGAGAGAAGAAGTTTCTCCTCATCTCAGTTCTAAAAAGCGACCCTTTATTCTAAGACTGTGCCCCCGAGTTCTAGATTTCACCATGAGGGGAAACATCCTCTCTGCATCTACCTTGTCGAGCCCCCTCAGTATCTTATATGTTTCGATAAGATCACCTCTCATTCTTCTGAACTCCAATGAGTGTAGGCCCAGCCTGCTCAACCTTTCCTCATAAGTCAAACCCCTTATCTCTGGAATTAACCTAGTGAATCATCTCTGAACTGCCTCCAATGCAAATATATCCTTCCTTAAATTAGGAGACCAAAACTGTACGCAGTACTCAAGGTGTGGTCTCACCAATACCTTGTACAGTTGCAGCAGGAATTCCCTGCTTTTATACTCCAACCCCCTTGAAATAAAGGCCAACATTTCATTTGCCTTTTTGATTACTTGCTGTACCTGCATGCTAACTTTTTGTGTTTCATGCATAAGGACCCCCAGGTCCCTCTGAACTGTAGCATTTTGTAATCTCTCTCCATTTAAATAATAATTTGCTTTTTTATTTTTCCTGCCGAAGTGGATAACCTCCACTTTCCCACTGATGTAAAAAGACTACTGAGTACTTGGTTTGAGTATAAAACAAGGCTTTAATCAACTGTTTCCAAACCATGAGATTCTAGTTACATCACTAGTTCCTGGTTACAGAAACATCCTGAGCAAGCTGGGCCCACGCCCGAGTATTTATACTCCTTGGACGGCACCACCAGCTGGCCGCCCAGTGTTACTTCATGAGTCATGATAAGATTCATAACACCCACATTATTCTCCATCTGCCAAATGTTTGCCCACTCAATTTGCCTGTCTATATCCCTTTGTAGATTCTTTGAGTCCTCTGCACAACTTGCTTTCCCACCTATCTTTGTATCAACTGCAAACTTGGCTACATTACACCCGATCCCTTCATCCAAGTCATTAATGTAGATTGTAAATACTTGGGGCCACAGCACCAATCCTTGTGGCACCCCACTAGTTACCGTTTGCCAACCAGAAAATGACCCATTTATCCCAACTCTCTGCTTTCTGTTAGTTAGCAATTCTCTATCCATGCTCATATATTACCCCCAACTCCATGAGTTCTTATCTTATGCAGTAACCTTTTATGTGGCACCTTATCGAATGCCTTCTGGAAATCCAAATACACCACATCCACTGGCTCACCCTTGTCCACCCTGCTTGTTACATCCTCAAAGAACTCCAGCAAATTTGTTAAACATGATTTCCCTTTCCTAAAACCATGCTGACTCTGTTTGACTGCAATATGTTTTTCTAAATGCCCTGCTACTGCTTCCTTAATGAAGGACTCCAGCATTTCCCAATGACAGATGTTAGGCTAACTGGTCTATAGTTTCCTGCTTTCTGTCTCCCTCCTTTCTTAAATAGGGGTGTTACATTAGCGGTTTTCCAGTCCGCTGGGACCTCTCCAGAGTCCAGGGAATTTTGGTATATTGCAACCAATGCATCCACTATCTCTGCAGCCACTTCTTTTAAGACCCTGGGATGCAGACCATCTGGTCCAGGGGACTTGTCGTCTTTTAGTCCCATTATTTTACCGAGTACTATTTCCTTAGTGATAGTAGTTGTCTTTAGTTCCCCACTCCCTGTGGCCCCTTGGTTATCCATTATTGGGATGTTGTTAGTGTCTTCTACAGTGAAGACAGATACAAAATATTTGTTCAGAGTCTCTGCCATTTCCCCGTTCCCCATTATTAATTCCCCAGTCTCATCCTCTAAGGGACCGACGTTTACTTTAGCTACCCTCTTCCTTTTTATATACCTGTAGAAGCTCTTACTATCTGTTTTAATGTTTCTTGCCAGCTTACTCTCATAATTCATCTTTTCTCTCTTTATTATTTTTTTAGTCATCCTTTGCTGGTATTTAAAAATTTCCCAATCCTCTGGTCTCCCACCAATTGTGGCAACATTGTATGCCTTCATTTTCAATTTGATACCATCCTTTACTTCCTTAGTTAGCCACGGATGGTGCTCCCTTCTCTTAAAATCTTTCTTTCTCACTGAGGAGGAATTTCTTCTCTGAGGGTCATGAATCTTTGGAATTCTTTTCCCCAGGGAGCTGTGGAGGCTGGGTCATTGAATATATTTAAGGTGGAGATAGACAGATTTTTGAATGGTAAGGGAGTCAAGGGTTATGGGGAAGCGGGCAGGGAAGTGGAGTTGAGGCCAAGATCAGATCAGCCATGATACTGAATGGCGGAGCAGGCTCGAGGGACCAAATGACCTACTCCTGCTCCTGTGTCTTATGTTCTTATGTGCTACGTCTTATGTTATAGGGTACGGGGAGTGAGAGGAGGAATGTTAAAGGGTACGAGGAGTAAGAGGAGAGGAATGAGAGGGGAGTTAGTTGAGCGACTCCTGGGGAGAAAAGCACCGGCAACAAGTAATGTGGGAAGTGGCCTATTTTTTGCGCTGTAACATTGTATGATTCTATGATCAATTCACCACCAAGTTACATTATCTACCAAGGTGGCAGTAGTGTAACACAGTAGTGTAACACAGTAGTGTGACGCAGTAGTAAATAAGAGAATGTGGCCAAACTGTACGCCTGGTCTAAAGAAAGCAACCATCAGAAAGAATTCCAGTTCCAAGCTAGATTGAAAATGAAAATGGTGGAGTGAAATGCATCATTAACTGGACTGAACACCACACTGCTGCACTTCAGTTGGATGGACACTATTGAGTTAAGCGCTTTGGGACATCCTGAGGTTGTGAAAGGCGCTATATAAATGCAATTGTTTCTTCTTTTTAACTTTGTAATATATTCCCATTGAAGCATACTTACTTAAGTCAACGGTAATGCTTCTAAGAAGAGAGACGCACGCCCAGAAATGTTTGTTCAAGAGCCAAGGCCCTTTCACCCACACCCATAGTGAAATGAAACACTGTGTGTCACAACATGCCTTTTACTGCAGATCCCTCAGACAAGAACTTAAAAAGATTCCAGAACCCAACCCATAGCTGTCATTCGGTAGCAAAACAAAAGATTCTTTGCATTTCTTCACGTCAAATCTTTCAGCAAAATGGCACCTGAAATAATTGAATTGTGTGCACAATGGGTGTGTAATAAGACCGCAAAAGTCAAAATATAACACACACCTATGGATGAGTGCCAATTATGTCTTGACAATTATGTCTTTTAATTGTTGACCATTGTAAAAATATATCTTTTTTTAGTGAAGATCAGTTTAAAATCATTGGCATTAATGCTACAATATCTGCCCACATCAGCCTTAAAAGCTTAATTTTTGCAATAAGTCAGAAAAATGTCTCTGGCAAGACAATCCTTTTCTTTTTTTTTTCATTCTTGGGATGTGGGTGTCGCTGGCAAGGCCAGCATTTATTGCCCATTCCTAATTGCCCTTGAGGAGGCGGTGGTGAGCCGCCTTCTTGAACCGCTGCAGTCCGTGTGGTGAAGGTGCTCCCACAGTGCTGTTAGGGAGGGAGTTCCAGGATTTTGACCCAGCGATGATGAAGGATCGGCGATATACTTCCAAGTCACGATGGTGTGTGACTTGGAGGGGAACTTGGAGGTGGTGGTGTTCCCATGCGCCTGCTGCCCTTCTCCTTCTAGGTGGAAGAGGTTGTGGGTTTGGGAAGTGCTGCTGAAGAAGCCTTGGCAAGTTGCTGCAGTGCATCTTGTAGATGGTACACACTGCAGCCACGGTGCACCGGTGGTGGAGGGAGTGAATGTTTAGGGTGGTGGATGGGGTGCCTATCAAATGGGCTGCTTTGTCCTGGATGGTGTCGATCTTCTTGAGTGTTGTTGGAGCTGCACTCATCCAGGCAAGTGGAGAGTATTCCATCACACTCCTGACTTGTGTCCTGTAGATGGTGGAAAGGCTTTGGGGAGTCAGGAGGTGAGACACTCGCCGCAGAATACCCAGCCTCTGACCTGCTCTTGCTGCCACAGTATTTAGCTGGCTGGTCCAGTTAAGGATATTGATGGTGGGGGATTCAGTGATGGTAATGCTGTTGAATGTCAAGGGGCGGTGGTTAGATGCTCACTTGTTTGAGATGGTCATTGCCTTGCACTTGTGTGGCGCGAATGTTACTTGCCACTTATCAGCCCAAGCCTGAATGTTGTCCAGGTCTTTCTGCATACGGGCATATTCTGAGGAGTTGTGAATGGAACTGAACACTGTGCAATCATCAGCGAACATCCCCACTTCTGACCTTATGATGGAGGGAAGGCCTTTGATGAAGCAGCTGAAGATGGTTGGGCCTAAGACACTGTCCTGAGGAACTCCTGCAGCGACATCCTGGGGCTGAGATGATTGACCTCCAACCACCACAACCATCTTCCTTTGTGTTAGGTATGACTCCAGCCAGTGGTGAGTTACCCCCTCACCCCGATTCCATTGACTTTAGGTTTACTACGGTTCCTTGATGCCACACTTGGTCAAATGCTGCCTTGATATCAAGAGCAGTCACGCTCACCTCATCTCTGGAATTCAGACATATATATTATTATTATTATTCTATTAACGTATATACGACAACATCTCCGCAATGATAGCTCTGCGTTGAACTCCCAATCCGAGATGCACAGGATTGAGCCTTTGGTTTAGTATTATTATTCCCACCTCTGAGTCAGAAGGAACAACAGAAAATGCTGGAAACACTCAGCAGGTCAGGTAGCATTGTGGAGAGAGAAACAGAGTCAATGGCCTAGAAATTAGGTATGGCCCCGCCAGCTCAGTTGCGCCCAAAAGTTTGCGCAGCGCCCGGAGCCGTTGCGCCCGCCAGAAATTCACTTTTAGCGCCCCAAGTCGGAACCGGGCGCTGTTCCAGGGTGTGCGGTGGAAGTCACAAAGGCCCTGCATAGCCACTGGCAGAACATCTGATCATCGCAGATCTGAAATGATTGAGCTTTACCCGCAGATGGCGTAGAAGGTCAAAACCAAAGGGCTGGCCTGTTGGATCTGCCACTAAATAGGCATGGGCCATATTTAGGTGTAGATCCAGGTGTAACGAGGGGAGGGAGAATGTGATCCAGGTGTAGCGAGGGGAGGGAGGGAGAATGTGATCCAGGTGTAGTGTGGGGAGGGAGGGAGGGAGGGAGAATGTGATCCAGGTGTAGCGTGGGGAGGGAGGGAGGGAGAATGTGATCCAGGTGTAGTGTGGGGAGGGAGGGAGGGAGAATGTGATCCAGGTGTAGTGTGGGGAGGGAGGGAGGGAGGGAGAATGTGATCCAGGTGTAGTGTGGGGAGGGAGAATGTGATCCAGGTGTAGTGTGGGGAGGGAGAGGGAGAATGTGATCCAGGTGTAGTGTGGGGAGGGAGAGGGAGAATGTGATCCAGGTGTAGTGTGGGGAGGGAGGGAGAATGTGATCCAGGTGTAGTGTGGGGAGGGAGGGAGGGAGAATGTGATCCAGGTGTAGCGTGGGGAGGGAGGGAGGCAGAATGTGATCCAGGTGTAGTGTGGGAGGGAGGGAGGGAGAATGTGATCCAGGTGTAGTGTGGGGAGGGAGGGAGGGAGAATGTGATCCAGGTGTAGTGTGGGGAGGGAGGGAGGGAGGGAGAATGTGATCCAGGTGTAGTGTGGGGAGGGAGAGGGAGAATGTGATCCAGGTGTAGTGTGGGGAGGGAGAGGGAGAATGTGATCCAGGTGTAGTGTGGGGAGGGAGAGGGAGAATGTGATCCAGGTGTAGCGTGGGGAGGGAGAGGGAGAATGTGATCCAGGTGTAGTGTGGGGAGGGAGAGGGAGAATGTGATCCAGGTGTAGTGTGGGGAGGGAGAGGGAGAATGTGATCCAGGTGTAGTGTGGGGAGGGAGAGGGAGAATGTGATCCAGGTGTAGCGTGGGGAGGGAGGGAGAATGTGATCCAGGTGTAGTGTGGGGAGGGAGAGGGAGAATGTGATCCAGGTGTAGTGTGGGGAGGGAGGGAGAATGTGATCCAGGTGTAGTGTGGGGAGGGAGAGGGAGAATGTGATCCAGGTGTAGTGTGGGGAGGGAGAGGGAGAATGTGATCCAGGTGTAGTGTGGGGAGGGAGGGAGGGAGAATGTGATCCAGGTGTAGTGTGGGGAGGGAGAGGGAGAATGTGATCCAGGTGTAGTGTGGGGAGGGAGGGAGGGAGAATGTGATCCAGGTGTAGTGTGGGGAGGGAGGGAGAATGTGATCCAGGTGTAGTGTGGGGAGGGAGAGGGAGAATGTGATCCAGGTGTAGTGTGGGGAGGGAGAGGGAGAATGTGATCCAGGTGTAGTGTGGGGAGGGAGAGGGAGAATGTGATCCAGGTGTAGTGTGGGGAGGGAGAGGGAGAATGTGATCCAGGTGTAGCGTGGGGAGGGAGAGGGAGAATGTGATCCAGGTGTAGTGTGTGGAGGGAGGGAGGGAGAATGTGATCCAGGTGTAGTGTGGGGAGGGAGGGAGGGAGGGAGAATGTGATCCAGGTGTAGTGTGGGGAGGGAGGGAGGGAGGGAGAATGTGATCCAGGTGTAGTGTGGGGAGGGAGAGGGAGAATGTGATCCAGGTGTAGTGTGGGGAGGGAGAGGGAGAATGTGATCCAGGTGTAGTGTGGGGAGGGAGAGGGAGAATGTGATCCAGGTGTAGCGTGGGGAGGGAGAGGGAGAATGTGATCCAGGTGTAGTGTGGGGAGGGAGAGGGAGAATGTGATCCAGGTGTAGTGTGGGGAGGGAGAGGGAGAATGTGATCCAGGTGTAGTGTGGGGAGGGAGAGGGAGAATGTGATCCAGGTGTAGTGTGGGGAGGGAGAGGGAGAATGTGATCCAGGTGTAGTGTGGGGAGGGAGGGAGGGAGGGAGAATGTGATCCAGGTGTAGTGTGGGGAGGGAGAGGGAGAATGTGATCCAGGTGTAGTGTGGGGAGGGAGAGGGAGAATGTGATCCAGGTGTAGTGTGGGGAGGGAGAGGGAGAATGTGATCCAGGTGTAGTGTGTGGAGGGAGGGAGGGAGAATGTGATCCAGGTGTAGTGTGGGGAGGGAGAGGGAGAATGTGATCCAGGTGTAGTGTGGGGAGGGAGGGAGGGAGGGAGAATGTGATCCAGGTGTAGTGTGGGGAGGGAGAGGGAGAATGTGATCCAGGTGTAGTGTGGGGAGGGAGAGGGAGAATGTGATCCAGGTGTAGTGTGGGGAGGGAGAGGGAGAATGTGATCCAGGTGTAGTGTGGGGAGGGAGGGAGAATGTGATCCAGGTGTAGTGTGGGGAGGGAGGGAGGGAGGGAGAATGTGATCCAGGTGTAGTGTGGGGAGGGAGGGAGGGAGGGAGAATGTGATCCAGGTGTAGTGTGGGAATGAGTTCCCTACATTCCAACAGTGACTACACTCCAGTTTGGACAATTCTTTTGAGGAACCTAGATGTCACCTCCAGATGGCGTACTAGACCAATCGAACAAGCTTCAAATATGGCCTGTGCCTATTTAGTGGCAGATCCAACAGGCTAGCTCTTTGGTTTTGACCTTCTGAGTCAAAACTGAGATGAGGAGAAACTTCTTCACTCAGAGGGTAGTAAATCTATGGAATTTGCTGCCTCAGAGAGCTGTGGAAGCTGCGACATTAAATACATTTAAAACGGAGATAGACAGTTTCCTAGCTGATAAGGGAATTAGGGGTTACGGGGAGAGGGCAGGGAAGTGGATGTGAGTCTAAGTTCGGATCAGCCATGATCCTATTGAATGGCGGAGCAGGCCCGAGGGGCCGTATGGCCTACTCCTGCTCCTACTTCTTATGTTCCTATGTTTATGTTCTTCGACGCCATCTGCGGGTAAAGCTCAATCATTTCAGATCTGCGATGATCAGATGTTCTGCCAGTGGCTATGCAGGGCCTTCGTGACTTCCACCGCCCCCCTCCTCCACCATCTTTTGTTTCATAACTTGTCCCATTGTCATCGCCTTTTGCCTGTCTTAATTTGCATGTCCTGAGGTCATGGCAGGCGCTATGCAAATGCAAGTCTTTGTTTCTTATTGCAAGAAAAAAATCGTCTCCTACATGTACAGGGACTGAAACTGTAAAAAATGCACTCCTGTGACGGTGACAACATATCCTCTCGTTAAGGTCCCTTGGAAAAGATAATGTCACCGCTAGCCTTGTATGAGAGATTTAGTGAAACATCACAAATGCAACCAATCAATGAAAACTCTGTATAAAACAGAACCTCAATAAATATAGACCTACACAGAGATAGGAAAGTTATCTCTTTATAAAGGTTCCTTTTGAGGAAAAGATTGTTCCTCCAAACAAAAAGGAAAATGTTTCATCAAACAATATATTCCACATATAACTGACAAATTACAACTGTTTGTAATTCGAGCCTTTGTGAATTTTAGTCATCTTAACCCAGTCATGCCACCACCCCCCCCCCCCCCTGCATTGAGAATTGTGGCTTGACATTTCAGTCATAATAAATAATTGTTGCAATATTCTTTATCCTATCAGCGTTGAAAATTCTGTGCATTTTTGCAGAGACTCAGAGTAAAGTTTTATTATTAGTCTAGCTGTCTCATTTTGACCAAACTTGGATGAGGAGAAGTGTGTTTGATTTCTGTGCAGCGCCCGGCAGATCAGACTGTCAATGACTGGGGACATCTGCTGGCCAATGGTGAGAATTGCGAGGGTGAACCTGGACAGTCCTGCATCAGTAGGAGGAACATGCTTGCCAGATTGATAAATATCGCAAACAATATTGATTTTTAGACTCTTTTCATATGATTTCTTAATCAGTTTTCCTGAGCATAGAAGCAGGACAAATTCATTCCTTGACGAGAGTTAAATAACTGAATTGCATTCTGTAGAGCAGCTTTAACACTTGTTTTGAAACCCAATGCTCGAGTGATATGAAGTTTCCTGTTGCAAACGGTGTACAATTAGGTAGGGATTAGTTTGTATTAAAATATACACCTTGTTCATTTATCAGATGAAAATAGTCTGAAACAAGCATGCCGTGATTAATGAGGGGAGACTCCAGCTAATTATTGTTTCCTCCTGCAGTAATTAGGTTGGCAATACTAATCAAGACGAATGAACACCCTAGCCCCTCATTCTCAATGTGGAAGTGTCAGCAGTTACTTGTTTCGACCGCAATTTAAGATTCTGTTGGAAGGATGAAGCTAATATTGGGCCGCCAGTGTGATTGCATTCCTTTGTTACACTAAGCACTCAGAAAACAGACAGAGATAAATACCGTGAAGTTAATAGCCTTATCATCGGCAATTATTTTTGCGTAACTCCTGATAAACAGCTTCCTGAGATTTTTGAAACATCTTTTCCTTTAGCAAGGAAACTGAGTGTATTCCTTTTGTTAGAATATATTAAATTATTTTACGTTTGATACGCATTTTAAACCTGATGTGTTGATCAGATAGGACAAAGTTTCACTGAAACAATCCATTAGTTCCACTCCAGCTGTCTCTTAACAAAAATCCAATGCAAAAGACTTGCATTTCTATAGCGCCCTTCACAACCTCAGGACCTTCCAATGTGCTTTATAGCTAGTAGAGTACTTTTGAAGTGAAGTCACTGCTGTAACGTAGGAAATGGAGCAATATGTTTGTGCACAGCAAGCTCCCACAAACAGCAAAAGACATGTGACCAGATAATCTATTTTTTGTGATGTTGGTTGAGTGATAAATATTGGTCAGGACACGGGGAGAACACCTCTGCTCTTCTTCAAATAGAGCCATGGGATCTTTTACTTTCGCCTGAGAGGGCATCGGTTTAATGTCTCATCTGAAAGACGGCACCTCCGACAGTGGAGCACACGCTCAGTGCTGCACTGGACTGTCAGCCTGGATTATGTGATCAAATATCTGGAGTGGGATTGAACCCAATGCTACCCACTGAGCCAAGGCTGACTCCTAACCATTTAGAAACATATGCAGGATAACAATCATGAATTAGATTTTCCTCTGTTTAGCCCAGTAATATTGAGGTCAATTGTATCATCCACTGCTACCTAGGGATGGAACGTAGGCCTTTCATGGCTCAGTACCACACCACATAAAGCATCTTCCACTTGCATTGGAAGGGGAATCCAAGACAGTAGCGTTAACTCATTTCAACTCATTTCTGCCTCGGTTTCTTAAATTACTGCCAGCAGTAAGTTAACTTGGTATTTGTCATGACTTCCATTACTTCTTTTTGGGTTGTAAATGATCATACCCTCAGTTGTATAACTTTAAGAGATTGGAATATCACCCTCAACTGATGTTACAATAGCTGTACATGGCCTTCTTTGATCTCACAAAGGCCTTCGACACTGTCAACCGTGAGGGATTATGGAGTGTCCTCCTCAAATTCGGCTGCCCTCAAAAGTTTGTCACTATCCTCCGCCTGCTTCACGATGACATGCATGCCGTGATCCTGACCAACGGTTCCACCACAGACCCAATTCAAGCACGAACCGGGGTCAAGCAAGGCTGTGTCATCGCACCAACGCTCTTCTCAATCTTCCTTGCTGCAATGCTCCATCTCACCCTCAGTAAGCTCCGCACTGGAGTGGAGCTAATTTACAGAACAAATGGGAAACTGTTCAACCTCCGTCACCTCCAGTCCAGATCCAAGGTCATCCCATCCTCTGTCGTTGAATTACAGTATGCAGACGATGCTTGCGTCTGCGCTCACTCGGAGGTCGAACTCCAAACCATCGTAAACACCTTCACCGAAGCATACGAGAGCATAGGCCTTATACTAAACATCCGTAAGACAAAGGTCCTCTACCAACCTGCCCCCGCCACATAGTGCTGCCCCCCAATTATCAAAATCCATGACAAGGCCTTGGACAATGTGGACCACTTTCCATACCTCGGGAGCCTACTGCCAACAAGGGCAGACGTCGACGACGAAGTCCAACACCGCCTTTAGTATGCCAGTGCAGCCTTCGGTCGCCTAAGGAAGAGAGTGTTTGAAGACCAGGACCTCAAACCCGGCACTAAGCTCATGGTCTACAGAGCAGCAGTGATACCCGCCCTGGTGTATGCCTCAGAGTCATGGACCATGTACAGCAGGCACCTCAAAGCACTGGAGAGGTACCACCAATGCTGCCTCCGCAAGATCCTGCAAATCCATTGGCAGGATAGGCGCACCAACGTCAGTGTTCTTGCTCAGGCCAACATCCCCAGCATCAAAGCTCTGACCACGCTCAATCAGCTCCGATGGATGGGTCACATTGTCTGCATGCCTGATACGAGACTCCCAAAACAAGCGCTCTACTTGGAGCTCCGGCACGGCAAGAGAGCCCCAGGTGGGCAGAGGAAACGCTTCAAGGACACCCTCAAAGCCTCCTCGAAAAAGTGCAACATCCCCACCGACACCTGGGAATCCCTGGCCCAAGACCGCACAAAGTGGAGGAGAAGCATCCGGGAAGGCACCGAACACCTCGAGTCTCTTCGCCGGGAGCAAGCGGAAGCCAAGCACAGGCAGCGCAAGGAGCGCACGTCAACCCAAGCACCCCACCCACCCGCCCCTTCAACCACTGTCTGCCCCACCTGTGACAGAGTCTGTAGGTCCCACATTGGACTTATCAGTCACCTGCGAACTCATTTTTAATGTGGAAGCAAGTCATCCTCGGTTCCGAGGGACTGCCTAAGAAGAAGCAACTGGAACTACTCAGAGGTTCGACACACCAGAACAAGACGGTAAATCACATATACCAAACTTACTGATGCTATGAGAACCATCTATCCAATTGCTGAATTGTTCCACACTTACCTCATAAACACTGGCCAATTTTATTTCATATTTAGTATGAACCCCCGTTCCACCTTCACCTGGTGTCACAAAGTGCAAGAATCATTCACCTGGCTGATAGAAAATAATCTGGCCTGATTCAGTTGTTGGGTTTATATTACCTTTTCAGATTGGGTTACTTGACTCTAACCCAGTGTTGTTCAATAGAAATCACTGACTGCCCACTAGTGAGGCTATGGCGACACCGTTTTAACCACATGCACTAGTTTTAGTAGAAAACATTGTACACACACACAATACAGGTAAATGTACTTCATATGTGTATATTTATGTCACGACAATCTACCACCATTCAGGAACCAAGGAGGTTCTGTCATTTCAGATTTACAGCATCCACTCGCAGAGGGAAGAGGAAGACACAGTAGAGGGAGAAGCTGAAGAGGAGGAAGCAGCCAGAAGGATGCATCCCAGACAGCTCCTTTGTGGCCAGGATATCCGGGATAGAATCATCGGCCTGCGGTCCCAGTGACCACAACCCCAATTCCCTATTCAACATTAGTCCAACACCTTACCTTCCCTCTGTTACTGACCATCACAGCGTCCTCTTGGCCATGATGCTGAAATAAAAGCCACCACAAAGCAAACTTTTCAATCCAACTTTTTACATCTATCCATCCAATATGACATCAAGAAATCAACTCATCACCTTTATGCATTCTCTTAGTGACTGTCTTGTGTGTGCCTTTGCCTATCCTACTGATGTTACACAGTGCTTCCCCAGTGGCTGCAGCATGGCTGGTGGAAGGCTGCTGACTTCTAGTGGGGGACACTGCAAATAGTCTTGCTGGTTGACCGTGAGGAGCTGGTGGCGTCAAATCAATTTTCTTCTTGGTCATCCATTGGCTGGGCTGGCTGCATTTCTTGGGTGTGTGAAATGAGGAAAGCACAAGGGTGGAGTTGTGGTGAGGGGTGGGCAGGAAAGCAAGAGGTGCATGCAAGAAGCAGGATAACATGTGAGGATACCAGCATCTTGTATCATTTCAGCCCCGCCGCTGGCCAAGGGCTCAGCCATGCCCCTGCCAAAAATGGCCTTCACCGTCTCTCCAAGGGGGTGGGGTGAGGTTAGGTTAGGAATGGGAGATGTGCCTTGTGATTGATACAGATTGTTGGTAGATGAGTGATGGGGGGGGGGGGGCAGCAGAGGTGGGGGCATTGAGCAGTGTGTGAGGCTAGTGATGCAATTGGTAAGAGACGGCTTTTGAAGATGCACTCACTGACCTTGACCAGTAGTCTGAGGCCATCAAGCTTCTTTGGGCACTGGAGCCAGGTGATGGGGGCGACTGCTGGTAGTCACGGCCTCAGTGATGTGGTCCCACATCGTTCTTTCTGGAAGGCCTCATGGCCCCTGTGGGTAGAGGACCTCCCTTGCAGTGTTGACCCCCTGCATAAAGCTGGAGTGCAAGACCCTGGGTGCCCCTTCCCTGGCTTGCTGAGCCATTTGTGTTAGTGCTGAAGTACTTTTACCATTTTTTTAGGTGTGAAGATAACTCCGCTTTAAGAGCTGAAGACTGCCATTTGGAAATTATTTTTAATGTTTATGTTTATTTGGAAAGGCAGCAAGGGCCAAAAATGCATTTTTTCCACTTGATTTTTATTAGTTTTGAATGCATTGCCCCTTTAATTGCCTATGCCTTGCAAACTCCACAGGCTCGCTCCCAGAGGCTGCAACGCCGACTGAACAGGAATATCGGTTCGGAGGCCTCCATTAACGCCGCCAGGAGGGCATTGCACGGTAAGTTTGCGCTGTGCTCCACATCAACCTCCAGAGCCAATTTTTGCGGCTGTTAACACCGGCAATTCACACCGGCAATTCTGTTGGGGCACACAAATTTTCCCCCCTGTATATTTAAACAATCAGGTGATTCCTTTTCTAATGAAATAAAATACCTTGCATTTATAACACCTTTTACGACCTCAGGACATCCCAAGCACTTCACAGCCAACGGAATATTTTGAAGTGTAGTTAGTTACTGTTGCATTGTAGATAAATGTGGCAGCCAATATGTGCACAGCAAGGTCCCACAAACAGCAATGTAATAATGACCAGATAATCTGTTTTAGTGGCACTGGTTAGGTCTAAATATTGAACTCCCAGCTCCTCTTTGAATAATGCTGTGGGATCTTTTACATCCGCCAGAGAGCAGACAGAGCCTCGATTTAACCTTGCATCCAAAATAGAGCATCTGGTGACAGTGCAGCACGCCTTCAGTGCTGCACTGAAGTGCCAGCCTTGGAGTGGGGCTTTAACCCACAATGTTGAGTCAGAGAGGAGAATGCCAGCACTGAGTTAAGGTTGACAAGACTATGGATGTGGCTAAATACAAAACACACCTGACCTCACTGGTTTGGCTATTAGTACATCATTTTAAGAAGAGATCCAGTATCTGATATACAAGTCATTTATCAAGATTAAAATCCAAGTTATTTTCCTGAGATGAAAACTTGTATGTCCAGGGTATGCATTTTCAGGGAGTGGCTGTGAATTACATTTAGATCTAAAAATTGAATTACTTGTTTCTTGAAGAGCAGTAAAAAATGTTTTACACTCCCAAATTTTACCGTATAGTACTTAGTCAAGCAGATGTCCTACAGTACAAAAGCAAAATATTGCAGATCTGAAATAAAAACAGAAAATGCTGGAAATACTCAGGTCAGGCAGCATGCTTGGCGAGAGAAACAAAGTTAACGTTTCACGTTGATGACCATTCTGATAAAAGGTCATCAACCTGAAAAGTTGACGGTTTCTCTCTCCACACATGACCGGGGTATTTCCAGCATTTTGTTTTTATTTCAGATGTCCCATGGTGCTGCTCTCTAAGTGATTACAAGAGACAGCAAGAGGGGAAGGGTGCGTATTTCTACTGAAAGGGTTTGCAAAGTAGTAAGAGATTGCTGCAACGTTAAGAGGTGCTGCCTTTTGGATGAAAGGGGAGATGAATTTTTTTTGCATGCAGCGACTTGTTATATTCTGTAATGCACAGCCTGAAAGGGTGGTGCAAATAGATTCAATAGTATCTTTCAAAAGAATTGGATAAATACTTGAAAAGGAAAAAATTGTTTGGCCATAGGAAATGAGTAGGGGAATGGGACTAATTAGATAGCTATCAAAGAGCTGGCAGACACAATTGGCTGAATGGCCTCCTTCTGTGCTGTATGACTCTACACAGAGACCCCTCTGGTAGTTCAATTACTATCTGAAGACCAGCAGGAAGTTCTGGCCATCATTCCTCCCTCAAACAACACTACCAAGAACACATTAACTGGTCATTCATTCAATTGTTTTTTTGTGGAATCTTGCTGTATGAAAATTGGCTGCCGCATTTGCATTAGCCTACATTACAACTACAATTGGCTGTGAAACATGTTGGAATGTCCCGAAGACATGAAAGTCACTATATATAAATGCAAGTTTATTTCCTTTCACATTCATCTACATAGATCAACTCCAGTTCAAAGTAATTTAAGTATGTAAGTGAATGTGACAGTAAATTTGCAAACAGCAAGATTCCATAAAAAGCAACTAAACACATGATGTTTTGGGATGATTGAGAGAAGAGGCGATATATAAATGCAGTTATTTCTTTACTAATAGAAATGATCAGTTAAATTGCAACTGGTCCCAGTGATGTAACTACCTCCTCCAGAGGTCCTTGCAATAACAAAAACGCCACACCATTCATTATCAGTACAAACACATAGCAATGCAAAACAGCATGACTGTGCCAGAATATGCAGTGTAATTTGTACAAACCTAGAACAGCTGTCAGTTTCAGTGGTGGTTAGGAGATTCCAAATCTCAAGGGCCAGATTTTCTCGTTCCTGTCTCTAGGTTGTTTTTTTTTAAATCTCGAGATATGGGCGATGCTAGCAAGGCTACATTGCCCCATCACTGCCTTTAGGTGATGATGGGCCACACTCAAGGAGTGATTTTCTATAACTGCTTCAGAGGGCATTAAGTCAAACCAGTTAGTGAGTTAGGCAGACTAGATTGGGCTAACAGGTTCCATTTCCTGAAGGATACAAGTGAACTAGTTGAGTCTTACAGGCAACTTTTATGGTATTTTTTTCCTGTTGCTAGCCCACATATTTACTGAATGTAATTTCACATGCTGGGATCTGAACTCCGGACCGCTCTGTTGCTAGTCCAGTTCCATAATCACTACTATACCATACCTGGTAAGTGTTGGAAAACAGTGACACAGAAATTAGACAATTGATAGCAAAGTATGCAGGGTGATGCAAGTTTTCTTTTATTTACAAATTTACATTTGTCATTATTTTCATGCAGGCATACTTTTCTTTACCAGTTGAATGTGGTCCACTTTTAGTAATCGATTTACATCACATTGTAAAGTTACTACAAAAGCATCAAATTCTGGTATGCATAAAAAAAAAAGGTAAATTCAGCCAAAATACCCATAGATGCAAAGTTGGAAAAGCACCTGCTCCAAGTCATGAGCCAACCTCATACTCTCCATTACAATGTGATTAATGCCAAAATTAAAATACCTCAAGACTCGACAAGAGAGCTAGAGGGGAGATGAGAATTCTTTTTATGCAGCGAGTTACAATGATCTGGAATGTACTGCCTGACAGATTCAATAGTAACTTTCAACAGAAGGGATATCTACTTGAAATGGAAACATTTGCAGGGCTATGGGGAAAGAGCAGTGGAGTGGGACTAATTGGAGAGCTCTCTCAAAGAGTCAGCACAGGCCCGATGGGCCGAATGGCCTCCTCCTGTGCTGTATCATTCTATGACTTTACTGCTAAATAGTCTTGAATTGTGCTGCATTAGTTGAGAGATTATTTTTTAAATTCTGAATTCTGTTAGGTGACATTTGAAAAGTAATGCTGGTTTAAAAACACACCTTTTTGACAGCTGCCTGGCTATAATCTAACTACACACTAATTTTTACATAGTTGCAGCAGATTGATGCACAAAGTATCTTGCAGGGTCACAAATCAATGTAGCAATGTTTACATCACTTTCACAAAAATGTATTAATATCTTTTGAGAGCATCTTAGGAAACATTACACAGCTCCACTTTTGATGGTTAATTTCAACTCAAGGCTACAAAAACTAATCCTCCAACTTTACTGTGACTGAACATGTTCTCACCATCACTCTAGTTAACTGCCGTTGATGGATTATTCTGCAGTCTCCAGTCGATGGATGCTCATTAAATAAAATAATTGGACATATATGCATATGCAAAAGCAGTTCTTAACACAGTAGCATTTAAAAGAAATAGTGAGGACCGCTGAATTTGTTAGAAGGGGAGGTCTTTGCACAAAAATGTAGATTTTGATGTTGGAATGTATAGGACTTTCCTGGGTGTAATAATGATTTTTTTTTTTATAAAGGGGCATTTAGAGTGCAAGTGAGGGAAACTGTAAGACTGAACTGTGAAAAGGGCACATCACTCGGAAACTTATTGAATGCCTTTCCAGTTAACTTCAGTGACCAAATAATCCAATCTAACAAAAGCACATAACTACGCTTTCTGGCAATTTGGTTTTCCTTTCCTTTATCCCCCATTATAAAGAGAGGATCCCACAGACTGCATTAAAACTGAGTTTGTATAAAGAGTAAAATATTTCCACATGGTCCAAATGAATACCAACACAAAATTCTAACGGGTCGTATTGGAGCTTACTGCAACGAGGGCTAATCGCCTTGGGTTGGACCGTTCTCAGGAAAAGAATACACGCTTCAAAGATGAAGTGAAATTACGAAAGGTTAAGCTTCGCACTAATCTCAGTTGAAGTCTCCACTGACCATTAAATGCACATACACCAATCTGTGTCTTGTATAATAGCATCAAACATGGTCAAAGGTGAAGTTATGCAATTTGAGACTAAACTTTACATAAAAACATAACATTTCACAAATATCACAACTGTACACTTCCATATACAACAAGCTCCAAGTAACAGTTTAAAATTGTATGCAAAACCACAGAGAAAAAATAAGACGTGACTTGTGAAATAGGACTAATGAACTGGAAAATAGAATCCCCTATTGCTTTATTAGAATGCAATACCAAAACTTTTCAACCAGGAGAGACCATTTAGATTTTACATCTACTCTTAACTAACATTTTGCAAAGAGATTGTGAACCTATGCTTACTTCAACACAGGTTTATTCTTTGTCCATAGCAGTTTTAGTATTCACTACAGTAATTATGTACCCATCCACACCAATAAAAACACAAGTTCATGGAAAACCTAACTACAGGAATTAGATTCAGATATTTTGCAAGCACACAAAATTGTATTCGGTTACAAACCACACGTTTTGTTTCAACAATATTAGCTAATTTTAGGAAAACAACTGCATCAGCATAAAACAAAAATACAAGTGACATTCTTTATAAAATACAGAAGTTAACTCTACATCCTGTACATAGGTTCGGTCTCGGCATACATCTGGCTGTGTACAAGGATCTTGCAGCTTAGCTCATAACAGTTCATTATCTACAAGAATAATGCAAACACCCTTTTCAAACTTTAGGTGAGATACTTAATCAAGTTTGTTTCTGTTACTGAAGTGCAAACATTATGCAACTATCCAGTTGGATACTGGTGTATTCAAAACACGTTCCCTTTCTCGGGGATGATAAAGCTAATCAACACCGTTAACATATTTCACATTCGTGGTTACTCAACTGAAAATTTATTTTATGAACAGAAAGAAAAGGACATTTTAATAGAAAGAAATAGTGTGAATTACTAAATTTAAAACTAATATTGTACTTAAGTTTAAATAACTATTTAATTTCAATACCCTGCAATTTAGCCATTTACAAAGTATTGTTTTAAATAAAATCCAGAGATTTGTACAAGTACTGCAGCACCAATATATACTTTTCCAAAGCACTTTGTTAATACCATGCTTACATCCGAGGACTCATTCCAAACATTCACTGACAGAAGGCAGTCGTTCGGTTCATATTATGTTGCACTCTAACTGACAATCCGTTATCGGATTTGAGGTTCAGTTCCTATCCACTGCTGTATGGGTTTGAGAAGGTTAGCATTTCCAGTTATCTTAAATTAACAGAAATCTACTTTAGATACTACAGGTTTTGAAATAACTCCAGCTTTACAAGTACCCAAAACACCAAACGGGATCTTATTACTTTTGCACTGTGACAGTTTACTTAAGTATTAGTACCATTAGTAGTCTTCCTCATACTTTGAATATAGTTACTCCCCACATCTCTAGGTTGGATGCATCAACTAGCTGGAACAAAAAGGACAGGGAGACAAAAAAAAGTCAGGTGGAAGAGAAATTACTAAGCAAGTACTTCATGAGTTTTATAGGTTCAAACCTCTCATACTCATCTTCCACCAATCCCTTATGACACAAAGCTTTGCTCATATTCCAGCCCTCAATTCTTTAAGGTAGCCTGTAGTGTGATTACGCAAAGGAAAGTTTATTATTGTTTAACAAACATTCCAAATCATGGTTAGAAATGGTGAGCAAGGTACTTTAAAGATACTGAAAGTAACTATACTTTAACCTCCATCTCAGGGTATCACAGTAGTGCCAAAAATGGGTGTGAATTAAGTACGATCAGAGTCAATTACTTAGTGACTGAAGAAACCAAATTCTGTTTTTAATTAAATGAGATTCAGGCTCATTGCTGGTAATTTGTGGGATATACAGTTCAATCAACTTTACAATTCAGGCTATTAATTAAATGGGATTCTTCCCAGTATTTTGTAGATTACATTTCACTATTCTGTCCAGTTTCCTGTGAAAACCCCCAAACCAGTGACCTTGACTATAAAGATATTAAAAACTTTCTGAACAATCGATGTACCAGAAAGAGCATTGTCAATACCGATGCTTTACAAATTAAACCTACAGGAACTCAGCTGTCATCAACCTGTCATTCCGAAGGAGGATAATTTTATATCCCTTTATCTAACAGCGCACTGGTGATGAACTGCATGAAAGTTTATTTTGTACGTCTTTAATCCAACTGGTGGGGTATGTCAGAGCTCCAAGACATTGTCATCCCATTTTATGGTGGCAGAAATAATTCTTCCATGGAAGTTTAAGAAAGGAGGAATTATGCAATTGAAGCAATTTTAAGTCAAAGCTTTAGATACTGTGGGGTGGAATTTCTGCGTAATTTTCCCGATCTACCACTATAACTTTGGCAGAAACCCCGCATGAACAGTGT
Organism: Somniosus microcephalus; assembly: GCF_052327205.1. NCBI lineage: Eukaryota > Metazoa > Chordata > Chondrichthyes > Squaliformes > Somniosidae > Somniosus > Somniosus microcephalus. Next base: position 18,001,906 of record NC_141003.1, read on the forward strand.
AAACAGCTGTTTATCCCATTTCTGCAGGGTTTTTGCCGAAGTTACGGTGGGAGATACCCCACCAAAATTCCAGGCATGTATTTAAAGTTTTGATTAAAGTGCTTTAATACCCAAATCTAAATGCTAAATAAAATATAGTGGATCTATTGCGAAAACCTGAGATGCAATGACTTGACGTACTGAAACTAATGTCCACAGTATGACTGTCTTAACCATAATAAGTTCAAGGCCACAAGCAGAGAGGCTCAAAAGCAGCATTAGACACGCATGAAGATGACAACCAAGACAGCATTCAGGTTTGGATAAATGGCCTGATTTGTTTTAGGACCCATTCACAAACAAACAGCAGGCTGAACTCTCATTTCTCCCAAGCTCTAAATACAGCCTCCTGCACACACTCCTGTAGAAACGGTGTTGAAATCAAATACATCACACCATCTCCTGCTGGAACTCAGCTTTTCCAGAACTTCAAAAGTATGCAACTCAACTCCCACAATCTCAGAGAAAAATTTTGGCCAGCGAGATGGATATTAAGAAGGGTCTTAGAGAAGGAGATGGAGGGGCTTAGGGGAGAATTCCAGACCTTAGGGCCTAGATGTCTGAAGGCATGGTCGCCAATCTCTCTCTTAGGCAGTCCCTCGGAACTGAGGATGACTTGCTTCCACATTAAAAATGAGTTCTCAGGTGACTGATACAGTCTCTTTCACAGGTGGGGCAGGCGGTGGTTGAAGGGGCGGGTGGGTGGGGTGCTTGGGTTGACTTGCGCTGTCTGCACTTGGCTTCCACTTGCTCCTGGTGAAGAGACTCGAGGTGTTCGGCGCCTTCCCAGATGCTTCTCCTCCACTTTGTGCGGTCTTGGGCCAGGGATTCCCAGGTGTCGGTGGGGATGTTACACTTTTTCAAGGAGGCTTTGAGGGTGTCCTTGAAGCGTTTCCTCTGCCCACCTGGGGCTCTGCCCAATGGTGGAGTGAAAGAAGCAGGGTATCCACAAGAGGGCAGAGTTGCAGAAAAACAGTTCAGAGAATTTTAAATTTGTGGTGTTCAGGGACCAGGAGCCAATATAGGTCAGCGAATTAGACGAAGTGGGGAAAAAAATTAAACTAAAGTTATAAATTAAAAATAGTACACAGAACTGGAAGGAGAGAATGGGGGTAATAGAGACCGTAGTGCAAACAGAACGGTTGTTTCAATTTGTGGGTAAAATTAGGGTGAAAATGTAAAACCTAATGAGGCTGTAAATTTGCTGGACAGGTTGGCAATTAATGTTGGATCAAAACTTTCTGGCACTTTATATATAAAAAAAAAAAAAAAATTGCTTTGACTGAAGAGATAAATAATTCGTTTTGTTTTCAGAACAGAATGTCTGGGCCGAGAGAGCACAGCCACCACCCCCCCCCCCCCCCCCCCCCCCACTCCCCAACATCAACATCTACTTTTTAGTATCAATTAGTGACAAATTAATTATTACTCTGAGGCTTAAGCTATTCTCATAATAGATTGATTTTGATTTTGTGACACTTGTATTTTGCCTAGTGAATCCAATATGTAAATACTCTGACAAAAGAGAAATACTGTGGATGCTGGAAACAGGTCAGGCAGCATCTGTGGAGAGAGAAACAGAGTTAACGTTTCAGACATTCCCTTTTGTTCTTTCCTCCCCTTCCCTGCACTTGCTTAAAATCTGTTACATCTCTTAACATTTTCCTATTCTGATGAAAGGTCATTGACCTGAAACATTAACTTTGTTTCTCTCTCCACAGATGCTGAGTATTTCCAGCATTTTCTGTCTATGTAAATGCTCTTGATGCGCATCCTCCCGTATCCAATCCTTGACAAGTTACAAGACTTCATCCATACTGTGTGCTTCAGAGTATTATAATGGGGGGGGGGGGGGGGGGTGCACACGGTGGAAGCTTCCTCAGCAGCCACCGGAACACTAGAGGCATCCACAAATGACTCAAGGAACTATGAGTGCAAACTAGACCATCAGTCCAAAAGTCAGGTTCCTGTGCAAGCAGACATCTCCTCAGAGATGACTTAATCACTTTTCCTAGTACAGAAATGCCAAAACTATTACTGACTGAGCACCTTTCTTTTAAACTTTGGATCGCACAGTGCTTATGGCACTAGTTGAAAAAGCTAAGGCTCTACCGACGAGCAGGGCTTTTGTGCAATACGGGATTGGAGAAGATCATGGGATTTTCACATTATCTCTGGGAGTGTGTAAAACATTGCTTAGTGAGTTTGCCTCAGCACAATTATTAGCAGTTGTGCTGTAGATGGAGAACATTCACCGCGAGGCATCATTACACTTTTTAGTTGTAGTGTAATAGCAGTTTCTGCTAGAAATGTAAAAATAAAATCACCAATATTAGTTTCCAGCATAGTTAAATGGCATATTTAGTAACAATTCCTAAACTGCACCACAAGCCACATTTTTGGTTGAGTTTCTATCTAGTTTGAATACAATATGGTATTCTAGAAAACATTAAATTTCTGGCATTCCAACAGTACTTTGCAGTGCACCCAATTCCTTCAGCCTGTTTCACGTTCTTTCTATAGCAATTGATGAATTGCTGTCATTCAGGGAGCTTCAGGTTCATGACTTCAGGCTTCATTTTGAAATATTGGCGGAATCGTACAACTGCATACCTGGAAAAAAAAATTAGAAGGTGCATCAGAATTAATTTCATATACACTAGAAATATTGATGTCTCCAGGACCAGATGGCATGTACCCCATAATACGAAAGGCAGTCAGTGAGATGGTAGCAGAGGGACTAACCATGATTTTTCAAAATTCATTAGAGATGGGAGCTGTGAAAGGGACTGGAGGGGGGGAAAATGGTACATCTGTTCAAAAAGGCAGAAACGGAGAAGGCAGGCAACTATCGATAATTTAGTCTTGTCTCACGAGTAAGAAAATGACTACAGACTAGAATTAAAGATAAAATAAATGAATATTTAGTTAGAATGGCTGATCAGAGATAGTCAATGTGAATTTCTGAATGGTAGGTCAGGTTTGACTAACATGAAAGAATTTTTTGAGAACAATGTAAAGAGGAGGATGCAGAAGATGTAGTTTATATTGGCTTCCAAAAAAGCGTTTAATAAAAGCACCACATAAAAAATTGGCTAAGGAAATTAGAGCCCATGTGAAAGTGGCACTATGAATAGAAAGATGACTAAAAGGTAGACAGTAAAGTCAGGATGACTCTAGACAAAAAGATGATTTAAGTCACATTTGAAATAGTGCATGTAGTTTTGGCCTCCTCACAGTAAGAGGGATGGAACAGCTGGAGAAAGTGCATTCCTGATTTACCAGGAATGAGGTCAGTGACAGAACATCTGGATTTTAACGGTTAAACATATTTCCTCAGAATTCAGAGGGAACATTTGACCTCAATTTTAAAGTACATTGAATCCACAGCTGACAATGAATACCCTTCAGACCAATTCCTTAGGTCATGTCTCCAGCTGAATGGTTATCTATGGAGAAGGTTCATGGGTCAATTCCTTAAAGTTACAATGAAGCAGAATTTGTTATTGAGACCAAGTACATTCAACATCAGTTTTCTGGATCAATGGGCCAGAAATTCGGGTCGCCACGGGCGAGTACGCACTGGGCACTCGGGTCGCCACGGGCGAGTACGCACTGGGCACTCGGGCGAGTACGCACTGGGCACTCGGGCGAGTACGCACTGGGCACTCGGGCGAGTACGCACTGGGCACTCGGGCGAGTACGCACTGGGCACTCGGGCGAGTACGCACTGGGCACTCGGGCGAGTACGCACTGGGCACTCGGGCGAGTACGCACTGGGCACTCGGGCGAGTACGCACTGGGCACTCGGGCGAGTACGCACTGGGCACTCGGGCGAGTACGCACTGGGCACTCGGGCGAGTACGCACTGGGCACTCGGGCGAGTACGCACTGGGCACTCGGGCGAGTACGCACTGGGCACTCGGGCGAGTACGCACTGGGCACTCGGGCGAGTACGCACTGGGCACTCGGGCGAGTACGCACTGGGCACTCGGGCGAGTACGCACTGGGCACTCGGGCGAGTACGCACTGGGCACTCGGGCGAGTACGCACTGGGCACTCGGGCGAGTACGCACTGGGCACTCGGGCGAGTACGCACTGGGCACTCGGGCGAGTACGCACTGGGCACTCGGGCGAGTACGCACTGGGCACTCGGGCGAGTACGCACTGGGCACTCGGGCGAGTACGCACTGGGCACTCGGGCGAGTACGCACTGGGCACTCGGGCGAGTACGCACTGGGCACTCGGGCGAGTACGCACTGGGCACTCGGGCGAGTACGCACTGGGCACTCGGGCGAGTACGCACTGGGCACTCGGGCGAGTACGCACTGGGCACTCGGGCGAGTACGCACTGGGCACTCGGGCGAGTACGCACTGGGCACTCGGGCGAGTACGCACTGGGCACTCGGGCGAGTACGCACTGGGCACTCGGGCGAGTACGCACTGGGCACTCGGGCGAGTACGCACTGGGCACTCGGGCGAGTACGCACTGGGCACTCGGGCGAGTACGCACTGGGCACTCGGGCGAGTACGCACTGGGCACTCGGGCGAGTACGCACTGGGCACTCGGGCGAGTACGCACTGGGCACTCGGGCGAGTACGCACTGGGCACTCGGGCGAGTACGCACTGGGCACTCGGGCGAGTACGCACTGGGCACTCGGGCGAGTACGCACTGGGCACTCGGGCGAGTACGCACTGGGCACTCGGGCGAGTACGCACTGGGCACTCGGGCGAGTACGCACTGGGCACTCGGGCGAGTACGCACTGGGCACTCGGGCGAGTACGCACTGGGCACTCGGGCGAGTACGCACTGGGCACTCGGGCGAGTACGCACTGGGCACTCGGGCGAGTACGCACTGGGCACTCGGGCGAGTACGCACTGGGCACTCGGGCGAGTACGCACTGGGCACTCGGGCGAGTACGCACTGGGCACTCGGGCGAGTACGCACTGGGCACTCGGGCGAGTACGCACTGGGCACTCGGGCGAGTACGCACTGGGCACTCGGGCGAGTACGCACTGGGCACTCGGGCGAGTACGCACTGGGCACTCGGGCGAGTACGCACTGGGCACTCGGGCGAGTACGCACTGGGCACTCGGGCGAGTACGCACTGGGCACTCGGGCGAGTACGCACTGGGCACTCGGGCGAGTACGCACTGGGCACTCGGGCGAGTACGCACTGGGCACTCGGGCGAGTACGCACTGGGCACTCGGGCGAGTACGCACTGGGCACTCGGGCGAGTACGCACTGGGCACTCGGGCGAGTACGCACTGGGCACTCGGGCGAGTACGCACTGGGCACTCGGGCGAGTACGCACTGGGCACTCGGGCGAGTACGCACTGGGCACTCGGGCGAGTACGCACTGGGCACTCGGGCGAGTACGCACTGGGCACTCGGGCGAGTACGCACTGGGCACTCGGGCGAGTACGCACTGGGCACTCGGGCGAGTACGCACTGGGCACTCGGGCGAGTACGCACTGGGCACTCGGGCGAGTACGCACTGGGCACTCGGGCGAGTACGCACTGGGCACTCGGGCGAGTACGCACTGGGCACTCGGGCGAGTACGCACTGGGCACTCGGGCGAGTACGCACTGGGCACTCGGGCGAGTACGCACTGGGCACTCGGGCGAGTACGCACTGGGCACTCGGGCGAGTACGCACTGGGCACTCGGGCGAGTACGCACTGGGCACTCGGGCGAGTACGCACTGGGCACTCGGGCGAGTACGCACTGGGCACTCGGGCGAGTACGCACTGGGCACTCGGGCGAGTACGCACTGGGCACTCGGGCGAGTACGCACTGGGCACTCGGGCGAGTACGCACTGGGCACTCGGGCGAGTACGCACTGGGCACTCGGGCGAGTACGCACTGGGCACTCGGGCGAGTACGCACTGGGCACTCGGGCGAGTACGCACTGGGCACTCGGGCGAGTACGCACTGGGCACTCGGGCGAGTACGCACTGGGCACTCGGGCGAGTACGCACTGGGCACTCGGGCGAGTACGCACTGGGCACTCGGGCGAGTACGCACTGGGCACTCGGGCGAGTACGCACTGGGCACTCGGGCGAGTACGCACTGGGCACTCGGGCGAGTACGCACTGGGCACTCGGGCGAGTACGCACTGGGCACTCGGGCGAGTACGCACTGGGCACTCGGGCGAGTACGCACTGGGCACTCGGGCGAGTACGCACTGGGCACTCGGGCGAGTACGCACTGGGCACTCGGGCGAGTACGCACTGGGCACTCGGGCGAGTACGCACTGGGCACTCGGGCGAGTACGCACTGGGCACTCGGGCGAGTACGCACTGGGCACTCGGGCGAGTACGCACTGGGCACTCGGGCGAGTACGCACTGGGCACTCGGGCGAGTACGCACTGGGCACTCGGGCGAGTACGCACTGGGCACTCGGGCGAGTACGCACTGGGCACTCGGGCGAGTACGCACTGGGCACTCGGGCGAGTACGCACTGGGCACTCGGGCGAGTACGCACTGGGCACTCGGGCGAGTACGCACTGGGCACTCGGGCGAGTACGCACTGGGCACTCGGGCGAGTACGCACTGGGCACTCGGGCGAGTACGCACTGGGCACTCGGGCGAGTACGCACTGGGCACTCGGGCGAGTACGCACTGGGCACTCGGGCGAGTACGCACTGGGCACTCGGGCGAGTACGCACTGGGCACTCGGGCGAGTACGCACTGGGCACTCGGGCGAGTACGCACTGGGCACTCGGGCGAGTACGCACTGGGCACTCGGGCGAGTACGCACTGGGCACTCGGGCGAGTACGCACTGGGCACTCGGGCGAGTACGCACTGGGCACTCGGGCGAGTACGCACTGGGCACTCGGGCGAGTACGCACTGGGCACTCGGGCGAGTACGCACTGGGCACTCGGGCGAGTACGCACTGGGCACTCGGGCCGCCACGGGCGAGTACGCACTGGGCACTCGGGCCGCCACGGGCGAGTACGCACTGGGCACTCGGGCCGCCACGGGCGAGTACGCACTGGGCACTCGGGCCGCCACGGGCGAGTACGCACTGGGCACTCGGGCCGCCACGGGCGAGTACGCACTGGGCACTCGGGCCGCCACGGGCGAGTACGCACTGGGCACTCGGGCCGCCACGGGCGAGTACGCACTGGGCACTCGGGCCGCCACGGGCGAGTACGCACTGGGCACTCGGGCCGCCACGGGCGAGTACGCACTGGGCACTCGGGCCGCCACGGGCGAGTACGCACTGGGCACTCGGGCCGCCACGGGCGAGTACGCACTGGGCACTCGGGCCGCCACGGGCGAGTACGCACTGGGCACTCGGGCCGCCACGGGCGAGTACGCACTGGGCACTCGGGCCGCCACGGGCGAGTACGCACTGGGCACTCGGGCCGCCACGGGCGAGTACGCACTGGGCACTCGGGCCGCCACGGGCGAGTACGCACTGGGCACTCGGGCCGCCACGGGCGAGTACGCACTGGGCACTCGGGCCGCCACGGGCGAGTACGCACTGGGCACTCGGGCCGCCACGGGCGAGTACGCACTGGGCACTCGGGCCGCCACGGGCGAGTACGCACTGGGCACTCGGGCCGCCACGGGCGAGTACGCACTGGGCACTCGGGCCGCCACGGGCGAGTACGCACTGGGCACTCGGGCCGCCACGGGCGAGTACGCACTGGGCACTCGGGCCGCCACGGGCGAGTACGCACTGGGCACTCGGGCCGCCACGGGCGAGTACGCACTGGGCACTCGGGCCGCCACGGGCGAGTACGCACTGGGCACTCGGGCCGCCACGGGCGAGTACGCACTGGGCACTCGGGCCGCCACGGGCGAGTACGCACTGGGCACTCGGGCCGCCACGGGCGAGTACGCACTGGGCACTCGGGCCGCCACGGGCGAGTACGCACTGGGCACTCGGGCCGCCACGGGCGAGTACGCACTGGGCACTCGGGCCGCCACGGGCGAGTACGCACTGGGCACTCGGGCCGCCACGGGCGAGTACGCACTGGGCACTCGGGCCGCCACGGGCGAGTACGCACTGGGCACTCGGGCCGCCACGGGCGAGTACGCACTGGGCACTCGGGCCGCCACGGGCGAGTACGCACTGGGCACTCGGGCCGCCACGGGCGAGTACGCACTGGGCACTCGGGCCGCCACGGGCGAGTACGCACTGGGCACTCGGGCCGCCACGGGCGAGTACGCACTGGGCACTCGGGCCGCCACGGGCGAGTACGCACTGGGCACTCGGGCCGCCACGGGCGAGTACGCACTGGGCACTCGGGCCGCCACGGGCGAGTACGCACTGGGCACTCGGGCCGCCACGGGCGAGTACGCACTGGGCACTCGGGCCGCCACGGGCGAGTACGCACTGGGCACTCGGGCCGCCACGGGCGAGTACGCACTGGGCACTCGGGCCGCCACGGGCGAGTACGCACTGGGCACTCGGGCCGCCACGGGCGAGTACGCACTGGGCACTCGGGCCGCCACGGGCGAGTACGCACTGGGCACTCGGGCCGCCACGGGCGAGTACGCACTGGGCACTCGGGCCGCCACGGGCGAGTACGCACTGGGCACTCGGGCCGCCACGGGCGAGTACGCACTGGGCACTCGGGTCGCCACGGGCGAGTACGCACTGGGCACTCGGGTCGCCACGGGCGAGTACGCACTGGGCACTCGGGTCGCCACGGGCGAGTACGCACTGGGCACTCGGGTCGCCACGGGCGAGTACGCACTGGGCACTCGGGTCGCCACGGGCGAGTACGCACTGGGCACTCGGGTCGCCACGGGCGAGTACGCACTGGGCACTCGGGTCGCCACGGGCGAGTACGCACTGGGCACTCGGGTCGCCACGGGCGAGTACGCACTGGGCACTCGGGTCGCCACGGGCGAGTACGCACTGGGCACTCGCGCAACGCCAACGAAAGTGCCGGTTTTGTGCATGCACTGCGCGTGTACGGGAAGCCAGAACTTCCGTTCCCTTGAAAGAAGGGGTTCACAGGTTGAACACGTGCGCCGGAGAGGCAGCGCGTACGCGCGGAACTTCAGTTTTTTCCCCAGGTTTTTCCGGGAGGGTAAGTCTCCAGCAGCTATGCTTATAAAAAGCAGTCGCAAGGCCTGCTTTTAACAAGGTAAGTAGTGAATTAAGTAAAATGTAAACATTTTTTCCACAGGTTTATTATTTTTAAATACTTTAAAGGTAAGTTTATTTTTAGCCCTGTTAAAAACTGTAATTAATTTTTTCAAAAATTTAAATTGTTTAAAATGTTATTTTAAAAATGTGATATAAAAAAAAAAAATTTGAAGTTTTAGTTAGGTTTTGGGGCCAATTTCTATTCATAGATTTGACAGGTCTTCCTCCGATTGGCTCTCCATGGCCCACATGATCCCAGGGGACGCTTCGAACTAACTGCGCCCCTGGGATACGCAAGCACTGCGTGCCGGCAGTTGGAGGAGGCCCAGGATCGGAATCCCACGCGGGCCCACAGCACAACGGCCGGCACGCTAGTTAAGCGCAGGTCGGGGGCTTGCACCCGCGGGAAGCCCCCGACCTGAATTTCTGGCCCATTAACTTGTTATTGGCCACGCCTCCAATATCCCTTATGGAGTCATAGCCAGCCAGACCACTCAAGGATTATCCAGTCAGTATCTGTCTTCTCCCCTCCTTTTTCAGCCACTTTTCTGTCCTGCTCCTCTCTCAAAGACATTTATTCTTTGCTGGTGTGTATTACCACAGCCCCAATACCTCACCAAAGTAGCTATTCTTCAGCTGTGCAGGAAATATCAGCAGGCTATTCAATAAAACAGCTACAACAATTGAGCCCAACCCTGGGCACAGAAGATATCCACATGTGCACTTTCAGGAGGAGTCACTGCATAACAATTAGGTGCAGGAAGCAGAGTTGATTTGCTCTCCTCTCCCCCACCCCCACTAGGGGTAACGAGGCAAATGTAGCATCTTTACTGCTGCCAAGGCTGAGAACAGTTAAGACCACCTCCCTCACACTCCTGGCTGGTCTGATGCTACGAAGAAATGGGCTATGTGGGGCTGGATCACTCATCTTACACAATGCAATCTTTCATCTGGCAGTTCCTATTATACTGTACATTTGCGCTGGCTGCATTTGTTTTTCCAGTTTAGTCGAAAGTTGCGCAAGGAAACACCACCACCTTAATTACACTCTTCTCCACTTATATCAGCCGATATCAAAGGATTGCTGATTTCCACAGTTTAAAAGGTCTCCATGCATGCAACCCAAGAGAGAAATAAAATAAATAGAATGCATCTAAAATGTACTTGTAAATGTAACTTAAAAAGTATTTATGGTAACGCAAACAAATTAAAG